>NW_020664582.1:11326414-11384461 GCF_002925995.2 Terrapene triunguis
AAATCAAAAACTGTATACTTGCTCCTGTCAGAGGCCCAAGAGTGTGTGGGGGTCTGTACACACTTCATTTGCACTTGCATTTAAAAGCTACGCAGAATTTATCACATGGTCACATGTGGTTTTGTGCTGAAGTCTTCCATACACATCAGTAACCATAACTAACTAAGCTAACTTTCCTTCCCTCCCTTTATAGAAGAGGATGCAACTTCCTTACTCACCTCTATAGCAGCTCATAACCAACTCCTTTGTAAAAGGCTTCAGGAAAGCCAGGTCCCAGCTGGACAATAGGGGCTGGTCTACACGGGGGAGTGGGGGGAAGAGAGGAGGGGTGTCGATGTAAGATACGTTGACTTCAGCTACGGGAATAGTGTAGCTGAAGTCAACGTATCTTATTTCGACTTACCTCCTGTCCTCACGGCACAGGATCGACAGCCGTAGCTCCCCCGTCGACTCCGCTACCGCCGCTCGCTCTGGTGGAGTTCCGGAGTCGACGGAAGCGTGTTCGGGGATCAATATATCGTGTCTAGACGAGACAAGATATATCTATCCGATAGATCAATTGCTACCCGCCGATTCGGCAGGTACTCTGGACGTACCCTAGGTCTCAGCTCTGAACTCCTTCAAAGGGGTGGAGGGTTTAGCTAAGTGGTACTGATTTGGTGCCAGCTGCAAAGTTTTGGGGACGCTTGGATCAGGAACCAAAGTCAGGGGCGTTCAGACTTTGTAGGGCGGTTGTTTCATGCTCATTTGCATAAATAATGAAATGCTGCATTAACAGAACACCTTTCATCCCAAAATATCTACAAAGCATATCACAAGCATTAAACTGATAAAAAATGAGATCTGTATATAGTGGTGTGCGTCTCTGAGATGCAGCTGTTTAAAAGCCACAGCAACACTTAAAACACAACTTCAGACAAGGAGCGAAAGACACAATAGCCAACTGAATTGTGTATATAGTTGCTGTATATAGAATTTGGCAGAGATGTTTTTGCACACACACACACACACACACACACACACACACACACACAAAAGAGCGATATCCTCAGTAACAGTAAGTAAGCCAAACCCCTATATTACGTGTGATCTGAAAGACATCATAGCTACAAAAGCCAATTAATATTGTGCTAGGGCATCCATCCATAGGGATTCTGCACCACAACCAAACATCACCTCCTGCAAAATCTGGATCCACACAAGTATTGATGCTGATCCAACCCAGCTTAGTTTGAGAGCAGATGGGACAGCAGGACAGGGTGCAGTGGCTTGGGCCTACTGTAGTGCTACACTAATGCTATCCATCTTGTGCACAAGGTTAAGAGTTGCATAGCGTTTGTATCGCGCCTACGTCAATTTCAGCAGCAAGACTTCTTTAGAACACATGGTCTGTTTCACTTTATAACAGGTCTAGCTAATCTGCAAGACAAGACTTCCTGGTTACATTGGATCGGAGATATGGGAATTGGAAACCCCAGTGCTTACTTTACAGGAGGAACTTCATCTATCCTGTTGCCCAGCTGTGATTCATGGGACTTGCTTCTTGTGAGGGTTGGAAAGTTCGGTAGCAGCTGAAAAACCTTCCGGCAAGGCGGAGGGGGAGTCCGTGGAGGTTTCAATTTGTGACGCCTCTTTAACTGAGGCGTCGTCGGCGGTGTGATGGTGATGCTGTGAGGAGTCCTAAATACTACTCGACCACTGTGGGTGGGGAAGGCTAAAGGTTCCAGGAAGCTGTCTGTGTAGCTCGAAGGTCCTTGGCTCGAGGCAAGAGAATCCGAAGAAGGTATAGCAGACACGGACACAGAGCGTGCCTGCTGGCTGTTGCCCTTCGAAAGATGCAGCATGCCATGAGTCCACGTGGGGCCTGTAGGACAGGAGGGTTCTGCGGGGTGTGCAGAGGTGCTCTCTCGACGCACATCAGAAGGATTCCACAACAGATCTTCTTTTAACTCCCCACCTGTTCACCGAGAGTATCAGTGTTAGCAATTGACAGAAAACCAGCACAGTGCGGCTTAAGGACAATAGGAGGTTTTTCCCTTGTCATCTGGCCAGGCCATTGTTTCAACTCCTCAGTCTTTTAAACCACCAGCTAAAATTCCCTTCAAATGACTGCAACAGAAACGGTTTCCTTTTCCTGATTGTAGCCATGAGCTTCAAAACCTAAAATAAACCTCCTTCCTCCTATAGGGTGCATGACTGGCTTGGGGCTAGATGTACAAAGGTATTTAGGTACCTGAGATGGAGAGGTGCCTGGTGGGATTTAGGGAAGTGCCTAACTGAGTTAGGTTCCTATCTGCCATAGGCTGTTAATGGGAGTTAAGTCAGTTAGGTGTCCAACTCGCATTGAAAGTCTATGGAAATTAGACATCTAATTCACTTTGGCCTGGTCCACACTCACCCCCCACTTCAAACTAAGATACGCAACTTCAGCTACATTAATAACGTAGCTGAAGTCGAAGTACCTTAGTTCGAACTTACCGCGGGTCCAGACGCGGCAGGCAGGCTCCTCCGTCGACTCCGCGTACTCCTCTCGCGGAGCAGGAGTACCGGCGTCGATGGCGAGCACTTCCGGGATCGATCCCAGAAGATCGATTGCTTACCGCCGGACCCGGAGATAAGTATAGACGTACCCTTAGGCAACTTCTGTAAAGCTCACTAGGCACCTATCTGCATCTTTACGTGCCTTGATAAAGCTGGCCTTATGACAACAGAAAGAGACAGAAATGTGTATTAATGGGATGATTCCACCAAAAATACAGCCTCCCATCCCCATCTACAGCTGGAAAAATAAAGTTGCATCAAACCACAAAAACTGTATTCAAAACGTCTCCGCCGCTCACTTGTCCCCATACATCACCAGTGCTTAGCCACTGCCTGTAGCTTACCACACACCAGACACCTTGAAGTATCAAGGCACAGCTGCCTCTGTTAAAGTGATAGCGCTCATCCTCAAATTCCAGCATTTAGGCAATCTAGTAACTTTCGTTTCACCAGTGCTACATAAGCTGCCAGTTTATGCTGGGCTGGGGAAGTGAACCTGTCCAGCTTCCCCTGCAGTATGATCTTGGAAGGGGTAGTGCTCCCTTCCCTAACGCCTCTCATCCAAAGACCTCCATTAAATTCCTGCACACCCTTATGAGGCAGGCAAGTACACCTCTACCCCGATATAACCGGCCCGATAGAACACGGTAAAGCAGCGCTCCGGGGTGGCGGGGCTGCGCACTCTGGTGGATCAAAGCAAGTTCGATATAACATGGTTTCACCTATAATGCGGTAAGATTTTTTGGCTCCCGAGGACAGCGTTATATTGAGGTAGAGGTGTATTATCCATCAAAGGAGGCTGTGAGTGGTGAATAAGACCCGCATCCATCTAAACACTTATGCATAGGCTTAACTTTAAGCACGAGAGACATCCCATCGAAGTCAATGGGACAACTCACACACCTAAAGTTCAGCACATGCTTAAATGACTTGATGGATCAGGGCCAAAGACATTAAGCATCTTGGCTTATGTAACACTAGCCAGTCAGTGGCAGAACTGGGAACAAGAGTCCTGGCTCTGTGTCCTCGGCACTAACAACTACCTCTCGTACGATAATATCATAAATGAGAACTTTCGGTCAGGTGCCATTGCTTACAGGAAACAGCAACATGTCTCTTGAGCTAGAGGCGATGGCTGTTTTGCCACTGTATGGATGGAAAATACTTGACAACCTAAAGATGGAAAGATTAGAAGAAGAAAAAAAAGAAAAAAAAAAGGAAAGGAAACATGAAGTCAAGTTCTTTGCTAACTTTTCCGTTTGCAGGTCCTTAGATTTGCCAGAGGTACAAACTGTCAGATTACCAACAGGAAATGACACGAGTTGGCATGGCAACTTCCACCTTTTCATGTTCTCTGTATGTATATACATCTTCTTACTATATGTTCCATTCAGTGCATCTGATGAAGTGGGCTGTAGCCCACGAAAGCTTATGCTCAAATAAATTTGTTAGTCTCTAAGGTGCCACATGTACTCCTGTCCTTTTTGCGGATACAGACTAACACGGCTGCTACTCTGAAAAATGACAGAGCAGTAACTGCTACAAAGAAAGATCTGATGCAGATAAGGATGGTTTGCTGCAAGTAACACTCCCAGGCTTCCATAAAACTACAGCATACTGTGCCTTTAAGAGCAGCACTTTTCCAAGAAGGGGCTTTGAAAAAACAGAGTTCACTAGCTCTGAGTGACTTGAAACCAGATCCAATCAGTTTGCGTAAAGGTGCTTATTTCACATTTCCCCCCTCCACCCCCTTACAATCTGAAAAAGTCATGCTAGGTTTTTTCTGGCTCTTGCACCACAACCAATACAGATCTGCAATTGCAACTCTGCTAATGAGTCTGTTAATGAGGGAGATATATATGCAACTATCCCCCCTCCCTGCCCCCCCCCCAAAAAAAGGTATCCTGATTTTTCACACTTGCTGTCTGGTCACCCTAAGCTGGAGGCATATCTAAGTAGGGCCCTATCAAATTCATGGCCATGAAATACGCGTCATGGAACATGAAATCTGGTCTCCCACTATGAAATCTGGACTTTTGTATGCTTTACCCCTATACTCTACAGATTTCACAGGGGAGACCACAGTTTCTCAAATTGAGGGGTTCTGACCAAAAGGGAGTTGCAGGGGGTCACAAGGTTATTGGGGGGGGGTTCATGGTATAGCCCTTACTTCTGCGCTGACTTCAGTGCTGGGTGGCTGGAGAACGGCGGCTGTTGGCCAGCGCATCACCAGCAGCACCGCAGAAGTAAGGGGGGCAATACCATACCATGCCATCCTTACTTCTGCACTGCTGCTGGTGGCTGCGCTGCCTTCAGAGCTGGGCTCCCTGCCAGCAGCCACTACCAGCAGCACAGAAGTAAGGGTAGCAGTACCACAACTCCCCCCACCCCCCCTTATAATAATCTTGCAACCCCCCCACAACTCCTTTCGGGTCAGGACCCTACAATTACAACACCGTGACATTTCAGATTCAAATACACCGCTACCTCGATATAACGCGACCAGATATAACACAAATTCAGATAGAACGCGGTAAAGCAGTGCTCCGGGGGGGCGGGGCTGTGCACTCCGGTGGATCAAAGCAAGTTCAATATAACGCGGTTTCACCTAGAACGCGGTAAGATTTTTTTGGCTCCCGAGGACAGCGTTCTATCGAGGTAGAGGTGTAGCTGAAATCATGACATTTATGATTTTTTAAATCCTATGACCGTGAAATTGACCAAAAAGGAACCGTGAATTTGGTAGGGCCCTATATGCAAGGCAAAGCCAACAATATCCGGACATCTGGTCACCCTACTCCAGCTCCACATGCCAAAGAAGTGTGTTGGCGCTACTGTTTAAAACAGAAGTCAATCTTTTTAGCAGTCAGCAGCCTGGACTCTGAGCAGGTCTGCTGAGTTAGAAAGGACCATTTATATAGTCCTTTCCAGAACCAAATGCACCTCGAGAGTCATTTCCTGTCTGCCGATGGGTACACAGCTCCTGATAACTTCAAATCACATGAACCCCATGTGCATCCAAGGGCAAAAGTTGGCCCTTAAATGTTGCCAGCAGAATAAGCCCAAGAGATTCTCCAGAAGATATTTAGGACTAAGCAAGATGGAGTTCGGGGGTGACTGTCTAATTAGCCACTAATCCCAGCAAACAGCAAGGAAATCTCTACCTGATTCGGTCACCTTCCTTAAGCAGGTGAGAGCCCCATTGAGTCTGGAACACTCCTCGTCACTGGCCCCACATCTCTTCATGGTTTCTTTCACCTTGGACTCATTCATATCCAGTAAGGCATCTAGGGTTAGCTCCTCTGGGATTCTCTGCAGAGAAAAAGGGGAGAGAAAAAATGACTATTCTTTATTTGTTCCGGAGCATTTCCGGTAGAGCTGCCACCTTGTTGTCAAGGATCTGATGCATGATTCACTCATTTCAGCTGTGACTCTCTCTCAAGGGTCAGTCATGACTGCACAGCATACCTCACTCAACCGTGCCCAGCTGTGTTCCCCAAGCTTGTCTGAAAGCCTCTCTCGCTAACCTGTGAGTAGGCAGATGTATGGTGCATCAGCCGCCGGTTACACTCACTCTCCTGTTAGTAACGGAGGCTTGTTGTGGCAGAATTAGAGCGACTCGGAAAGCGGGTTTCCCCCGTTGTGGAAAAATTTAAACAAACAAAAAAATCATTGTCAAAAAGTTTCAGAGGAAGTTTGATTTTTTTCAATCAAAAAACCCCCCAAAAAGCGTGGAAAGTGAAAAAAGGGGGGGGGGGGAGTTTGCAGCTAGAAGTTTTCTGATAAAAAAATAAGAGGAAAGCAGACATTACACACACACACACACACACACACACACGACAAAACTCCAGTTTTTCCATTTAAAAATAAGCATCAGTGGATAACTTTCAACTAGCCCTAGCCACGATCTTGCCAAGGAATATATTTGTGCTACACTTTACAAACACAACAACCCACTGAAGCCAAAAAATATGGGATAAGGCGCAAAAGAGATGGACACAAAAGATATCGCAGGCTAGGAAGCTTGAAGTGATTTGGTATTTCCTGCACATAAGTCAAGTTTTGTTTTTACACCACCCCTCTGTTTCCAACTAAGACTTACAAACAGGGCTATCCTTAGGCATATGCTGGCTGTGAAGGGCACCTGAAAATTTGGGGCACCCCTGGGTCTTGGTGTCCACCCTCCCACCTCTTCCTATCCCTGTTCTGACCCTTCCTGCAGGCTCCCACAGCTAGCTGCTGCAGCCTAGTGAGTTTTCCTCCAGTTGGGATCTAGTAACTTAAAAGGGAAAAAGCCTCAGTCTGCCAGCCCGATTAGCCCAACTTCAAATTCAAGTGGTAATGAAGCCATTTAAGAAGCATTTGCCAAACCCCAGGTACAGACTGTCCATTTCTGAATTCACTGACAAAAACAGTTGTGCATGACTAATATTTACTCAGAACATATTAGTCTACAGGACCTTAGTTTAAAATTATTTCATTAGTGTGTTGCTGAAGATGATAAAAATCACATCTCTAAAAAAAATCCTTGCATAGATTTTTAGATGCACAATCTAAGTATTCATCTGTAGCCTTAAATGCTTGGATCTTCAGACATAATTTTTTAAGTAAATCCTTCAAAGAGACTACCCTTATCTAAAATACACATTTTAATTTTTAATTGCTATAGTACAAAAAACTTGCTTTCAACTTCTTCCTGTCCATCCCTTTCTCCCTTCACACCCCTGTTGAAGAGACAACAACCCTTTCCTGACAGATAGTGGGACAAAGGAGTTTCCCTTTCTTTACTTCTAGACTATTTGATGAACTAGTTTTAAGAGAACCCTCTAGTAAAATCAGTACCTTAGTACGATATAAAACCCTTTGTTATGCCTAAAATCTTTGGAAACATTTTTTTAAAGTCGGCGAAATTTCATAAACATGTCTATTGTTATGGAGCTCACACAGTAAATTAGTGTTCCCTTTTTCTAAAAGCAATGAACATTGTTATGAATGCACTAAACCTCTGACTGGTTAATTTAAAATGTCTGTTTCAGGGAGTTAAATATGTAGTAATCTGGAATGATTACTTTATGAAGGCTTAAGAGTACATTTAAAATATAAAATCAGCTTAGAAATACTGATTAAGAAAACGTAAAACAGAGAAGAGCTGCATCATGTATTCCATAATATTTAATGTTGTATACAGCAGGACAGCTGACTTGCCCTTACTACAAAGTTTTTGCAAATAAATCTCTGACAAACTTCAGGGTATATCAAAAACCCACGACTGACATTTTTTATTCCCAAATTTAGTGCTTTTAATCAGGTACCTTCTGCATGTCCAGTCTTCACCTTCTGGCATGCAGTGGAAAACATGCTCCATTTTCTTTAGAAAGAAATTGCAGACGAGTGTTTTTTTCAAATATCAGAGGGGGTAGCTGTGTTAGTCTGTATCCACAAAAACAACGAGGAGTCCGGTGGCACCTTAAAGACTAACAGATTTATTTGGGCATAAGCTTTCGTGGGTAAAAACCTCACTTCTTCAGAGGCATGGAGTGGAAAATTACAAATACAGGTATAGTTATACTGACACATGACGAGAAGGGAGTTTGGTTCTCCACTTGTAAGGTAACGCTCTTCTCTTCATGTGCCATTATAGCTATGCCTGTATCTGTAATTTTCACTCTATGCATCTGAAGAAGTGGTGTTTTTTACCCACGAAAGCTTATGCCCAAATAAATCTGTTTTCTTTAAGGTGCCACCAGACTCCTCGTTTTTTCAAATGTCATTTGCTTCATGGATTTGGCTAGAAGGGTGTGAGCAGGGTGGGGAAGGGAAGAGAGGCGGGAGACAGTGGGGAGAGGGCTGGACCTGCGCAGGGCCTGGGGCGGAGCAGGAGTAGAGTATGGGCAGAAGAGGTGGGCTGGGGAGCTGGCCTCCCCAAGCAGCAGCTTCACCCACCGCCCATGACAGCAGGTAAGAGCGGGTCGGCTCCCGCACACCTAGCGCGCATTGCAGTCTCCTTAGGTGGTGTCATATTCACAGAGCTGAATGCGCCAGCACCGTGCAGTCTGCGGGAGGGAGAGGGTACGGGGGTCTCTGCGGGGAACTGTGACTCTCCGCCACCATGAGGCGGGCCAGGCAGCTCGGTATCCTTTGCTGCCTGGTCCCCCCGCCAGGCTGCAAGCCCAGGCTGCCGTCAGGCATAGGGGCACCAGTTTAATAATACTGCATAGGGCCCCATAAATCCTAAGGACGGCCCTGCTTACAAACAGGAGAAGGTTAATAAGGAGTATAAGAAATGGGATAACAGGCGGAGAGATACAAGAATTCCTCTGAAACTTTTGCTCACAACAATCACGGTTACTAACCCTCATGATTTTACCACAAGTCTTGCGACATATCGTTCTTTTTCTTAACGGCCGCACAGTTCCTGGAGCCATAGGATTACAGGACAATTACAACTTTTTTTTTCTTCTTCTTTAAATCAAATAAGTTTTACACCCTCATTTCTTAGGAAAAATAGCTTGAAAACTTGAGTCCTAGAGGCTCAAAACCAAGCCAAATGGTGTAAGAACCAGCAATGTGTAACTTTTTTTTTTTAAATCCCGTCTCATGATATGCCTGATTGATGATTTTTCAATGTTTGGGGTTGGCAGTACTGCTAACTGAGACCCAAACAAACATTTGAGGTTTGTGTTAAATTCTCTTCGCTCCCCACTCCCAAGACACACACAGCCATTCTGTACTTCCAGTTTAAGTCATTTTTACATTAGATTAAAGGGAAAATAATGAATCAAGAAAGGACAAAAAAAGTCTCTAAGAAAAAACAGTGTGACATTCTTCTATAACTTGCTGGGTCTGAGCAGAATGCAAAACTGCAACTGCCTCAATCAGATGCCTAGGAATTTAAAGGCACAGTACGGAATAAAAAGCGCTGCTTTTCTTGAATGATTTTTGGTCAGATCAAAAGTAGGAGGCACCAAGACCCTTAGCAAAAACACAATGATAATGTATGCTCTTGGGGGATTTGTAGCCAGCTACTACAGATGCCACCAGTGCACATAAATATATAATAAAACGATGGTTATTCTCTCACTCTTATCTGATTCTGGGTAAGTTCATCTCAAACTAGATGATTCACACAGAACCTTTTGAGATTTCCCCCATCACTAGTTTCTATAGGACAGAGGTAAATCCGGGACCTACAAAGAGACAGTTGGGAGGGATAAGTCACACTTCTACCGTTTTCATATTTTTCAATCATTTCAAGTGTTGTAAAATGCTCTACTAAATGTCCTCCAAACTAAGGGTAACATTTTCACAAATGCTGAAGTAACTTAGGTGCATGTCTACCCTTAAAATGCTACACGCTGCACCACTTCAGTGTAGACACTACCTATACTGACAAGAGAGGTTCTCCCATTGGCATAGGTAACTCACCTCCCTGGGTACGTCCAGACTACCCGCTGTACCGGCAGGTAGCGATCGATTTATCGGGGATCGATATATCGCGTCGCGTTAAGATGCGACATATTGATCCCTGAACACACTCCCCGTCGACTCCGGAACTCCACCGGAACGAGCGGCGGTAGCAGAGGGAGGTAAGTCGGAATAAGATATGTCGACTTCAGCTACGGTATTCCCGTAGCTGAAGTTGCGTATCTTACATCGACACCCCCTCCAGTGTAGACCAGGCCCCTCAGAGACAGTAAATGGAGGAATTCTTCCATCGACCTAGCACGCTCTAACTGGGAGTTAGGTCAGCATAGCTAAATCTCTCGAGGGTGGGGATTTTTCATCTAAATGAAACCATGACATGCTGTGGGGCAGTCTTCAGTCAAACAGTGGGTTCAAAGCTTAGGGAATCACAAGAATGGGGGGGGGGGAGAGAGAGAGAGAGACACGAGACAACGGAGAGGAAAACTGAGGGAAGAATTCCAAGATGTCAAAATTTCAAAGAAAATGCAAACATTTCTCAGGAACTCATATGTCACAAGTGTTACAATATACAAATCTGCTGCTTCTTAGGAAAGATCACACAGCAACAGATCATCTGAAACAGGAACAACATGGGGCCAAAGTCTGCTCGTCTTTGGCACCATTCCCATGGAAGCCTACGGCGTTCTGCAGGCATATGGCCAGCAGAATTGGCTGGCAGAATCTAAGCCCACACCTACCACAGTAGATTCATTACTTCCCTGGCCACATCCAGCTTCCACTCCAATACACCCCCTAGACGTTCACAAACATCTCTGCCCTGAATGTGCGCCAGGGTCAGCTCTACAAGACAGGTAGTTATCTTCAGAAGATGCAAGAAACCCTGTAATGGGCAATTATGCCATAATCTGACCCTTGGGGAAAGTTTCCTCCTAACTCTTACCAGTTAGTGGTTGACTTTCTATAGATTCCAAGGCCAGAAAGGACCTGCTCTCGCCTCCTATATTGTACAGACCACAGAACTTCCCCAAAATAATTCCTAGAGCAGATCTTTTAGGAAAAAATAAAAATCCCATCTTGATTTCAAAGTGGCCAGTGATAGAGAATCCACCACGATCTTTGGTAAATTGTTCCAATGGTTAATTACTCTCACCGTTAAAAATTTAACACCTTATTTCCAGTCTGAATTGGTCTAGCCAATTTTTTTTTTATTTTGCCCTGAAGCATGAGGACTTATGTCTCTTATAATTTTCTATCACTTCTCATGTAAATTTAGATATTCCCATTATGTATGTAGTTAAAGCAATAGGGATTGCATTCATGTCACTTAAAAAAAAAAATTTGATTGTCTCAATTACTTTTCAGGCAGGAAAGCAACCTACATTACTTAGCTAGTCCTGTTGGCAATCCTATCATTCCAGATCAGAGTGTAAGTCATTGTACGCACACTGCCCCATGCTGTTCCAAGCATGATGCAAAGGTAATCAGTAACCTATTACAGATTTTAATTTTTAATAGCTGCAATGTGTAACAGATTAAATTTGCCCTGAGAAAGCGAAGCATCTCAGTCTCCGCTGACTCCATTAACCCCGGGTTTAAAATTGCAACTACAAATGGAGGTGTGCTGTGGTGTGACGGTTGGAGCACTGAGCTGGGAATCAGGGGACCTGGTTTCTCATCTGGGCTCTGCCATAATGTGTGCCTTTGGGCAAGGGCCTTAGTTAATCCATCTGTCAAACAGCAATAAGAAGGGATTTCCTGTCTTTATCACACACTCTGGAATCAGATAAAAAGAGCAGTGATACTTCATGATCAGGTCAATGGACTGAATACTGGTCCCAGTTACACCTGTATAAATGAGGAGTCATTCTACTGAAGTGATTCTGTATTTGCACCAGTGCAAAAGGAGAGCAGAGTCTGGCCTTGTGTGCGCACCGATAAGTGGGATAGGAGAAAGGGTGTGGTTATGCCGTCTTTTCTAGACGAGGGATGGTAGATTTTACACTATTATCCCTTGCCACTGCACTCGCATCCAGGAAGGTAGGTTCTACTCCAGGGCGATGAGGAAGTGAAATATCTGTGATAGAGACAGGTATACCGGGAGTTTGGTTTAATGATGAAACATATGGCTGCACAAATAGGAGCAGAAGATAGGAAGAGGCACGCTGGCATAAACGAATGCTGGATACTAGCTCAGGCTGCAAGCCATACACAGAGGGAAGAGTCACAGCACGTTCTGGAATTCTGTTCAGCACCAGATGATACAGAAAGATGCTCACATGTCCTTGCCTGTGAGAACTGCGCCTCCAGCCACCAGCACTCTGATAGGGGCTGCTAGGCCTAAAGCTGGCACAGCAGATTACACAGGTTCACCCATCTGTTATGGGTCGCACGGAGAAGCTGTACGCACACACCGCCCACACACATCTTTGGTCTTCCCACATTGCCTGGTGGCGGACCAGAATTCCAGAACACTCTCGCTGGGTGGCTGGCTCGCAGCCTTAGCCAAGAGCAGACTTTTTAGCGAAGGGTTAGTAACTAAAGCAATTGCTGCTGTTTGGGTCCTTGATCCTTCAAGGTGCAATACGCTGCCTGAGGTGCTGAGCACCCTCAACTCCAACTCCAGGCTTGTGGGGCTGGGCCTTATAAGCACTAAAGCCAGGGGCTTCAGAAGAGCTCAGGACCCACAGTTGAGGCTGGGTTTGCACGACAGCTAGGCTACCACTTACTAAATAAGGGCCAGAGGATCAGAAGTCATCAGTAGACTGGGTGCCGAGCTCATCTGAAGATCTGGCCATCCACGCCAGACAGGAGCTGCTTGGCGCTAAGTGCTTTTGACAACCTGGCCTTGTGAATATACACGACGCTATCCTAGAAACGCTGGGATTGCAGCAAGACGGCACAAACCGCTCAGAGCTCCATACCCAGCTCTGAAGCACAATTGGGCAAGTGATTTGCTGGGCAGGGAGCGGCATTATGCTGGTCTCCCAGGAGGCACCAGACAAATCACCACAGGAAGCTGGGTACTTGCTGAGCCAATGGTCTGATCTGCTGCAGCATTTCAGTTGAATCCCTGTTTCATAAACAGGGCTCAGCTACTCTCGGTATTTGTCCATAGTGAAAACAGATGTTTACACATGCTGCCTTTTCCACAATCCCTCTGTTTCCCCCGCTCTGGGTTTGAGCAGCCTCCAAAGACATTTTCCTCCTCTTGTGGGAGGACGCACTGAAGGGTCAGCAGAGAACTCAGTGTCCAGACTACATGGCTGCTAAATCTTGGACGCTGGTTTTTAAGCTCTGTTGTGAAAACACCAGTACTCGGCAGTGGTTCAAGTCTGCCACAGCACCAGCAGCCACTTGAGTGTCTCTCGTTTGGGAGCCGACGGGGAGGCCAGATATGGGGAGTTTACTTCCTACACTTCAGCTGGCGAGTTAAGAGCCAGCAAAATGAACCACAAAAACAAAATAATTATAATCACAGATGTCAGAGGTGGGAGACACCTGTTTGGTCAGCTAGTCCCTGCCAGTCCAAGCTAGCTCCTGATGCAGTCGGAGCACTGCCAATCACCGCCAAATGACAACATGTACTCAGCAAAGGCTCCGCAGAGTTGGCAAAGCGTTAAGGGAGGCTGGCAAGGATTTAAGGAGACCGTACAAACGCTACCCACTTCTTCGCTAGCTCACAGGACACTCCTGTGCAGCTTTTGCTCTCAGAAATGGCCAGACCCCACAACTCGTCGCTTGCTCTTCTCCCTCTTTTGAGCAGGATCATGGCTGGGTCAGACAACACGGCCAACTCCCTATCCGCACCCCACGGGAGCAGGATGAAATGATATTGGAGTATTTATTACGAATGCTCCAGTCCCTGCTGGGGGTGGGGGATGTACAAACTGCTTTGCAAAGATAGGCCTAGTCGATACAGTTTTTGTACTGGTATAAATGCAGAAATAAAAATAAAATTAAAATGGCATCACCCAAACAAACAGTTAAACTGGTAAATAAATTAATACCTAGCTCTTAGCTAGTGCTTTTCTTCAGTAGATCTCAAAGCACTTTACAAAGGAACCTCCTTTTACATATGGGGAAACTGAGGCACAGAGCAGTGGGGGGAGAAGAGATGACTTGACCAAGGCCACCCAGCAGGCCAGTGGCAGAGTCAGATCTGCTAAGTCCTAGTCTTGTGCTCCACGCACTAGGCCAAGCCCTACCTTGGATGCAGTTATACCCACATAAAGGCGTCCTGTACGAGTATAACATTTCCCCTTCTCATACTGGATAAGCTATACCTGTCTAAAGCACCTTCCTACCGACATAACTGCATTCACACTAGGGGATTGTGTGGATTTAACCATATCAGCCCAGTAAAAGCAGTACAACTTTCTACCAGAGACAAGGCCTAAGCCCCAATCCCTACTACGAGCAGGCATCTGGAATGGCATCCTGGCTGGGTTCCTGACAGACTACAAACAGAGCAGAGAGAGAGGGAGAGCAGCCAGGCGACCGCTCCTCTGCACAAGATTCCTGCATAGGATAGCCAGCGTGAGCTCCTAATACCACATCTGAGGAAGGCTGGCGCTTGCCAACATTTGATGAGTGGGCGTGGTCCTGTGCAGCAGCATTTGTTGCCCCACAATGCCCAAAGCTCATTCCCAGTGGCGACCGCATTCAAACCCCGTTTCATCTGCACGGAGAACTGGGAGTGCCTGTAGATTCAGGTGCGGAGCTTGCTCCCCTTGAAAGCGCTGGCCAAATTCCAGGGTGGAATTTTATCTCAAGTCTCATGATATCTGGTGTGGTTCTTAGAGCCCCAGCTCCCAGAGCGATGCACTTCCCTTTCTGGCCCTCAGGACGGCAGAGAAAAAGCCTAAAAATGTGACCTAGGTGCATGCACCCTAAAGGCCCAGAAACCGGAAGACTGATAAAACCTCCAAAATGTTATTGATTTTAAAAACTGAGATTGCCAAGCAAATCTCACGATCTTGGGACTGGCCGTACTAACATTCTCACTGGCTGCAGCAGCAGCTGGCTCCGTCATCAGCCCTGTGTTTTGTCCAGCAGATGGCATGCTCCTGAAGACTTTAAAAGCCTCCTCTTCCACCCTGAGG
The DNA here is from genome assembly GCF_002925995.2 of Terrapene triunguis. Classification (NCBI taxonomy): domain Eukaryota; kingdom Metazoa; phylum Chordata; order Testudines; family Emydidae; genus Terrapene; species Terrapene triunguis. The sequence continues at coordinate 11,341,483 of NW_020664582.1, forward strand.
CTATGGCACTAGGAGGCACGGCCAAGGAGCAAATAGTGAGAAAGTCTTCAGGGTGGACGCTGCCTTGAGGGTGCATTCGGCAGCTGGCACAACAAGATGGGCTTCTACCTGAAGCCATGTGCCGTGACACCACGGACTTGGGAGCGAAAGCAGCTGCCTCACCAAACCCATAAGTGACGTCCGATGCCGCCCTTCTCCTGCCCCAAGGAGTTTAATTTTAGAGAGGGATAGAATGGCAAGTTGTAGGGAAGTATAAGCACAGAAAAGGAGATTATATTTAAACAATCCCAATGACCTTGAGTAGGGAAAGCTCAGACAGGCTTCCAGAACCTGCTGCCAGTCCCCAGGACACGCGACAAAAGAAACTAAGCCTCGGGGGGGGGGGGGGGGAATAAGAGGCTTTCTTTAAACAGCCACTCATGTGCTGCACATATGTGGTGGCTTAATATAAAATTGGTCAACCTGATCCCTGGAAGATTGGCCTGATACGATTTATCTCCGCTAGCCCCCTGGCCAATGCGATAATCATGCAGGTCACTAGTTCAAGTTGGCACTTTAAAAAACAGGCTCAGTTGTTAGCGGCTGAGCGGGAGCAGCTGCGACGAATCTAGTCGAGCAGATTCTGCACGACATGCTTTGCAAGCCAACGTCTGGCTCACGAGTACGCAACGCGGGGACTGCGACCGTTCCGATCCCGATCTCGCTAACCCCGATGGAACTCCAATGGAGTTCTTCCCGATCCACAGCAACTAAGTGAGAGATAAAGCAGCAATGGATTTAACTCCGCCTGCCTTGTTTTGGTCTGTTTTTGGACGGTGCTGCTTTAAAAATGAAAATAAACCCAGCTCAAACACAGACCTCACAGTCCAATCCTGAGAGGAGCTGGGCTCTTTCAACTCCGAGGGTGTTCACTGGCTTGAGCGTAGAGCCCCACCATGCAAGGCATTTCCCTGAAATGTCTTGGAGGTACAGCTACAGCCTCTGCAGAGACTGTCAAACCTAGGAGCAGGCTCTGGGCGACTGTGGTTTAAGGAAAGTAGCAGCTGCTAGACACATTTGCTTTTCCATCACCTTAAGACAGGCAAGCAGTCTAGAGAGCTGCTCGCCCAGCCCTCTGGCTGTTGCCAAAGAAGGAGTATACTGCAGTTTGTCTCTCTACCCAGATAAGACAGCCTTAAAGAAGGCCCTACACACCAATTGCACTGAGGTGCTAATTTTCTGCTCTCTACTTCAATAGCGTTTAATAGCTTTCTTTTCATTTCTGTTGACAAGGGTGGGCCCAGATGCCACTGGCTTGGTATTTATATAGGAACAGTGGGGTATGGATGAGCGATAGATGGGAAATGGGTGAGCGATAGATGGGAAATGCCAACTAGCAAAAGGGGAGACATGATCGAAATAGTTGTTCTAGGTTCCCTGGAGACAGGTTCAAACCCAAGCAGCGTTTACACAGTCCCTTCTTGCCCACAGCCTACTGCGCATGGCTCTTTCGGAGGAGACCCTGGGTTTGATACGGAGACAAGGTGTGCAGCATAGGAACCTAAACAGATCCTGCCCCCACGGGGGGGGGGCTGGGCTGGAGGGGGGGGGGAACTCCCATAGGCTTCGTTGTGTTTAAGGCTGGAGCAAACCACCCCAAATATTCTGTGTGTGGACAAAGGAATTCCTTTTCTTGCAAGGAAAATTTTCTCCAGAGGACTCGGCCCAAATACTCCCTCTTCCCCCCCAAAACCAAACCAAACAAACAAACTGCTGTGCGGCAGGCGATGTGCTGGCTGGCATATGGGACCACAGCAACATGATGTGCTATAAACCCAAGAGTGTGGTTCTGTTTCAAATCAAATCATGAGCGCTCCCATACCTTAGAGAGGAGGGATGTGCTAGCCTATGACTTGGAAGAACCAAATTCAATTCCCTGCTTTACCACAGATTTAAGGCTGTAAGAATGGCCATACTGGGTAAAACAAATGGTCCATCTGGCCCAGGATTCTGTCTTCCAATAGTGGCCAGTGCCAGATGCTTCAGAGGGAATGAACAGAACAGGGGAGTTATCAAGTGATCCATCCCCTGTCATCCAGTCCCAGCTTCTAGTAGTTGAAGGTTTAGGGACACCCAGAGCATGGGGTTGCGTCCTTGACCATCTCTGCCCCCATCCTCTGAACTTGTCTGAGCTGAACAGTCCCCGTCTTTTTAATCTCCCCTCAAATGGAAGCTGTTCCATTCCCCTAATCATTTTCATTGCCCTTCTGTGTACCTTTTCCATTTATCTTTTTTGAGGGGGGAGGGGGGGGGGAAGAGACCAGAACTGCATGCAGTATTCAAGGTGTGGGCGTACCATGGATTTAAACAGTGGCATTATGATACTTTCTGTTCCATTATCTATCCTTTTCCTAATGGTTCCCAAAATTCTGTTCGCTTTTTTGACTGCCACTGCACATTGAGCAGATGTTTTCAGAGCACTATCCACAATGCCTTCAAGTTCTCTTTCTTGAGTGGCAACAACTAATTTAGACCCCATTATTTTGTATATAAATGTGCTTTACTTTGCATTTATCAACATTGACTTTCATCTGTCATTTTGTCACCCAGTTTAGTGAGATCCCATTGGAGTTAATTACTGTGAGTGATTTTGTATCGTCACACTTCCCGTATGACCTTGAGCAAGCCTTAGTTTCTCTGTGCCTCAGTTCCCGATCTGTACAATGGGGACAACAGCACTGCTCTACCTCACCAGGGTATTAGGAGGATAAATAAATTTAGGGTTGTAGGGTGCACCGATACTAAGGTAATTAAGGTATATGCAAGACAGGCTGCTGGCAACTGTGAAGGCTTACTCACCACCCTTGGTTCAGCAGAAGAGATCTAAAAACAAAAAAAGCAAGCCAGGAAATAAACCCTTCTTAGAACAATGAGGAGGACTTTTCTACAAAACCCACCTTCATTCCAGACATACACAGAGTGTGAACTCTACCGTGTACATGCTTGAAAATGAGCACTAATGAAAGCAACCCTCAAATAAAAATGTGTGTCAATCCTCAGAACATCAAACAAGCCAGCCAACACTTCCTCCAAATCAGCCAGAGTAAAATTCACTAAGCCCTTCAGCATCACCACAGTCCATCACTCCTCCAGAGAGGGCTTATATTATGCCTGGACATTGTGTTGGTTTTCTGCCCACAGGTGAATTCCACCTGAGGGAAAGCTTTGTTTTTCGGGCTTGTCTATACATGAAGTTATTCCCAGATAAAGTGGGGTGTGGCTTTAAAGAAGAATGACTATTCCAGATTAACTCCATGGCGTACAAGCCCTTGGTATTCTGGTATCCGGAACACCTGTACACGGAGGATAGTGGAAAGTAGCAATGCATTAGGGATTTTTTGCCTCCACAAAATACCATTGCATTTACCTCCCTATAAAAACCTGCAAAATCTTCAGCAAAACTCACACGAAGACTAAGTAGATACCAAGAAACCCTTTCTACAAAACTACATGTTGAAAAAAATGTCATGGATCCCTACAGATGTTAGCAATGTTGGGATAGTTTTTGCAAAAATTCCCTAATGCAGATAAATCTATAATATATTAATGTGTGACACACACATATATGTATAATGTGTGTGTGTGTGTGTGTGTGTGTGTACGTACACACCCCTACCTTTCTATGACACATGCAACATGTCTCCAACCCCAACCTGGAAACAGTTTCGTCTACCAGCTCTACTGAAGTGAGCTGACCTGTTCCTCACCCCCGTATGGGTGCTGTCTTTACAAAGCTGGACATCTGTCAAGGCCCCAAATGCCCCTTCTTAATCAATACATTCCTGGAAGATAGCTGGCTAGGCAAAGAAGCAGATGCTAGATAGGAGAAAGCCCATTACATAAGGTGCTTAAAGTCCTGCTGGTGACTCTAAGCAAAAGCATGTGAGGGAGGGTGCTCTGAAGATCGTCTTGGTGAAATTAGCTTTTATTCTGCCTTGGCTGCTCCAGTGCCCAAAGAGAAAGGCAATAGAGTATTAGCTCTCTGGTCAGTTCAAACAACAAACAATATTCTAATGGCCATTCTAGGAAGCCTCAAGTGATGTTCATAGATCACTCTAAACTGGATCTGCCCAGGTTTTGGTCTGGTGCAAACTCTCCCCTCCAGCTACAAAATCTCTCATACAGACAGACATTCTTGGTGCACAGAGGTGGAAAGCCCTTGCCCAAATTGCGAACTGAATAGTGGATATGGCCTCCTATTGTACACGGGGAGGAGTCACAGACAAGGAACCTGTGGGAAGCTTGTTGTTACCACATTATATGTATATGGCATCCTGCTAAGAAATCTCCAGATTCCTTGTGCTGTCATAGTCAAGATTGGGCAAGTCTCTCTTTGATCATGGTGATGCCCTGCCATCCCACAGGATGCAGATGGGATCAATCCGCAGCCCTCTGTTTGGAAAAGCATGGGATTGCTGAGTGGAGAGATGAAGCTAAATCCTTGGTCTCATACCACTAGTCACAACCTTTTGGAGAAGAGAGATCGTGATGTCCCAAGGGAGGTCTCGCCTGCTGACTGGATACAGCCTGTTGGGAACATCAGCCAGGTATAGTGCTTATGAAGAAGCCTCATTTAGGGTTAAAATTTGCCCAATGCCTTGACGCTGTAAGTGGCACTTGGGCCATGTGCTGGTGCTTGGCGCTGGACTGAGTTGAACCCCCTACTGCAAACTTTGTGTTTGTAAATAGAGGAGCCGCTTCGTCTTCCCCACTGCAAAGCTAAAGCTGAATAGAATGGAGCTGGGTGGAGAAGTCCATGCTGCTAGGGTCTGTTCTTCCAAGGACTGCGTGGTGACCTAGTGGGGACGCTCCGGCCAAATGGCAGAGTGGTCCTGACCTGTGGAGAAACCATGTGCTACGGAGTCCGGGAGAGGGGGCAGTAGTTCCCTCATGTTCCTCACAGCAACCCCGAGGCTACAGAGTTGGGGGCTCTCAAACGAGTCCCATCCAGGTCTCCCTGATGGGTAGGATGGCCACTGTAACATGGCCTTGAAGTTGGAGACTGAAGAGGAGGACGCCATTCAAATGAAAGGTCTTTATGGGGAAACAGAGCTCCAGGTGCTGCTTTTCCATTCCCAAGCTAAAAATACACTGCACAAAAAGCTACTCTCTCCCCAGACAGCTGGGCAGAACAGTCCATTACAAACTGGTCACAATCGGTCTGAACCACTCCACTCCCTGCAGCCTGACAGACGCTCCAGGGAAGGGAATGCTGCAGAGGGAGATGGAGGCAAACCCTTTGCTCAGTGCACTTGTTCTTCCTACAGAGTGCAATGTGTAGCCATCCGCCATACGATAAAATTAACAGCTCAGCCTGTTCAGATACCAAAAATGTCCCTCAGGCCAGGCCCCCCCGGGGATTACACAGAAACTGCAAGAAACCAGAAGAACCTGAAACATGCACGGATTAGTCCAACCATGAAGCCAACGGAGCAAGGCTCTTTCCCTGCCAGCCTGCTCGCTCTGCTTTGCCTGATCCCTGTTGAGGGTTTAAAAAAGGAACCACACCGCTCCCATCGAATTCCATGCCCCCCTACCTTGATCAGAAAAAAAGATTTAATGGGCAACAAACTAGGTTTCACGAGTAAACATAACAGTGATTGAAAAGAACGCCGTGGTATTGCTAGACATTCCCAAAGCAGAATCGTTACAAACCAGACCTGCCATTCATACCACTGATCCTCCTGAAAGCCCTGCAGTGGGAGAGGTGTTTGTTTAATGCAGAGGTCCCCACATTGTGGGGCACAGAGGAATGTTCGGGGAGGGAGCGGGCCCAGGCCAGCCCCCTGCCGCTAGCTCTGCTCCGGCCCCAGCTCCTGACCCTGTCCCCAGCCTTCGCACAGCTCTGCACCTGGCCGTGGGCCTGGCTGCCGGCCCCCAGCCTCAGCCCCGATTCTGTTCCCAACCCCCGCTCCTGGCCCCAGACCCACCCCCAGCTGCAGGACCTGCCTCAGCCCCCTTATCCCTGTCCGCGTTTCTCTCCCCCCAGCTGCAGCCCCACTCCTGGCCCCAGCTCGGGGGGGGGGGGAGGGGGCAGACAGGGGAGGCATGACTCTGAAAAGTTTGGGGACTGCTGGTTTAATGCGATCTCACCACTCCCTGTCTACAATAGGCTGCCACTTATCAACACTAAAAACAGACTCCCAGGCTTGATTGACTAGAACCCCTGCGAGGGCAGAGCACGGCCAGTTCAGACATGTCTGGCAAGAGGATAATGAGGCTGCCATCTTCTTCAATTACCTTTAAGTCTGTGACAAAAAGGTGCAGGGAGCGAGCATCCAGGGGGATTTTTCTTACATCAAAGAAAACAAGCCAGCAGCAGGGCCCGTTTTAGGAAAAAAAAACAAACAAAAAAAAAAACACTCACTCATTTTCCTTTAAATGAAAACACTAAACCATGGACGTTCAAGCTGGAAAAGACCTATTAGATCAGTGATTCTCAGTCTTTCTATCCCAGAACCTCCTCCCATTTTGCCGAGATTTACCCCCCCCCCTTTAACGCTATGCAAAAGGCGGGGCAATCACACACCCCTCCTGACACCTGGTCCTACCCTCCTGGGATTCACAACTTCCAGCTGAGAACTCCTGCATTAGCCCATCCGTGCCAATTCGCAGTCCAGACAGGATTATGCCCTGTATTTTCCTAGCGCTTTGTCCAATCTCATTGTCACAGTACGTATCTTCCACGCTTTGGAAGACACGGCGCTCCCCACACATGCACTTGGCGATAGCTAGCCCCTCCCCAGAGCACATAGCCACCAGAAATCTCCTCAGCTTTTTGCCATAAAATGATCCAAAAAAAGGGAGGACAGACAGACACAGAATAGCAAGCAGAGCTGCCTCAAACTATCCAATTTACTCCATTTACATGGCAGCGGGGGGGTGGAGGGGGGGGAGAAATCACCACAGCAACTGTCTACAAATTTGTTGTCAACCGAGTGACTTACCCCTCACAAAATGTGCATTGTGGAGTGAAAATTGGAAGCTTCTATTCTCCACCTACCTCAGTGTCTGCTAGCCCGGCACCAAACAGTCCTCTCACTCTCCGCAGCATTACTGGCTCACTGTTATCCATGTTCACGGGAGTTTTAGCGATTGCCCAACGCCATAAACAGTGCATTGTTATTACTGTAATCTCTCCCAGAGCTAAAGGATCTGACAGGCGGACATTATTTTGGTTTTAAATACAGGCGTTCAAAGGGAAAGAAAAAAAAAAAAAGCCAGCCAGCCATTCTAACACTGTGCAGCTTGAAAGCTCTCGATGGCTGGAGCAGCGTCAGTGAGCAAAAAATAGGCTTTGCGCTGGACTGGAGGAGTCAGCAAATATTTTACATTGGAACCGGGTCTCTATTTCTGACAGGAGCGCCCGGGAGTTTGTGCTTCACTGCACAGCAGCTTTATTTTTGGAGAAGGCCGCTCAGAGTGCGGGGGGTGGACTAGCATCCTCCAAAGCGGAGAACGCCTTCTAAGAATGCGGGTTTTCCAAGTGCTACATCCCAGATTAGCACAGTCACCAGGATATCTGGCAGCATTAGAAATGAAAAGAGCATCTGACCGTTCACATCATGTAACATGAGCACAAGCCCTTTATTTGCTCGGGAGAGACAGCATTGTCCAATGGGTACAGCACCAGGCCCGCAGCCAAAAAGCCCTGGGTTGTCACTCTGCCCATCTACGGGGTGCCCTGGAGCAAGTTACTTCACCTCTTTGGGCGTCTGTTTTCCTTCCCACGCTTCGGTCGGTCTTCTCTATTTTGTTCATACGCTCTTCAGGGCAGAGACTGTCTCTCGCCGTGTGCTTATACAGTGCCTGATACAATGGGGCCCCGATCTCTGCTGGAGCCACTAAGCTATGGCCCAGAGGATCCATTTTTCAAAAGCATCAGTGGGATTCTGGGTAAAAAAACGTTAAAGCAGCTAATTGACTTGAGTGCCTAAATCCCTTTAGAAAGGGAGATTTAGGCACTTCGCAGCCAAAGTCACATAGGCACTTTTGAAAGTTTCAGCCAGGTACTTTTCATCAATGATTCTCAAAGCCGGTTACAAAAAGGAAATCCAGTCCCATTATCCCTGTTTTACAGAAGGGGAAACTGAGGCACAAGACAGGGAAGCGGTTCACCACAGGTCACAGAATCCATATCTCCTGACTCCCCATGCAGCATCCTATCCATTAAGCTATGCTGCCTGAGGACTCCCTCAGCCACTCTTCCCCAGCAAATCACAGGCACTGCGTTTTATAGAACACTACAGGAAAACATCCCTAAAGACGCTACATATACAACAACAGGGAGCCCTGCATAGCACCCTTCTTCTGACCATCTGTTTTCAAAGCACTCTGCTCCGATGTGGATACATTTCAGGTTCTATACAAACAAGCTCTTAGGAAACCGGAGCCCAACAGAAACAGTCCCATGATTTGTGTACAATTTCTAGTAGCCAACTCATCACAAAACAGACGAGCAGCCCCCTGCATTGTTTACATCCCAGGCGTTAAAGCCCCACTAGCTTATCCACTAAAGCTAAACGGATTTCATGAACTGCTATTGTCCAAGCAGAGAGAAAAGGACGACGAAAAACCACCACCAATTGCGAAAAGCCAACTGGGATTTGTACAATCCTCTCTCTGGTTTAACAGTCCAGGTCTTTCCTTTCCCCCCCTAACCTGCAGCTCCCAATTCATTCCCACAAGCCCACGCAAGTGTCAAACTGGATAGACTCCGCTGTGCATTTCCTGCACAGCTCATCTCAATGCTACCCAAACCAACTGCCGCGGCATGAGAAAACAAATAACCCTTGGCAATGAAACGGGATCAGAACCAAGGAAAAAGGAGAATTGGGATCAAAAAGCAATTTAAATAAATGCTGCGCACCACACTGGTATTTCTGACGGTGGGAGCAAGAAGAACCTGGCTTGTCTCTTTCCAAGAGGATTGGAGACAGCAAAAGGGCTGTGAAGAACAGCGTTAAGCAGTGAGAAAGTTTGCTCTTCTGGGCATGGAGCAGACACATATTTGCTCACCATCTTAGCAACCATGCAGAGGCCTTGAAATGCCCAGGATGGGGTGTGGAAGGTACTTCCCCCTCCCTTCTGCAGACACTGTAAAAGGGGTTTTCAATGAGTTCCTTAGACAAAAAGAATTTCTGTGCAAGTTCCAGTTACCACAGAAACCAACAACCAACCAACCTGGCAGCTCCGTCCCAGGAACAGACTTCACCGGTGCAACTGCTGCATCTAGGGCAGTAATGCCCAAATCGATGAACTATTGATAAACCACCTACGTTCTACATAAAACAGCAAGGCCCAATCCTGAAGTCAAACCACTGGGCCAGATTCTGACCTTTTAATAGCAATGTGAATCTGGAGTAACTCCACAAACAAACCCACCCCCGTTTTCACTCTATCTTTATTCCCATTGGAGTCAAGGAAATCTTTTGCTGGAGAAAGGATTATGTGAAAGCTGAACTAGGACCTCGGGATTTGCCCGGAGCTGCCAAAACCAGGAAGAGCGTTCACTGCTTATCCATATTCATTGGATTATCAGATTTGCAATCATTGGGAATCGACATCAAGCTGTTCACTTGGTGCTGGGCGGCGTGTACATTGCTGAACGCTCCCAGGAACGGACCCTGTGTGAGCAAGTGCTCATTGACCTGAGAGAGATCAGCAGAGCCCAGCCCCAAGTGACGAACTTGTCAGTTTCCTGCAGTCAAATCTCCCCATACTCCAGTGGATACGAATAAGCATGTACGCTCTTGCCATTAACAGACAGAGCCAGCGCTAGGATGGGAGGGTCACAGTCATAACTGGCTCGCTGCCCACTTCGGGGGGCTGCCAGGCTGTCATGGGTTTCTCAAGCAGAGAGAGAATTACATTAGAAAAGGTCCACACTCTTCTGGGGTCACACCCCTCAGGCCTGGTTTTCAGGTGCTGAGCACCTGTAGCGCCTACTGACTTCAACTACAGCTGTGGGTGCTCAGCACCTCTGAGAAGTCAGACCCAGGGAGTCTGGCTCTCCTCTGCCATGCAGGTGCAATGCCTCTCAATTTCAGTTTGACCCAGAGACTTTACTCACTGAACCCACTAAGGCAGGAATCCTTCGGGTGTGCCACAATCAAGGCTAGATTAATGGGAGTCTCTGCTCTCTCTTACCCCAGTGGAACTCTAGATCCACTGGGCCAAATTCTCTGCTGGTACAAATTGGCGTAGCCCCATGGCACAACTCCAAAGGCAGGCAAATTTACACCAGAGTATTTGACCCACGGAGCTCAGTAAAGCAGCTGCCAATTTACAGCGCTGCTGCCGAGAGCAGAATCTGTACATAAACGAGGGGAAATATCCCAGTTAAATATCAACCAGACAAGAGTGAGGAAGTTCTAGGATCCAACTGCAAACTTAACTCCACCCTTGAATCCTGTTCTTCTCTGCATTTACCGGGGAGATCCCCACAAGCTCAAGTCTGCCCTGGTGGGTATTTTAATTGCAACATGACGATCTTTCAGTATACAAGATTATAACCTGAAGTCACCTTCCCAGCCTGTATCAGGTACAGAGGGGTCTCCAGCCCACTGCAGCCAGCAGTGTGAGGTGCAGGTGGACATCTGGCTTGTTTGGAGGCTGGTGTTTCTGAACTATACCAGGTGAATAGGTTACGGGCAGTCCCTGGTCCAGCAGAGGAGTAGGTGGGAGAAGGGTGAGTCTGGTCCATAAACGTAGCAAGATATTAAGGTACCCGATCCATAGTAAGCAAATCAACTGGAGCTCTACCTCCATCTTGTAGCTGGGGGGTGAATTTTCCCCGCTCCTCTGGATAGGGATGATGGGGAAAGAGGGACTTCAGGCAGGAGAGAAGAATCTTCTCTTCTCATCAGCAGTTGAGGGAGAAGGGACTTGAGAAGCGCAGACCCACCGGGCCTTTTACCGGAGCTGCCGCTGCTGTCGCCCAGGGAGCTGGAAACAACATGTTGCAAAACCTGTTTGATCTCCTCTCATTCAGATCTGAACCAGGAAGAGACCGGGTACACTTGCCAACATGTGATACAGACGTTCCGGTGCTTCTTAAAGAGACAGTTATTATCGGGACTGGTATATATTTATATTTTCAGATCAAGCACACTTCAAAGCGGAGTTCTGCAGCTCCAACCCAGACAAAGTAGTATTGTTGTCGGAGCCAAATAATTATATAAAGGTGCACGCAAATCATTTGCAAAAAGCCCCTTGCTTTAAATAACTTCAGGAGTCTGAATTACACCAGCAGGCAGTCAGGAAATCCAGTACTGAAGAGGTAGGCATGCTCTGTACCGACGGATTTGTCCCTTACCTGTACAACTTCTTTCTTTACATTGACGAGCTCTAACCAGTCATTGAATCTTGGGTAGCTGTTGAGCTCCACTGTCCTGTCATTCAGGGGCACGCTCAGCTTACACTGCCGCTGTCTGTTGATGTACCGGACCAATTTCACCTGTTGGGATCCAGAAAGCGAATGGTTACAGTGGAAAGCTCTTTGACTTTTTTGTTCTAGTGCAATAGGTCCCGGTCTGACAAGGGCTTGTAGGCGCTACTGGATTGCAAATAAATAAGCCACCACTAACAACTAACCAGGCACTTCTGCGAGCCAACAGTGCTAGTCCCTTACACTAAACAGCACAGCAACAACTTGGTTCCTCCTGTGGTTTCACTAGACAGGAGGGTGGCAGGAGGTTTCCATTCCTGTACAAACCTTCTTTAAACCATCACGAAAAGACAGTTGCCTATAGTGGTTAACTTCACCCAAAATATACCACATACATAATAGGGAGTGATCCATTGCCTTCTGTCTGAAAACTGTGCATACAGCTGGTCTACACTTCCCAAGGACTGCGTGTTCCTGTTGTGGTTACCCTCATCCATTCCTTCTGTGTGGTGGTTACACCCACTTACAGCATCTGGTCCACATTTAGACTGAGCTCTGCAGGGCAGGAAGTGTCTTCCTAGAACTCTGTACAGCACCCAGAATAACAGGGACATGCTCTGGTTGGGATCTCTGGCCTCTACTTCAAGGCAAATAATTATTTAAAGAATAAAAATTAAGTTGGACTCAAAACACCAACGCTTCCAGTGCCTGACAATCTCAATTTTGCTACAAGAGTTGAGAGAACACACAAAAGGAATATTATTATTTGTGCCTTATGTTTTTCCAAACATACAACAAAACTCAAAAGAAATTTTTCATTGTTTCTATGTCACACATACCTAGAGGGCAGACATAAGCTTCAAAGACTTCTAAACAAAAACAAACACCTCAAAGCAATTTAGTCTATCTGAATTTTATTAACCAAAACATGTCTACAGTAAAGCACAAGAATTTTAGCATTCGAGGGAAGATCAGATTTATAATTATAAGGAAAAACAAACATGCATTTCTTGTCCTCTTTAATGTCTCTTCTCAAGTTTTCACTGGAAATATTTTCTGACTACATGTCTGCATGATGTAATGCATGCATAAAAAAAATCATAGTTACAGATGAGAAAAGATTTATTAGATCATCTAATCCAGTGGTTTTCAACCTGTGGTCCCACAGACCCCCCAGGTGGCCTAGGTCTAAGATTTCCAAAGGGGTCCGCCCTTCCATTTGAAGTTTTTTTAGGGGTCTGCAAATGAAAAAAGGTTGAAAACCACTGATCTAATCCATCCCCAAAGAGAGGGTGTATCGAACACTTAAGGGCAAACAGACACTATGCGTCATCTTCGCTGAAAGGCTGGTGTATACCTCTGACCTGTCCACTGGTTTAGAATGATATTGCCTCCTATTGACTGTCCTGAAGAAGGCATGGATATCCTAATGCTACTTTGGGGTCTCTTTGGTGACACAGGTGACTGAGTTACCAGTATTTACAGTAGCGCCTGTTATGCATGAGGAACTTTCCACACATTCAAGAAGGTGGTCTGAGGCGCTCATGATCTAAAAACAGGCAGGTAAGCAGTAATACCTAGCTCTTATAGAAGACTTTCCATCAACCAAACTCAAAGCGGTTTACAAAGGAGCTCAGTATCATTATCCCCATTTTCCAGATGGGGAAATGGAGGCACAGTGACTTATCCCATGTCACGCAACAGGCCAGTGGCAGAGCTAGGAATAGAACCCAGGTCTCCAGACTCCCTGTCCAGTGCGCTATCCACTAGGCAACACTGCCTCTCAGAGGAATGGGCGAAGTGGAACATCAACAGGTGATAAAGTAGAGGGGGCTCCATCCACAAGGCCTCTGGGCTCAAAGCCCTGGATTAGTTTAGTAGAACGCACAACGTGCAGTTATTGTGCACACACTGGGTGGCAGCACACTAGAAAGCCCCTCACTACTGGAATGCGACTTGCTGTACTGCACTTATAACTATATTGCCCATTACTGCCCCTTCGGTAGGTGGCTAGAAAGCCTGTGTTTTGGGAACAGTTCTCTGAAAGACAACAACTGTGGATTTTTGCATATGTACGTGGCCAAAGCATGCAACACCGGGCTAGGAAGAGCCCGGTAAGCCATACTCGGGATGGGGCTGCGATCCCTGGCCATAAAAAACTCAGCTTGATATTTCAGCAATAGTCGCAATGGCAAAGCAAAGGTGGCAGTCACTCAATACTGGGATCTTTATCTGGACCTGCACGGCTGTAGCTTCCAAACTGAACCGTTCGTCATACGAGCGAATAACCGGGGAGTGGGTCACTAGAAGGTGGGTGCACTCAAGACAAGTATCAGGAGATGGGAGAATCATTAGAAGGCAGAACAATAACTTGGGCTGCAATCATTAGATTAGACAGAGATCGCACAGTCCAGTGGCTAGAATGCTGCGCTAAAATGGAGAAGAGGTGGGTTCTAATCCCAGGTCAGCTTCTGAGCGACTTTATGCAAGTTGCTTTGCGCCCATTCCCCACTTTGTGCTTGTCTCATCTATTTAGACTATAAACTCTTTAGGACAAGGAATTTTTTTAATTGTATGTGTATGGCTCCTAGCACAAGGATCATCTGAAACAATACATGAAAGATTTCATCTAAGCTGGCAGCATTCTAGCAACAGAGCCATCTAAAGAATAAAGCCGTATTAAAATAGTAAGCAGCCATTGGCAACGCACAGCAGACCTGCATTCCTGGATTATGCTTTCCTGTAAACTAGCTGCTGGTTTATTTTACCAGTAATCTGACTATGCACAGCTATCTGGTGTAAACGCGGGGTTTCACTGCCCACACACACTTCTCAGGTCAGAAAGTAGCAGCCCTGTGAAATTTTCAAGGGTTTTTTTGGTTTGTTTTTTTAAATTTCTGGTTGCAGTTTGATGCAACTGAGAGCGAGAGATCCAGACGCTGGCATGTGGTGACCCCAGAGATAGCTGTGTCAGATATGCTACTCCCCGGATAGCATGTTGTGCAAATGGGAGCTGCAGTATCCTAAAAAATAAAACCAAACCACCACAATTTTGCAAGATGACATCAGGCACATGGGGCCTGATTTTCAGAAGAGCCGACAAGCACCCAGAACTCCAACTGGAGCTAACGGAGCACTCGGAACCTTTGCAAGGAAGGTCATGACCGCTGAACGTGACTTTGGAGTGCTAGACCCACTGAAAATGGCTTTTGAAACCCTGCTCTCTGCCTCAAGCCCCATTCTGTAAGACAGGGATGATAATGCCTTTCTCCCATCCTTTGTCTTGCCCTGATCCTGCAAAAATGAACAACAACATGGAGTGGACCCGTGTACACATGATGCTGTGTGTAAGTCAGTGGGGTGCCATGTGGACACAGGGGTCTGCTTGCGTAGGTCTCTTCCCAGGATCAGGTCATTTGATTGTAAGCTTCTGGTTGGCAAAGGCCTGTGCGTTTGTACAGTGGCTGCACAATGGAGCCCCCCTCTCAGTTGTACTCTCTACCCTAACACATCATCTAAACAACAATGGTCCTGATACAAATGACCCAACAGTTATGTATTTCTGGGACAGAGAGACACCCACTACTCAGCAGGAAAGCACCGGCAAATGTTTAAATGGGCATGCTCCTGGCAAGAAGCGCAAGCCAGACATCAACTGATCCCATTATGGGACGAAACCCTGGCCGTACTGAAGTCAATGAGAGTTTTACCATTGACTTCAGTAGGACCAGAAATCCCCCGCCCCGTGGTTTTTAAAAGGGAGATGAATTCTGTTTAGTTCAGGCATGGTGGGCTTTCACTGCTTTGGACAAAAACAGATAAACAGGACTCAGCTAAAAAAGTGTTGGGTTTTTTTGTTTTTTTTTAAATGGTATTACATTTTCTAGGTCTCTTTCTAGGAACATCTGAACACTTCAAATGTCCAGTGTAACGTTCCAATAGTCAGGCCAACAAATCTCTGCTTTGGGTGGGTGGGCAGCACATTGGTGCATTCCCTTCCTACAACAGCCTGTCCTCTGCACCATTTACAGCAGTGCCACTGGTAGACTGGCCTTACAGGGGGGGGGGGGGACCTCTGTATCCAGAGTGCTTTGCAGAGGGCATCTGAGCTAAGGCGAGCTAGGACGGTACACAGCGTGAAAGAGGAGGTTACAGAATCCGTGACTGCATAAATCCACTGATGCCAGTTCCCTATTCAGGTGTGCACAGAAGCAACGTCAGATATTCCAGCCCATAGGCCAGCATGGTGACAGCAGAGGAGGTCGGTTGCAGCCCCTGTGGTTTGGACCCTTCTTCAGCATTGGGCATTTCTCCCTCTTATTCCTTGCCCCTCAAACGCGCCCCCCCAAAAGCCAGATCATTCTGTTTTAAAGTGACTGTGTCACAAAGCAATCCCTGGAACTGCAATACACCAAAGCAATACAGGATTCATGAATGCTGTTCCACTGGACAGAGAAAGCCCTGCCTTACCAGTCAGACTTCCAGCCACAAGCTGCCCACATGCAACAGTCAGAGAGAGCCCGCAGTTTGTCAAGCCACAGGAGACTTCTGAAGTCCAAAGACTTAGAAAATTAGAAGTTAGAAATTAGAAAATTAATGCCAAAGAATGGCCATGCTGAGTCAAGGGAAAGGAGCCAAGTCAGCCACCATACACAGCGCTAAACGGAAAGTTCTCCAGGTCACTCATGCACACAGCTCTGTTCCGGACTTCAGCCTTGGCTCAATGCAGAAAAGAGACAGTCATGAAGCGGTGGCCGAGTGCAGTAGGCTGATTAACTTAAGGGATGACTGTATGCACTCTCCCACGCACCCCTCCGACCAAGAGAGCCTATATAAAGGGAGCTGTCCTATATCCCTGAGTCACAGTCAGAGAAGTCAGAAATGAGCTGTCAAAACACTCATTTTACAAATATTTGCCCACTAGTGTCTCAGTTTCCATTTTTAATTGGTTACTCGTTGGAATATTTTTTCCCTATGCGGTCATGATATGCTGCAGTTTGACTGTCTCTTCACTGGATTGTATTTGTTCTGCTTTATAAATCTTCAAAGGTACTTTTGAAGATTTATAAAAGCACGCGCGCACACACACACACACACGAGAGAGAGAGAGACCAGACCCGAGCCTCACATTTTTGTATGTTATTACTGTACATGGAGTAGCTGGGGATATCATATTCTGGACTGAAAGCAATCCCTCCAGAATTTAGATTGCAGTTGAGTTTCCTCTCCCAAAGTGGAGTTTCACCCCTTAAAAATGTTTTTTTTTTTTAATTTTTAAATGTCACATAGGATAGGTCTCTGGCTGAGGCAGAACCCACAATACAGCTCCCATTTCTACTACTAGATAACACAACAGTCCAGTCAGATCCAAGGAAATGGCCTTATTAGAAGATGCATCTCAGACGGCACAGGAAAACAGCTAGAATAATACAAGCCATATTCCCACATGGGCCACTCCTAATTAACAAACACTGGCTGTAGGGGCTTGCTGCGGATATACAGGTTTCACCAACTAGTATCATCCAAGGCCAGACAACTGCATTTCTGAAAAGCGCTGCAGGGTAAATTCACAGCAAGTCAGCACCAGGGTGCGGTTCATCTGGTCCTTTCCCCCAGGTCAGCTCATCTCTTCCCCATTCTTTGGCATACCACCAGGTAGCAGAGCACCTGCAGAGGGAAGAAATTGTTTGCACAGTAGGTTCGAAACCAACCTGAGACCTGAGAGCAGAATCAACAGTCCAGCTCCCCAGACAGACTGCAGGACATGTGCCAGATAACTAATTAAGCACGCCTGATGTATTTTCCCCTAATAGTGAAAAATATGTAGCCTTGTTCTTATTCTTGCTAGCATGTAGATTTTATCAGGTGATCTTGGGCCGTCGCATTCATTCTGCTCTGGGCACATTTCATCCGTCCTTTTATGAAAGCCCATCCATACAAGCTTAGGGTCCAAGCCTGCTCCTATCAAAGTGTACGAAAGAACTCCCATAGACATCAATGGGAGCACAGCCTTGGGTTTTAGGGCACTTACAATTCCTACTGAAGTCAATGGGACTCAGCCGCTCCGAAAGTCAGGCTGTACATTTTAAAAACCCTCCTCTTCAATATCAGTGTAACTGGGGTACCTTTTGTGAGCACAGCATGGTCTAGGTCGGAGATAGGGACTGGACTGGGAATCAAGAGACCTGGATTCTACTCTGGGCAAGTTACATCATCTGTTTCCCTACCCTTTTTCTGGCTTGTCCCTTTAGTCTCTGACCGCACCTGTACAGTGCCTAACCCAATAGGGCTTGCATCTTGATCCCACAGCATACTAGTTCCCACAGCACAGGGTCCCACCTGGTACTAGTGCATTTCACTGCAGGAATGTGCAATGAGATGGTTAGGGCAAGCTATGAGCAAAATCACCAGCCTCACCGTGGTATTGTGAGGAGAATTACATTACAGATGGAGAAGCACTCCAACATTACAGGGATGGGGGCCTTCGATCGATCACTGAGCCTGGTTTGCCTGGAACAGCTCCTTTGCATGGATTATTCAGCTCTGAGATGGTTTTCCCCTCCCATAAAAAATTAAATTTGCATTTTTCACCTCACAACGAATCTCATTTTGTTATTTCCCCGCTCAGAGTTCTCACTAAACTGCATGGTTTGGCTCTCATGGCTGAGCGGTTACAAAATCAATTTCTGAGAATACAAATAAAAACTTTTGGGTTCAGTGACGCAAATAAAAATCCACAAATACAGTGCGCGTCTCCAACCACAAAATTAGAGATAAAACAAGTAGTAACCTTTTCACTGCCTGTGTGCCAACAAATTAATCTTTTACAGCATAACAGCAAAACCTACTAAGTGGTAACATATGCAGACTGCAACAAACAAACGGGGGTGGGAAAGAAACAAAACAGGGGAAGGGGGGGGGGGGGGGGGGGGAATAAATCTGCAGCATAGAATGACTGCTCCACTTAGACGCCATCTCTCTTCCTCCATTCAGTTTGCCCGATGCCCGTTGTGCCCGAGATTCTCATTTAGAGGGAAAATAAAAGGCACTGTTTTGTACTACTCTGACAGTATACAGGGACCTTAAAGCACGTGCAAATATAACAGACATCCACTTTACAATACAAAAAGGAGTTTTAAAGAGGGCTTAGCATAAAGGAAAATTGGGCCCGGTATGTTTAGGGGGAAATTACCAGACTTGAATTTATATATACACAAAACTAGTTCAACCTCTAGAGACACAAGCTTGCCTCTAACAAGGACATCAAAACTAACAGTTGGGAGCTTCAAACACACACACAAACCAAACCAAGAACATACAAGAACTCTCATCGGACTCTCACAGAGACCGCATCTGTGAAATTAATTTACCGACACCCACAATGCAATATTCAAAAGAGCCTTTCAAACCTGGAGCTTGCAAATACTGCTTGGAAGAATTCAGTCTTCGAATTGTGGCACTGAATTCTTCAAACCATGGGGCTGTGACTGATCAGAAGTTTCATTCTCTGAAAAATTAAAATAGAATGTAACAAAAGTACCACAGCGTTATGGCCTCTAACCAAAGACACTCAGACATATGAGACCAAGTGTCTCTTCCACAGAATTTGACTCAAATATGCTTTATTCATATTAGGATCATGACATCTTATTCCAAAAGTCTTTGAAGACAAAAAACATTAAGTCAGTCTCCAACTCTTGCAAGTTGAGCCTTCACCATTCTGTTAATACCAACCCAAATTGAGTGCAATCAATCCACACCGTTACCCAGCTCTAGCTTTCTCTCATATAGTGCTTTTCCTCCAGATATCTCAAAGTGCCCTGCTAAGAGGAGACGTATCATTACCACCAATTTACAGATGGGGAAAACCAGAAGCCAATGTCCTGCAAGATCACCGAGCATGTCGGTGGCAGGGCTGGGAATAGACTCCTGCTCTCCTGGGTCCTAGTCCAGTGCCCTATTTACTAGGCCACACTCGCTCCCATTGAGCTTTCGCTATGGGTCTGGGCCTCTCTTGATTACTGCATGGGTTGAAATCCCCGATACCAACATGAGTAAACCCCTATTTGCACCAGTGGCTTTATCCTGGTTTCAAGCAGGGGAAAGTCATGGCTTATAAAAGTTAACCCTCTCTATGCTAGCAGTTTGCACAGGTGCTGCTGCACCAATGCCTGAAGTCAGACAGTTCTTTGATCTATAGATAATTACAGACCTGGTTCAAGCTGATAGGTTTGCCCCACCCCTTTTCCTCCTCCTGGTTTTCGCCGAAGTCATTTGGGGGGGGGGGGGGACGGGACGGACTATTGATGCCTAGAACATTCCCTGAAATTTTGGAATGGATTGATGTGGCATTCAAAGCCAGTCAGAGAAATGCCATCAAGTTCAGTGGAGGGCCTCGCTTCACTCAGCCAAGTAGTCAAACAAACACTTAAAACAAAGTTCCCCTTCCCTAGAAGATGCTGTTAAATTCCGTAAGACTTCACTTGGGATAAAAATAAATATGGGCATGTGCACATACTTCTTCCCACAGCCTGCAGTCTTTGCCTGTCAGTGCAATTCAATGAGCCAGCCAGTCATCAAGTCAAGTATTGTAGCTAGAGGTTTTAAAGGGCTGGATTATTTTATGACCCAATATATTTGCAGAAAGCAACAGAGAGTCCTGTGGCACCTTTAAGACTAACAGATGTATTGCATAAGCTTTCGTGGGTGAATGCCCACTTCGTCGGATGCATATATATTCGCAGTTATGCATGGCTTAGATAAGGGCAGTCACATAGCTTGCTTCAGGCAGAAGCTGACCGGGAAGGAATTCCATGATGCACCTCCCGCCAGGTACAGAGCACAAAAGGCAAGGTAGAGAACTCGTGGAGGTTGAGTCTTCTGGAGCAAGAGATAATAGGCACTCTTGGAAGCAGGATACAAGACTTACTGAACCAATGGTATGAGCCTGTATAGCAAGTTCTACATTCCTACCTTCTAAACCTGAGAGGAGAACCTTGCCTCCGATTACAGCAATGAATATTCAGAGCGATTCTGCCAGATCGCACTAAATTACTCTAGATTTACACTACTGTCAGAGGTCAGAACCTGGCCTGCAGAGTTTAAAATACTCCCTCAAGTCACACTAAGAAAGCATGACAGAGACAAGGCAGGTGAGGGAATGTCACATTGCGCCAACTTTAGGCGGCCCCTTTACACATTAATCTAACACGCAATGGCCCACTTCATTTCAAGTGACCACCTCCAACATGTTACCCCTTCTGCTTTAAAATCTGCCCCAACTTCTATTTAGTGCAGACACTCTGCTTCCTCCCCTCGACCTGAAGAGTTCTGAGTAGCACAAAAGAGTGTGTACCTTCCACCACCGGAAGTTGGTCCAATAAAATATATTACCTCACCTACTTTGTCTCTCTCATATCCTGGGACAAACATGGCTACAACAAACACTGCAAAAAACTAAGGAAGTGTGAGAGAAACTGATATGGATCTTACAGAGATGGCGAGGTAATATCTATTATTAGACCACTTTTGTTGGAGACAGACAGACAAGCTTTCAAGATACAGAGCTCTTCTTCAGGTCTGGCAAAGATACTCAGTGTCCCAGTATCAGGGGGTAGCCGTGTTAGTCTGTATCCACAAAAAACCAACAAGAGAGTCTGGTGGCACCTTAAAGACTAACAGATTTATTTGGGCATACCCACTTCCTCAGATGTCACAGGTAAATACAAGATCTATCAGTAGTTAGCACATATTCAAAGGGACCATTCAAGGTGAAGTGCCTGTTAACACCCCTGTGGATAGCCCTCTTCACCCCCCCCCCCCTTAGTGGGTTACAGATTGTTGCCATAAATCCAATGTCTTTATCAGGACCATGACTTTTAGTATCTAGCAAGTTATGAATTTAAGCTCCCAGGCTTGACTTTTGGAAGCGTTGCGTAGGTTTCTCTTGACAGCCACCCAGAGAATCTACAAACAGGAACACAGGACACTTATTTCAAAGTCATCCGGGGATCTCAATCAAGGGTTTAAAAAAAGGGAAAGTTGTGATGGACCCAGTTTTGCGTGAAGGGGAGAACCAGTATTTCATTTCCAGTCAAATCCCTAGGTTACAAACTAACTGGGGATTGAGGCGTTTGGGGGAGGGTGGGGGGTGGAATCAAAAAGTTCATAAAACTGAGCTTCTTGAAGTGACAGCAGGTATGGTGACTAAGTTGCAGTATATCGCACTGCATCATTTTCTTCTTCTCCTTCGAACTACTGCAAAGTTCTTTCCAGTGCACTGAAGGCATTGGAACCTGAAGAGGAGGGCGACACGTGCTTCATCACCATCACTTTCACAATGTGACTCTCCCCCTGCAATCAGGAGAAATAGTTTGTATAATTGGTCATTTGTGAGACTGAGGTTACACCAGGTATAAAGGAAGTTAGAATACATCCAGGAACCGCTTGCCCCTGAACTGTGAAGGCAGAGACCTGGGAACGCACAAAGGGAGACATTCAGCCCCGTGCAGACGATCAGTGCAAGAACTATGCCTTAAAGGCATAAGTGGTGCCATGTGCTGGCCCTCTGCTTTAGGGTGAACACTGAACAGGCAGTGGCCTATTTCACTCCAAAATCCTGAGAGGGTCGACAGATCTGCGGGGAAACTCCAACCAATGCCACAGACACTTTTTAAAATGCAAAATTGATGACATTTATAAACCAGAGATAACAGCGTGGCAGTGACTGACAGAGGGAGGATGGTCTTGGTTAGCCTGGCACTTGGAGACACAGGTTCAATTCCTTGTTCTGAAATGGAATAGCAGCACTTCCCTACCTCACAGTGGTGTAGAAAGAATAAATCTATTAAAGACAGTACTGGAGGACATGGGAAATTCCATAGAAAGAGATGCCTGTGGGGTGGGAATGAAATACACACCTCAGGGGTTCCTCAAAGTCTTCCAGCCAATTCCACAATTAAGGAAGGCCAGTCAGTGTGTTGTTGGGTTTCAATACCATTCACACACAAAAGAGTAAAGAAGCAGCCCGCAAAAGGCCTGGATGGAGGCGGCGTTCAGAATGAGGAGCGCTGTCAAGACGTCCAATAGGCAGGCCGTGTTTCTAGGAATGATCTGAATCCCAATGGTCCATCTAGCCTATCCTGGAGATCGTGTGTCTAGAGGTTGGAGCCAAGGGGCCAGGAGTCAAAAGGCAGAGCTGAGAATCAAACCCACGTCAACGACCCGCTGGGAGACGCTGGGCGAGTCGATTTATCTTATCAAACCAACAGCCCATGAATAATCCTGAGCCCTCCCCTTGTTTGTCAGGGTAGCTAAATGTGTCTCTCAGCTTTGTAGCACCTTCCACACCCTCACCCACAGATCAGCAGCTCTTGCAGCTTTTGAACTCTGTTCTCCCCAGCTTTCAGCAGCTCCTTCAGTGCCGCTTACTCGAAGTGACTGACTCAGCAGTTCTCAGACTGTGGGTTGGGAGCCCAAAGTGAGTCACAACCCCATTTTAATGAGGTCACCGGGGCTGGCTTACACTTGCTGGGGCCCAGGGCCAGTGCCGAAGCCTGAGCCCCACTATCCGGGGCCAAAGCCAGAGGGCTTCAGGGCTCAGGTTACAGGCCCCCTGCTGGGGCTGAAGCCCTTGGACTTCGGCTTTGGACCTGGGGCAGTGGGGCTTGGGCTTTGCCCCACACACACAGGGCTCGGGCTTCGGTCCCCCCTCCTGGGGCCATGTAGTAACTTTTGTTGTCAGAAGAGGGTCATGATGCAATGAAGTTTGAGAACCCCTGGACGGACTCATTCAGGCGGACTCCTTTGCATAGCTGCTGCCAATCTCCGTCTGCATCTTTAGAGTCCAGCTACCACAAGGGCGGGGAAGAGGGAGAAGTGCCACCATTTACTTTTTCAAGATTCCAGTTGCCTTTACAATTTCCCCCTGTATTCAGAACACAAGTTACTAGGGACCAAGGATGGGCTGCCCCGGAGGACACTCAGTGAAGCCAGGTGGGCCCTGATCTTGGGACCTATGGTGCAACTGCAATACAAAAATGAATCCATACACAAGCCCCTGTAAGAATGACAAGGCTACAGTGGCTCCCATTCATTCCTGACCGGTTTATTCCTTGGAATGAGTCTCAATCATCTGGGCACCAGGGTGGTTCTGAGCACCTGCCTCTCCCATCGGCTTCAGCTGCGCTTGTAAGTGCTCAGTGCATCTCAGAATCAGGCCCGTGCCACATAGCTGTGTAAGCAATAGGAAAAAAACGTGTCTGTGCTTTTCTCAAGTGCGGTCAAGGGCACCAGGATGAAGACCAAGTTACTTCAAACTATGCAAGACCCCAGCCATAACCCCCTGGAAAGTGCTTGGCCTGGAGAATCTTGCCACTATAACATGGATCTTGCATTGGAGAACTGCAAAGCATCTTATAGACATTAAGTAATAAACCCCATAAGGTCCCTGTGGGGCAGGGATTATTGCACTTCTTCTACAGAGGATAGTGGAATGAAGAGAGGTTAAGTGACTTGCCAAAGATTGCATAGTCCAGTAGTAATACTAGAAACAGGACAGGCGAGTCCTGACTTCCAGTCCCCGACTCTAGTCACTAGATAGAAGTCGCTGCTATCAACAACTACGCTACAACGCTTCTAAGGATACGTCTACACTGCAATCATGGGGCATGACTGAAGGCTGTGTAGACATACCCTAGCTAGTTTTAGTACCGATGCAGTGATGCCACAGCAGTACGGGCTCGCAACATGAGTAATTACCCAGGGTTCCAGGTGGGCATGTACAACACACACGGAAGCGTACGTTGCCTGGCTTCACTGCTCCGGTACACAAACTAGCTTGGGTATGTCTACACAAGCTGCAATCGCACCCTGGGACGGCAGTGTAGACAAACCCGAAAAAGCCAAGGAACTCGGGCATCTACTGCATCACTGATCTGGGAATGAGAGACCTGACTGAAAAGCTGAACTGAAAGCAGCATTTTGGGTCTGCGGCTCTAACAGCAGGCATGTCAGGTTTGTTTAGAGGTCTTGTCGCTGCTGGTGGTACGAAATCCGGGCTCCACTGAAGCCAATGGAAAAAGCTCCCGTTAATATCAGCAGGGCCAGGATCTCATCTTGGTGCTCAGAAGTCCAGCTCCTCCAAATTACTTATGTTTCTTTCATGGGGCCCATCTCCACCGATATTGTGGACCAGAGGCAAGGCTGGATTCTCAGCTGGTATGAACTGGCGTTAGCCCCACCGAACTAAATCAATTTACACCACCTGAGAATCTGGCCCAGGGGGTCTTTTAATCCCAACCTTATACGCAGCAGCACAAAGAAATCCAACAGGCTCCTGAGGGACTTTCAGTTTTGCTCATGAAAGAGGAAACAGTTTCTCAATGCGTTGCTAAGAGAATTGTGAGAACACACTAGTGTAAGTGCCCAGTAGTGCATGCACATGGGGAGGGGTGAAGGGGGGACAACTGGGAGCTCTGGAAAACAAAAAAATTTCACACAGAGCTGCTTTAGGCAATACACTGCAGCTAGGGTGACCAGACAGTAAATGTGAAAAATCGGGACGGGGGTGGGGTAATAGGAGCCTATATAAGAAAAAGACCCAAAAATCGGGACTGCCCCTATAAAATCGGGACATCTGGTCACCCTAACTGCAGCTAGTTACAAGAAGAGGGGCAGACAGTTGGGTTTTCCTTTGAAACTTCAGTCGTGCCGCTAGCGGACACCCGAACAATAACCGTCACCTAAGCCTTGCTGTGGCCAGTTATTTCTGCCCTGTCACATGATTCCTAGAGCATCATTTCTGGGTCACTTGGAGGCCATGTGCTGTTCCTCCCTACCCATTTCAAGCTCGCAGCGTCTGAGACTCTGAGAACTGCAATTGCTACACAGATCTCTACCCAGCTTGGCAAGGGGGAAGGGGAGGGGGGGAAAAAAAAATATCAAGTCGCTTTCTCAAATGGAGAACACGATGCTCTTCACCCATCTCTCAACATGTGGAAACACAGGCGCCTATGTTCCCAGCAGCAGGCTGTGTCCTCGCCTTAAATATCAAAGGCTTCTCCCTGGGGCGCA
Organism: Terrapene triunguis; assembly: GCF_002925995.2. Lineage (NCBI taxonomy): Eukaryota > Metazoa > Chordata > Testudines > Emydidae > Terrapene > Terrapene triunguis. Next base: position 11,366,984 of record NW_020664582.1, read on the forward strand.
GGAGAGGGCTCAGGGCTGGGGTTGCAGGCTCTGGGGTGGGGCCAGGGATGAGGAGTTTGGGGTGCGGGGGGCTAGGGCAGAGGGTTGGAGTGTGAGGGGGTGAAGGGTTTGGGGTGCAGGGGGGGAAGGAGGGGGGAAAAAACCTCCCCCTAGTCCTCTGCACTCTGGGGGAAGAGAGTTGCCTCTCCCCTCCATGCAGCTTAGAGGGAACTTGAGTATAGACATACCCTCTCTGCCTTAGTTCCCCATCTGTCAAATGGGCTTGTCTAGCCAAACACTGATCGCGGTAAGCTGGAGTGTAAGTCTACCTTGCCTCAGACCACCACACTCTAACTGTCCGTGTGAACCCTGCCGCTGCGCACTGTAAGTTCCACAGTGCGCTCTGATCTACCCCGTTTTGAAATGGGAGTCGGTCAATGTGCGCTAGGGAGCTTTCAGTGTGCAGACCCTGCTGCCGCGCAGGCCATTAGTGTGCAGCATGTTAGCGTGGGACAGATTTATACCCCAGCTTACCGTGAACTGTTTGTGCAGACAAGCCTGAGACTGTGAGGTACTCAGATGCTAGAGCAATTTAAAATAGATAATCATCAGAGTAACTCGTTGGCACAAGCCCATGGACTCACACTGGGGGGTGAATGTGGCCAGAGATCATGCTAATCGCACGCCTCTGTAGGACTGTAATTTTCATTCCCTTTGCTATTCAATTGCCTCTCTCCTCCCAGAAAGAAAACAAAAAAAACCCCAGCGTTACAATCACTACAACCAGAAAGCAGTGGAGCGACGGGGACAAGGATCATAAACAGTTCATAATTTGAAGAAGAAACGCCCGAGAAAAAAAAAATCATAACCTAGTGAGCAGAAATCTCTCTCCCAGCCTCCCTTTTTAAATTCCAGACCTTGGGAGGGTTATCTTCAAAGACACTTTATCATGTCTATGACGGCTCACACACATTAAATAACTCAGGTGGATTTGATTAATCTCCCCCACTGTGCAAAGAAGAAGAAAAAAAAATTCTATGCAAGCTTCAACTTCCAGTGCAAATAAAGGTCCGGAATTTACGGCTAATATAAAGCTTGACATTTCCTCCAGCAAGGTCAGGAAGGGAATGAATAATTCTAGGCTCTCACCACCTTCTTGCTCCTCCCTAGTTCAAACCTCATCCTGCCAGGTGCTGAGCTCTGATCAAAGGACATGGAAGCTGCAGGGACTCAGCACCTGTGAAAATGCAGGCCCTATGGGACTGATCCTGAAAGGTGCTGAGCCCAGATCTTCCCAGGTATTTAAGCACCTCACCTGTGAGTTAGGTGCTTAAATACCTTGGAGGATCTGGGCCCCAGTCTTTAGTGGGATTTGAGGTCCCTTCCACCAGGCCCTGGCTGTGGAATGAGGCTGATTAACAGCCAGTTCTCCAAAGCGCTGGGCCTTACTGCCAGAGCTTCAAACAGAAGGAAACAAAAATCTGTGCTCAGTTGACTCAATGCCTGGGGCATCTGAAGAATGTCTCCGCCCCCCAGCTACTACTGGAGCAGGCTTCAAGAGAAGAAACTTTTTCCATGTAAACCTAAGGTTTCCTCCTAGGGTGTCCAGATGTCCCGATTTTATAGGGACAGTCCTGATTTTTGGGTCTTTTTCTTATATAGGCTCCTATTGCCCCCCACCCCGTCCCGATTTTTCACACTTGCTGTCTGGTCACCCTATTTCCTCCACACACAGGCGGATTCCAGATCCCACACTCAAAAGAAACATCCAGACATGCACCCCCTCCTGTCACGGGAAATCTTTGCGGCGAAACCTCAGTCCATAAAATACTCTCCAAATTACTCTGCTCTCTACAAAGAATGGAGCGGTTTTGGCAAGACAGTAGGGTCACATTTCTCCACCAAGACGACACTACAGGAAAAAGCTGCTGTCACTGCCTGTTCCCTCCCACCGCGCAAGAGACCATTTAGCAATACAGGCAACACTTTCACCTAGAGATCATAAGCAGGTAGGTTCATGTCCAAATGTCTCTAAACCACCTAGCGTGCCTCTTCCGTCCCCCTCGGTGTGCGTTTTGTCCACCTGTTGTAACATAGGGTATATTTATACTGCAATAAAACACACGTGGCTGGCCTGTGTCAGGTGACCCGAGCTCACGGGGCTATAAAAATCACTGCAGATATCCGGGCTCAGCCCTGAGCTCTTTGACGCCGCAAGGGTTTGAGCAACACGCAGTGTGTCTGTATGTATCACATCCAAAAAAACCAAGCTCTGGGATTTCAAAATTTTAGACTTACCAGACCAGATATCAGTTAGCCCAGTGAAATTCCACAGCAACTCCGCTGCAACCAGTGAGATTACAGTGGTATAAACCCAGCGTAATCAAAATCGGAGTCTGGCCCTCTGAATTAGGCGGTCTTTGTGCCCCACCAAGAGGCTTTGGCAAATCCTGCCCACTCCAGTTAGCTGGTTGTAATATTTCTCCAGCTCCGCTTACTGCACTCGACTTATTCTTCTGCAGAGTGTGCCTTGAACACTGCCTGCAGTCATCTTGCCCCAGTAATCCGCACGGCTCAGCCAAGCATCTTGGGAGTTACACTCCACCAAGCACATTCCTAGTCACTTTGCATCCAAGTTTAGGGCTGGGGAAGCACGGAATGATAGATGCGCTGTCACGCGGCCTGCTTCTGCCTCTTGCTTTCAGGGCCCATTCTAAGCAGCTTTGTTTCTGCACACAAACGCTCAGCCGGGAAATACTGGTTCATTAGGGAGCTCATTCTGCTCTCACTCAGGGCTTGTCTACACAGTTTTTTGTATCACTTGAACTGATTTAACTGTATAGTTCAATCAGTTCAACACCCCCTCTCTCAACCTGCCCCCTCCCAGCGTGGATGCAGTTATACCAGTATAAAGGTGCGTATAGTGGTGTAACCTATTACCAAAGCCGTGTGAAGACCAGCCTTCACACAACCCTGAATTCAGTGGAGTTGTTCATGGTTTTTTCCTGGTGTAAGTGAGAGCAGAGTTAGGCCCTGGCTACATAAGAAATGTTTGCTGCTTTAGCTACAGCAGCAACTAGACTATTGGTTGAAAAGGCTTCAAGTCCAGGATGGAATTTTCATCCAAACCAGAGAAAGCCATTCCGCACTGGCCAGTAGCCTGGTGGGTAGGAAACTTGGCTAGAATATGAAAGATGCAGGTTGGAGTCCCTGCTTCAAATCAGGGAGAACAGGGGCACGGCCCTCCCACTTTTTACTGGCCATAAAGGTGAACGACAGGGGGAGGGGCGGAGAGGAGTGAATGGGGATGGGGTCTTCAGGGGAAGAGGCGGTGCAAGGGCGGGGCCATGGTTCAGGCGCCTGTAGCCCTACCATCACCACTTTCAGGGCACTTCTGCTGTTCCTGACAGGAACTCAAACTCAGGTCTCCCATCCGAGTCCCCTTACCACTGGGGGACTGGCTATTCTAGGGTGAGATGGTCAAGAAAAAGAAAAAAAAATTTCCCCCCAAAAGGTCCAGTTTTCATTCCTATGTGGAAAATGCAATTCTTGATTTCTGGCCAGCCCTAGCGCTAGATCATTTATAGTGGTACAAAGCGCTAATCCAGATATGTTTATTCCAGTTCAGGAAGCAAAAATAAGCTATAGCAGTAAAAAAAAACAAAAACAAAAACAAAACAAAAAAACACACACAACCATCACACCCCTAACCAACATAATGATACTGGTATAAAACCTTCTAGTTTACACCAGTAGTTAGACTGAGAAAGCCAGCCTTTATAGCCCCTTTATGCTGTCAGAGCATTGTTTAAAAGGCTTTAAAGTGGGTGCAAAGGCGCCTTGGTGTTAATGAGAATCAAGCCCTCAGTGTTTTCTGTTAAAAGCTTTCAAAGATCGTGTGTCTTTCACTCCAGACACCGCACGCTCTCCTTTGGAAACATCCTTCCCAGCATCCATCTCATCTCCTTTGTCCCCTCTTCTGCAACACATACGGCTAATTATCACTTTCCACTAAAAATAACCCCTATGATTATCAACGGGAGAATCAATTCCGCAGTCCCCAGGGTTCAGGGTTTCTGCAGCAGCTCTTTCTCCGATGACTGCCTCAGAACTAGTGTGCCGCTGAGCCACAGCTACCAAAAACAAACAAAACAAAAAAAACTTAGGGGCGGGGAGGGGGGGGGAATAAAAGGGCCATTGTAACCACTGTACATGTCATTTTGTAATGGATATGGCAGTACAGACAAAGAAACAAAAAAAAAAGACAAATGGCTTCTATCTTGTGTTTCTCTGCCTGTGTGCTGATGGTTCTGAATGTCTGGAATAAATTCATTTCCTAAGCTTTCAGATTTTATCCCTAGCCAACCACCATTCCACATTTACTGGGCAGTTCCTTGTTTTGGGGATTCATCTGTTTAAAATATTTAGGCTTGATTTTTCAAAATGAGCCCGAGGCAGGTAGGCACCAACATCCCATTGAAAGTCATCATGCGTGCCCAACTCCCTAGGTTCATTGGAAAAGTCCAACTTTGGTCTTTTTGATCTCTAAAAGACATAAAGAGGAGCAATGCCATTTGGGGCAGAAAGAGGTCATTGGGTTTTTGCCAAGAACGTCTTATGGATCACTTAGACCCATGTTGCTCATATAACCCACTGGCGAGCATGTTGCAAGTCCCTCTCTGTGCCAATCCACTGAGGATAGAAACGGTTACAATGACCAGCTACAGAGCTCTAGCGCAAGCTATAACAGCTCAGCCTTCAACTCAGGTGGACCCAACGCACTGGCCAGGAAGGCAGCCGTTCCACGATAACAAGGGCAAATCCTTTGCCCCAGTCTCTCTCTCCCCTATCCCCTTCACACAGGCATAGAAGGCTCAAAGCAACTAAAGCGGCGTGGAGAGACTGCACAGGGAGAGACAGTGGTGCAGAAAGGCTGTGGAGTGGTCTATAGGACACCCTCTGCTGTGGGCTAGGAAACAGCGTTCTGGGCTGGTTCTCACTACAGCAGGCCTTAGATATTTCTGACCATTTTACTCCAGACCTAGATGAGCGTTCAGAGGGCTTTTCAATCGTGTTCATGACTGAAAACGGCACCTTCCTCCACTCCCATCAAGAAAGGTTAAAACTTCAATGGAGCGGTGCAGATTGACACCCGCTGGAGGACCTGGCCTTCAGTGTTTTCCAAAAAAAATAAATCAAACAGTCATCCTAAAAGAAGAAATATTCTGGGCTAAGAGCTGGGGGGGCTGGGGTTTACTGTAATGGTGAAGGGGGAGGGAGATGGCTGAGGGAAGCATGTTTTTAAAAATACTGTCCACCATAGGAAATTGCTCAACCAAAATGTGGCAACCTGCCACATTCTCACAAGCATCTCCTCAGAGAGCAGAACAGCCTTGTTTTATAAAAAGTTAGTTTGTAACTGCAGTTTGGGATTCTGTTGGGGGGGGGGAAAAAAACAATTAAAAAACTTCTCTACAAAATGCTTTCGAGCTACATTGCAATCGCTTCATTTTGATTATATAAAAGACAACAACAAAACCCCAAAACACATTAAGTGCCATACCAGGCTGCAAGGATAGGAGATTTGGAGCCAGCTAGTTGGCTTTAGAGTAAGTTTCCTGAGCTCCTTCTCTGTACAACGTACTGAAGTGAAGCCAAAGCAGCACAGGAGAGATGTGACTGCTACTTAAAGAGGTGGTGGCCAGCGGAGCTTTTGCAGAGAAGGACACTTCCAAAATAATTAGCAGCATGTACAGTAAGATGAACTCCAGGGATCATTAAATCTTATTCTCCCCTCCAATAGGATCCTGGTAATAAGTTGGTTTACAAATGAGAACAATATTATGCTTCCTTCTCATCCCAGCTGCCTTCCTTCCCAGGAAAACCAAACCCAGATTGGACATCCATTGGCCTTTCCCCTCCAGCTTCTGTGCCCCACTCAAGTTCATTTTTCCTACCGTACTTCAAAACTACCACCAACCATCCAGCAGCAGCCAAGCTGCTGGGAAGCGTAGCAGACCTACAAACACAGCCCAAGGCGGAGACAGGCATCAAGACCACCATGCCTAGAAACGGGCCTTCGACCAAAACTCTGGATCACAAACCCCACATGTGTTAGTGAAGAGGTGTGTGTGGGGGGGGGGGTTCGGCGAGCAGAGTGTCACAGCTCATCTGCTTTATGCCGTGCTGCGTTCAGCAGAGGCGCTCAGGTTGGATCCCCCTGGATTGGACAGACAAGGGGGTGGCAATAGACTATGCTCCAGAAAGGGTCCTCAGCTCGGGAACAGCTCCCCTCCTGTAAGTCCAAAGTAATCCCGACCTGTTTGTGCGGGCAGCTGCGGAGAGTGGGTTACAGCTGCATGAGGGAGGAACTGCACGTTCCACTGCCTGTCAGCCGATGGGGTTGAAGCTGGATTACGTTTTGTGTTTTGAAATTTGCATCCGGAGTGCCAAGCGCTCTGGATGGCTCCTCCTCCTCCCCCGCGCTATGGGGCAGGAGGGGTAGGACATAGGGATTCTGCTCCCCGCTTTATTAGTGCGGAAGTCACAAGAAATAATAACACCATATTTCTGCTCCTAGGAGGCCCAGTCCTGGCTCAGGGAGCTCCTTTGTGCCAGGGGCTGTACAGCCACAGAGCAAAGGACAGGCCCCTGCCACACAGAGTTTGCAATCTAAGGCCCCTAATCCCGCACGGGGAACCATATGGGCCAAGTGAAGTCAGCGGGGCTCTGCACGGGTGCACAGCTCTGCCAAATAGCTCTTGATGCAGGACTAGAGCCCAAGTAACACTTACTACATCTGTGGGCTGTGGTTCACCATGGCACTTCTTCACTGTTCCACAACGGCCTGATTCCAACACCCTTTTGTCTCAGGTTACGGCTACACTGTGTAGTGTAGACGCGATAAATCGATCCCCGATCGCTCTCCCATCGACGGCTGAACTCCAGCTCGTCAAGAGGCGGAAGCAAAGTCGACGGGGGAGCCGCGGCTGTCGATCCCGCGCCGTGAGGACGCGAGGTAAAAATCGAACTAAGATACATCGACTTCAGCTACGCTATTCTCGTAGCTGAAGTTGCGTATCTTAGGTCAATTCCCCCTCTGCCCCCCCAGTGTAGACCAGGCCTCAGACTAGTGAGTACTGCCCTACCACACAAGTGGCCTCGCTGATTTAAAAGGAATATCCTCTTTCCAGTCATCTCCCCTTAACAAAAAGGGCCCAAACCCTGCAACTCCCACTGACTTCTACGTTGGGGTCAGAGTTGTTGCTCATCACATACGGGAAGCACTTATCCCTTGCAAGACCCAACCCTAACCGGGTCATTAATAGCCTCTATTTGCATTGGATGATGAGCCTGGAAACTCCAGTGACCTGTTTGTCCAGCTGCAAGGCAGCCCTTCCTCATTATACTCTTTGATCATGTGCCACATTGCCTCAATGAACTTTACCTTTGCATTCAACAGCCTCGTAAGACACCGATTTCCACACGGGCTCCTGAGCCTTTATTTTCCAGAGCCACGGGCAGGTACCATCCTGAATGAGGCAATGGAAAAAGGTCAGGGCAGTTGCCAGGGCATCTCCAGGCAGCACTGAATGGGCACAATCAGAACGGTGCACAACATGCGCGCAGCACCTCAAAACCCACTAGAGAAACTGCGGCAGCAGCACACACCCACGCACAACCAGAAACATGGCCACGGATTCAAACACAGGGGATGCTATTACGATCAGTATTGAATCACAAGGTGCTCCTCACCGTGGCATCTGGAAACCCCTATTACAGCAGTTCTCAAACTGGGGACCACCAGGGTCATCTAGTCTACCCCCCTGCCAAAATGCAGGATTTGTTGTGTCTAAACCATCCAACCTCCTTTTGAAAATTCCAATATCCAACAGTTCTTCTAGGGACCCATCACTTGACTTTCTTAAAAATTCTACATCTTGACTTGATCTTTGCTATTAAAAAGATTTTTTTCCCCCTTGTACCATGATCAAACACCTGCATCCAGATCTTTATTCTGGTTTATACCAGCTGGTTACACGGACCTCAACTGACCTACACTCATTTATGCCAGCAGAATCTGACTTATCTTTATAGCATTCCTTCGCATATTATGTACCCCAATCAGAAAAATAGCTGGCTTGTGCACAGCAGCAGACGTGAGGTGCTCAGGGCTATTAAAAACCAGAGAATAGCCAGACCTACACCAAGAGATGCTGGCATCTGTGACCCCAATTCAGCAAGATACTTAAGAACATGCCTAACTCGGAGCAGGTGAGTAGTCTCATTGAATCATGGGCATAATGCCTAACTCTGAGCACAAGTACCTTGCTGAAATCACGGTGAGAAACTTCAGCCAGAGGAGGTAGTTTATGCACCGTGCTGAGCAGCTACCTCACTGCCACTTGCTGTGTGTTTGAAGAATAGGGGGGGAAAAAGCTAGATTCTGCACACCCATAAAAAGAATACAGACTTTGAGAGACGTCTCACTTGCAGAAGTAAACAGAGTCATTCCTATATAAGTCAATGGAAAAAGGTGAGCATTGATTCAGGCCCATGCAGTGGATCAAATTTAGATTACTTTCCCAGTCTACAGTAGGGAACACTTTCTCATGTAAACAAAAAAACTTAGAATCCATTTTAATTATGCCTTCAAATGCAGTATGCTCTACGCTGGAAACGGGTAGCTTTAACCTCCCTGACACTGCCCTGCAATCACATCTGGAAATGAACTCTGGGCCATTTGCTCCAAGCCACTGTGGGTTACAGCGTGCTGCATAAAGGATGCAGCCAAGTCTCTGGGCAGGGAAGAGGTGAATTAATCACATTGCAGCCAGCACTCCCCAGTGAGTGACCCATGGAACAATATTGGAGTCTGCTCACCTGCCCTTCCAGCTAAGATGCTTCCAGCTGGAGCAAAAACAAGTTCAGAGGCAGTGACAGCAGCAAGCTTGTAAGTACAGGGGGAGAGAAGGACATTAACACCTTCAGGGGAAGGGCCTTCCCTGGGGAAGATTACACAAGAGGGGCCTCAGCCTTCCCTTCAGTTATGGGGTGAGAATTTGACACACACACACGACGAGCAGCATCTCCAAGAGCCAGGATCAGGCTATGAGTGGCAATCTTCTGTATGGAATTGAGTTAGTGCATTGAACGTATGGTAACTTGAAGTCCTTAAATCATGATTTGAGGACTTCAGTAACTCAGCCAGAGGTTAGGGGTCTTTTACAGGAGTGGGTCAGTGAGGTTCTGTGGCCTGCAAGAAGCCAGGAGGTCAGACTACTAGATGATCGTGATGGTCCCTTCTGACCTTAAGATCTATGACCACTCTTTCTGCAAGTTAGAAACTATTGGTGGTTATTTAATCACCAAGCATTTGCTCTGCAAGCCAGACATCTGACTGATCAAAACCCAGTAGCTTTTTCCCGTTACACACTGCTGTCAGTTCATTGCGTTGGAGACCGTCTTTTTACTGGCATAGGTGTCCGTCCCGTCATCGTGTCTCCCCCCAATCTGCCAGAACAGCCACCACAAGTGGTGAGGAGAGTATACGTACATGCCACAAAGGTTTCAGAGTAGCAGCCGTGTTAGTCTGTATCCGCAAAAAGAACAGGAGTACTTGTGGCACCTTAGAGACTAACAAATTTATTAGAGCATAAGCTTTCGTGGGCTACAACCCACTTCTTCGGATGCCACAAAGGAAATCCTTCATATGACTTGGCCCTACGCCTCCATACTGCATCCCAACTTCCACCTTCTGTCCCCTGCCTCCAAAAAAGGTTCATATCAAGCCTTGTAACAATTGCCCTAAAATCTGTTTCAATTCTAATCTGCCCCAGAAGCACCTTAAGTCTCCATTAGACACACATCAGACAGACATCCACCTGGCTGGTGGCAGGAACCCTCTCCTCTAAAGGGAACGGTAGCAAACCACAGTCCCGGCTATTAACCAGGAATTCGGAACTCTCAGCTCTCTACTCACCGTGCCTTCTAAGCGCAGGAAAGGCTGCAGTTAATCCATTAACTGCCTTAACCTGCAGCACACTTACTGAGATCACTACCCCTGGCCTACCACAGCCCTTCCTGAGTGGCACACGGTGAAGGGGGCATTGGACCAATGAAGGTGGCTCTCCATCCCCCCACCCACCCACCTGCAGCTGAGACTATACAATGCTTCACCCTTGATTATTCAGCGTTAGGTCACTCACAAAACATGCTGACGCTGCCAAGCATGTGCACACAGTAAGGTGTTTTTATATTATATATAAAAAGTTAACCCCTTCCTTTACAGAAGGGGCATGATAAATGCAGCCATCTCTCATGGGGATTTAATGACCTTCTCTGAGGTTTTGCATTCATCTTCTGGGAGGTTCTCCCACTCCCCATTAAAGTCTAGCTAGCTTTCTACAGCCCTGGAAACCCAAGTGCTACATCTAGCCACAGAACTGGTAAAGCGTGGTCAGCTGCAGTGCAACATGCCTGTACACTGCCCAGCCTTGACCTACAAGGTGAGAATCCATCTCCATGGCGCTTCTTATGTAGTTACCTCAGTGAGCTTTGGAGCAGGCACTAGAACATAAGAGCGGCTATACTGGGTCAGACCAAAGGTCCATCTAGCCCAGTATCTGGTCTTCTGACAGTGGCCAATGCCAGGTGCCCCAGAGGGAATGAACAGAACAGGTAATCATCAAGTGATCCATCCCCTGGTTGCCCATTCCCAGCTTCTGGCAAATAGAGGCTAGGGACACCATCCCTGCCCGTCCTGGCTAATAGCCATTGATGGACCTATCCTCCATGAACTTATCTAGTTCTTTTTTGAACCCTGTTATAGTCTTGGCCTTCACAACATCCTCTGACAAGGAGTTCCACATGTTGATTGTGCGTCATGTGGGGGAAAAAAATACTTCCTTTTGTTTATTTTAAGCCTTCTGCCTATTAATTTCATTTGGTGGCCCCTAGTTCTTGCGTTATGAGAAGGAGTAAATAATATTTCCTCATTTACTTTATGCACAGTCATGATTTTGTAGACCTGGGAGTCTTTCAATTGACTTCAACAGGCTTGGGAATCAAGCCCTTAATCCTTGGCACCTTTTCTAAGGCTGCCAACAAGGTGGTTAAATAGCACCAACTAGAGTGGTGGCTTGAGCCTGAAGCCAGCCTGATTTCCTGAGAGGTCACTTAACAGCTATGAGGCACTCACACGGACATGGTTATGGGCGTGCTGCACCTGTGTCCTGTCTTGTCTCGGAGTGTCAGGCCTTGTGCCTTGAGCCCTCCTGGAGTGGAATCGCATGGTTCTCCTCCTCTTACAGCAGGCCCTGGGCTACACCACCCTGTGTAACCACTGTGCTTTCCCCCAAAGCATTTAGAGAAGGATTCTAAAAAACACATTGTCCCTTAGCAGCACTCAGGTGCTTGCTGAGAAATGGCTTAGCTTGAGTTCTTCTTTCCTTTCATGCTTGTTTTTCTAGATAGCCCCTTATTAAATAAAACCAAGATAGTCATAGAGTTCAAGGCCAGAAGGGACCACCAGAACTTTCATACAGTAAACACCTACAATAACCAGGAAAACAGTCATGGGAAGCAGTATGGCACTGAACTGAGACTCAGGAGACCTGGATTTTATTCCCAGCTCTGCCACTGTCCTGCTGGGTGACCCTAGGCAAGTGACTTTACCTCCCCCTGCCTCAGTTTCTCCCTCTATAAAATGGATATAATGCACTGTTTCATCAGTAGATCTAAGATACTATGCAAGAACTAGGTGTTATTATTATTATTACAGAGCATCTCCAAATTCGTCACATATACCTTCCACACATTAAATGACTCACGCCTGTGATGAGGGATAGGAAAGGAACCAACTACCAACCTCCTAAACATCCAGTTCTCGCCTAATGTTCACTAACATAATAGAAAAAAAGAAAATGCCAAGAGACAATTTTACATAGAACATATGGGCTTGCAAATGTTCCAGTCTGTTGCTAACACAAGTAATTAAAAAAAAAAAAAAAAAAAATCCTGTACACTGACACCCAGTTAATATAAAAAAAATGGAAGGATACATTTCATCAGTCATGAATATCAGTCTAGTATTTTCTGTAGCAAGTTTTAAAGAAACTCTACTGAAAACAATCTGACAGTCAAAGTTTCGTCGCAACGTTTTTAAATTTTTAAAAAAGTTTGAGTGAAAAGAACAAGGCCTTAAACATTTATTCAGTAGCATAGTGAATGCAATTTTCAAATCATTAACTGCAATGTTTAAGCATTCCAGCAGCACAGGTGACAGCATCAGGTAAGGAATCTCTTGCCACCTAAACAGGTGACCTCTAAAAAGAAAAACCAGGAAGAGTCAAAAGCTCCCAAGCTTACCGCAGGGCTGAATGCCTAGCCTAGAAAAGCAGAGACACACAAAGAGAGGAACAAACAAGGAAGTAATAGAGCAGGCCAAGAGCCAAGGCAATTAGGCTTTTGGAGGTCAGGGAAGAAATTAATCTCTGATGCAACTACACTGTAATCAAGGCATTACACCAGTCTAGGTGGAAGTTGGCCACTGATGTGCCCTACCGGAAAGGGAAACTCAAAGCCCTTGAAAGTGTCAGGGAGATGGGGGCTCTGTTCCTAGTTCCATCACTGTGTCTCCAGGCCCCTCCACCCCGCCCATCTATAAAATGGGAATAATAATACTGACCCGCCTGCATAAAAAGCACGGAGATTAATGGGTGAAAAGCAGTGCTATTAGTGAAGGGGGTGGGGGAAGCTTATCCCATCTAAGTACAGAAAGACTTTTCAAGATCAACAGAGATCAGATTCTGCAGAGGAAGAATATCTGTAGATCAAACATGTAGTACTTAAGAGGAAAAATATTGATTTTATTAATAACAGTCCACTATGGGTTTTTTTGGGGGGAGGGGGGGGAAGAGAAGAGCTGTTTTGCATTTGTTTGTTGCACATAACTTTGGGTGCAATATAAATATTTTAAGATAATATACATTTAATTGTGCAACTTCTAGAGTCTAGACCAAGTTCTGCCTGAGCTTTCACACAGCAAGTGCACAGGGTGTAAACCGACATTAGATACATTCCTCTAACTTGGTTTTAGGGGAAGTGATTTCTTAGTAAAATACTGGCCTGACGTCAGAGAAGTGACCTTCCGCTGCACATCACCAAAAAAAAAAATTATTTCCACCCTCACAAAACCTACAATTGAGCTTCTTCACTCTTCAGGCTGCTGAAGGAAAGTCCCTATTCTAACCACTTTGGGATTCGATCCAAGATAAACTCAGCTGCATGCCCTCCACCTCAGCACTAACCATCCATTATTAAAGCAAGGCACCACAAAACAATCTACAGAGCCATTCCTGTAATTCCTATGCTGCAAAAGGAATGTGACGGAAGCAGGAAAGCCAAATCCATCTTCGAGAGTACTTAGTCACTTTCCAGTAATATAACTGGAACAGCAATAAATGGATACAGTTCGAAGTTCCACATCCTGCAAGTTTGTCCAGCACCAGAAAAAGAAAACCCACCCGTCTGTCTCCATAGCAGTCACATTCTACCTAGTGAATGCACCAAGTCACTTAGTTGAAATACAGCAATCACAGGGGGAGGGTGGGTGTTCAGAACAATTATTTTAGCAGAGCAGCTTGTATCAAACAGCATTCTCTGTCAGAGGATGCATCAACCAGGGCTGTGGCATTTTCATTCAGTGTCAGATAATATTTAAGCTATTGCTTGGGGCATTTGATTTGCCCATTTTAGGAGATCACTCAATTGTGCACTTCTGTGAGAAAAAGTCACCCTCCATGTTTATACATAGTGGGCTTAGAGGAGAGTCACCCATTGGAATTAAGGAAGGTTGTGCCCTAAAAGACTAGAATACATGTAACTTGTGTTGTACCGCTAGGTTAAACCACCCAGGGAATTTAAAAAAAACAAAACAAAAAAACAAAAAACAAAAACACACCCACACCCACAAAATTTACAAAGGCCCCCCCCCCCGCCCCCCCCCCCCAATCCTCCCAAGATGCCCATAACTACAAGCAATTTGCTATATTGATTTGTAAGGATCTTGGGACCTGGATGATTAGGCTGAGCAAACCAAATCCCCTCCCCTCCCACACCCCCAACCTCATCTGGTGTAAATTGGTATAACTCCCCTGGAACAACACTGCTTTACACCAGCTGAGGAATGACGGGCTTGTCCATATTGGAAACATACTGGTAAAAGCTAAAGCATAAATTTAAACAAATACTTATGCTGGTAGAACACCCCTGTGTGGGGTCTTATTCCTCTACCACCGACTTCCTGCGTGACCTTGGTTAACTCACCTAACTGCGGGGCCTCTGCTGGAAGATGGGAATAATGAGACTTCACCACATCAAGGGACTGCTGCGTGGTGGCTAATGTAATTAGCGTTTATAAAAGCACTGTGAGATCCTATGCGAGTCCAAGGTACTATTATAAGATCTGCTGCTAATCCCCACTGTGGCAGTGAATGCCAAGACATGCTTTCCTCTCAGTTTTCACCAGCCACACCATCTCCCTGTCTCCCCACGCTGCATTTCGTTAACTGAGCAATAGCCTCCTACTGACAAACACAAGCAGCCAATAGATTACTCGCTTCTGCATCTGCTAGGGCTTTCAGCATTGCAGTGTCTAGACTGCCAGCCCACTTCCCCATTCAGCCTCACCCAGCCATGTGACAACACGAACAACTGAACACTTACCCAAGGCCCAGGTTTGGCCCCAAGTTGGGTGCAACTCCGTTGTCCTCAATGGAAACCTTAGCAGCCCAACTTGCTAGACTATAGCTTCCCAGAGCAACTGAGTGGTGAAACAGCCCTATTGTATTATCAGGAAGTAGAATTAATGATCATACTACTATTAGTTACCAGCAGGTTCAAGCGCTGATAAGACAGCGACTGAGTGACACCCAGTCGATTGGCAGGGCTGCTTTCCTGACAGAAAGCAAACACTATGAAGCATGAAACAGCGTTCAAAGACAAACACCAAGCTTCCTCCTCCTGCTGCACCTGTTTCAGGTAAAATTCCCCATCCAGCCGCATCCTGATAGGTGCCGAACACTCCCATGGAAGAGAGAGGAAGCTGCAGCTTCTCGGCAGAGGCTCAGCACCTCGCAAACGTAAGCTTTTGGTGGCTGGGTCTGATCCTGCTCTCGCTTATGAGACTGGGCAAACGCCCATTAGTTTGATTGTCAACAAGCTTGGAGCCTCTGAGTGAGGATTGCAAGATATGGCCCCTTACTGTGAGCAGGCTTTTTTTTTTTTGTTTGGGGGGGGGGGGGGGGGGGGAGTTGTTGAGGAAATATGGCCTTGTGGCTAACAAGGTGGCGACAAGGGATGGAGCTCAGTTCCCAGCGTGACTGCAGTGTGACTGCGCATCAGGGCAGGGATGTGACCAACCTGACCTAGTGGTTGGAGCAGCGGTGATCAGACCTAGTGGTCAGAGCCAAAAATCAGGAACCAAGCCAGGGGTCACAGCCCTGTCCAATGCCCTCAGATGTTGGTTTGCAGGCAAGTGTCACTCAGTGACAAAATTTCTTTCAATAAATAAAATGAAAAACATTCAGGCTGGGAAGCTTCTATTGGACAGATAAACATTCTGGTTTTCAACTCACTGCAACAAACACATGGATTCTCCTGGCAACAGGCGGGCCTAAACACATCAAAGCCGCAGAACGCTGAAAGCATCTGTCGGAGCCTAAACAAACGCATTACAGAGACCTGAGATTCACTGCTTTCTAAGGTTGTGATGCAGGTTGCGGGGTGTGGGATGCTGGTTTAAAATAAATAAATAAATAAAAATAGCCCAAAGACACTATCCTTCGCACACCCAAAAAACTCCTGCTGCATTCAAGTGACGCAAACAGCCAAACATCAGTTGCAGTCAATTGAACCAGTCATTCTGGCTGCCCAGAATCAAGCCTACAGTCAGAAGGAAAACCTCTCGACAAAAAACAAAACAAAATTCACCTTTATATGAAAGCCACAAGGTAGGAACTCTCTTCTCCCAACTAAGGAATACAAGGCTAATTTCCATATTAGAAACTTGTGTGTTTTCTTGGCAAATGAAATCATTTTTAGCTACAATGGAAAGCCCAAAAGTAGTTATTTCACTTCGGGGGGGGGGGGGGGGGAGAAGAGAGAGAGGAAATGGTTAATATACATTGTATGTCCTATGCATAATTATAGGGTTTGGAATTTTTATTAGTATGCACCTACTCAATTGGGACCTGATCCGAAGGCCATAGAAGTCAAAGGGAGTCTTTCCTTTCACTTCAATTTGGCTTGGGAGCAGGCTCTTGGATCACTAGAGCAGAAAAAGTGAAATTGCACATTAGAAGTTGGAGCTTGTGTCCAAGCTCCAACAGGCTCAAGCTAGTACAGTCAGGCTGCTTATGTTCTGGGCTATCCAGAGATCGTTCAAAATAAACGAAGACACTTGACAGGCTGTGAGCCAGGTACACCAAGCCGCACATGCTAGGACTCCTCGCACTGCTGGTGAAGAGGAACGGCCAGTTTTGGTCTCTGCCTATTCTGCATTAGTAAATCCACATGACTGATCAGACAATGGTTTGTTTATGAAGCCCCTTCCCAACCACACTACATTACACCAGGGTTGGATTCAGAAATATCTCCAAAAGGACAGATTGGCTTTTAGTCCTAAACTTTAAGGATCCATCGCTGTCAGACATGAAAAGAAAATCTGAACTCTACCTCTTGTATCTAGCACTGTCAAGGATTCTTCCTCCCACCTCTCCTGCGCAGTAAGGGCCCAATTTTCAGAGGTGTTGAGCGGCTACAACTTTTGTCAGGCCAGATCCCCAGGTGGTGTAAGTGACAGACCTCCACTGAAGTTAACAAGCTATGATGATTTACACTAGCCGGGGATCCGGCCTGCTGACTTCAATGACATCTGTGGGTGCTCAGCACCTCTGACTCAGGCCCTACGTGGCTACACAAGTTGGAAGGCAGTGGGGAAATCCGGCCCAAAAAGCCCAAGATCCTTTACCCTAATTTTATATCATCATATCACTCCACTGACATCAGAGTAGTTACTACTGATTTACACTGGTGTGAATGACAGACTCAGGTCCAAAGATTATCAGAGTCTCTAGGCCATATCAGCTAGTATAAATTGACGTGCCTCCATTAACGTTAACCAAGCAACACAGATTTATACAAGCCCAGACTGGAACTCAGTTTTATTAGTTGTTGGGGTTAAACAGCTATGTACAAAAAATATTTACCATTTAGTTCATTGTGAGCACTCTCTATGGGGCCAAGTGTTCCATCAGGAGACATGGTTGTAAATAATTTACCAGCAACCACATAATGCTTGATTAAAACCTACTGAAAGAAGAACAACTAATTAAATTAGTCTTTGAAAAGACCAGTATAATGATATGACAAATGCATACAAGGCAGATGGCAAGCAGGAACTTAGCAAGACATGAAGGCACAGAACCAAAAAAGTAA
>NW_020664582.1:11384561-11392794 GCF_002925995.2 Terrapene triunguis
GGGGGGGGGGGGGGGGGGGGCGGCGCAGGGCTGCGCACTCCGGCGGATCAAAGCAAGTTCGATATAATGCAGCTTCACTCATAATGCAGTAAGATTTTTTAGCTCCCGAGGACAGCGTTATATCGGGGTAGAGGTGTATCTAACTTCAGGTACCTAACTTTGAAAGTATTGGCTTGTTGCAGCTTCTAACATGCACCCAATACCAGATCGAGTTGAAAGGAATTGTATGACCGCACTAGGACCGACAGCCTCTTCCTCTAATGAGGGCTACAAAAACAATGCTAACACGTGGGCACAACCCGACAAACCTGCAGGTGAGTGGAGTTTCCCCATGGATCTTCAAACACCAGCGGAAGGCAAGGACAAAACTGTGTCGAGTCCCAGTGCTTCCACCCTACCCCAGCCCATGCCACTGGTTGTTCCATAATGTGCGTAGGGGAGAGGAGAGGTTGGGTTCAAGGCATAAGGAGAAATTAAGTCTGTTGTACTGACTGGATCAGTATTAACTTCTGCAAAGAAAGTCCCACAGGTCTCTAAGTGGATGATGCCATGGAAAGCTACAATATCCAAGGGTCCAGTAGGGCCAATCTGCAGCCACTACATGGCGAGAAGAAAAATGGTTTTACCTTCCACGTAGGATAAAGAAGCTACAATGGGATTAGGGTGACCAAATGTCCCAATTTTATAGGGACAGTCCTGATATTTGGGGCTTTTTTTTAAAAAAAAAAAAAAATATGGGCTCCTATTACCCCTCACCCCCATCCCGATTTTTCACACTTGCTGTCTAGTCACCCTAAAAGGGATTGATCTAGCAAGTGTAGGCATCTTCTTTACCCCCAACGGAGCATAAATCCTTCCCGCAATCATCTCTGACCTAGTCTTTTTGTAGGGCACCACATCCCTAACCATCAAAAACGTTAAGCATCATCAGGAAGGTAGCAACTTCCTCCAGGCTTCACTAGTGAGCTAACAGTATCTTTCCTGTAGTTCACACCCTTCCACATGGGCCCTGAAAGGCATGTGCACTCAACCCCTGAAATAGGATGACACACACAAAGCAAACAGCCCTAGCATCCCTTCGGAGAACAATACAGAGGCTTGTACGAGGTCAAGACAGCTTCAAGATAAGCAGACTACCCGACTGAACCTCAGCTCCTCCTCCTGTTTCCCCTGGGGAGACTCAAGAGGACAAACTGCTCTCTGTTGAAGAAATGCGTGGCATGGTTAGAAAGATACCACCAGTTAAAATCCCATGTCCGGCTGATTTTACAGCCAGTTGTTTCTTCTCCAAACTAGCTACTCACTAGCTGAGGCTGCAGCCTGTATCACAGCTTTGGGACACCCTCCTGGCACATAAATCCAGGACAAGACTTGCACTCTTGTGTAAGTAAGACTTTGAGATGAGATAATTATACAGATCCCCCTATTAACTCAGGCCACTAGCAACAGGCAGTCAGCAGTTACTGCACCACTCAGCTCTGCCCAGCCAAACAATCTAGTCCATTATGTACACTCCAGACAGCTTTATTTCTAGGATTCTAGTAGGGAAGGTATTTTTTAAAGAAATCGGAGAAGAGTTTAAAGCAAGAAAGAGACATTAAAGCACTGAAAGGATTCACAAAGCTCACTGGTATGAGGGAGACACAGGACCTTTGTTAAATTAGCTCTTTGCCACTTGGAAGAACAGGCTACAGGGAACAATTCTGCATTGGCAGGGGGGTTAGGACAGATGCAGAGTGTGGACTTGAGGTTGTATTCTGCGCTCCTTGAAGTTAATGGCAGCTGCCTTACTGAATTCAGTGGGAGCGTTATGTGCTGGAGGGGTCTCTCAGGAGCCCCTTGTTTAAGTTCAATCCCCAGTTTGAAGGGTAGGCAGGGCAATTTCCCTGCCTCAGAGAAACCATCATTGTGTGAATTCTCAAACATTGGTATAAGAGAGACCTGTCAAAGCTGAGTGAAGGGACCACCCTCCCCCACCCCAACATCCTCTCCATACCCATAGCTCAGCTGGGTGAGGGGGGGGTTTGCGGGGGGGGGGGGGGGGCGCGACACCAAAACTCACACCATTGTCCAAAACGGTCAGAAGTGAATAGCTGTAGGAGAACAGTAGTCAAACAGCCCACTGGACATACAGGTTAAACAAACAGGTATTCAGATACACGTGTAATGGAGCAGCAGATGAGTTTGGTCAAAGTACAGAGCGCTGGGGTCCTACAAAATCAAAGACTTTTTTTTTTTAAATGCTCTTTGCTTTAGCATGAAAGAAGCTGCTCCATGGATTAAGCAAAGCAGAAGGAAGAGATTTACTGAGCAAACATGTTGACACGCCTGGAGAAGAATGCAACTCTCACCAGGAATTCTCTGTTCATTTCAGTCTTTAAAACCCAACATCCCCCTGATTCTCATCTCACTTCTGCTAGTTTTACAAAGGCTGTAACTCCATGGACTTCACTGGGGTTACACCACATTTCTTCTGGTGTAACTGGTATCAATCCTCAGATCCAGATCATTGGCTTCTAACACTGCTTTCCAATGGCAAAGACCTAGTGAAGGAATTGTTTGTATTGCTACCATCTCAGCAAGAGTCACTTTCATTTTACTGAGTTTATGCTGTGGAATGGCATGAAACTTTACATGGTCTCTCTAGCAACAGAACCTTAAAATAAAAATTTCACTAAAAAAAAAAAAAAAAAAAAAAAATATATAAAAAAAAAAAAAAAAAAAAAAAGTATGTATATATAAGTTTGGCTCTAATGCAAAGGAAATAGCTAGGATCCTGATCCTGCATGGACTTCCACGAGAGCAGGACTGGGCCTTCCATCCTCACCCCCTGTGCATACTGCAGTGTTTGAAAGAACCAGAAGAGTGACTTCGGTATCTCCCATTCACCCAGAAGCATCTGTCATTAAGGTAGATAAAATTCTGTAGGGCTCGATCCAGGCCTCTAACCTTTGAGCACATGCTGTAGTGCACTGACAAGCATCACTGCATCTTATTTACAGCACAAGGTGTGCATGCCGCACTCCCCAACGGCAGATGCCCCTCTACTAAGGTCAGCAAAGTAACCGTGTAGTGAGCTACCCTATGCTAAAATTGAATAAACTTACATCCTGGGACCACTCCCCCCAGCCTGAAGGGTGCTTTTGTTTATGCCAACCACCACCATTCTTTTAATGCACCCAGACATCTGTGGGGAATGGGCCCCTTCTTCCCAGTCACACCCTTTGCCCCAGGTACAACCCCTGAGGATCCTACCCCACTGGAGAGTTCCTCTGATGGGTGGTGAAGTAGGCATTACGGAAGCTTTGATCAGTGAAGCAGTGCAAAGCTGCCCTACCAAGTAAGGGGGGGGGGGGGGAGGGAAGGAGTGGAGGTGCGAGAAGAGATCTGGCCCACAAGGTATAACGCACTTGCTATGGATTATATTATAGTATATTGATTATATGGAGCAATGCAAGTAGTAAGAGGCAGAGCACTTTTTCCTATATTAACATACACCGGAAGACACAAAAGCCACACCATCATTTAATTTGGTAAAATAAAATCATTCTTTCCTGAGTGATGAAGCTTTACAGCCAAGCCAATGATCACCTGAAGACAGTTTTTATATATAAAGTCCCAACACAACCTTCAGCAGCCTTCTAGGTGTCCACTGCAGCCAAGCCATAAACAAAGCAAAAATGGAAAGGAGACATTAAAATGAAGTTTGGCCAGTCTCCAACCCCAGATGGATTTGGCAGACAGTCAGCTTTCTAAGTGGGCTGCAGGCGTTGAAAGAGAAAGGTTTTTAAAGCTGTTCAGTTTGAGAATTAAGAGACTGCATGTGTACTGGCAGTGAACCTGCAGGAGATCCCCAGATCATAGGGGACCAAAAAAAGTATTAAAAATTAAACACAAGCACTTTACACTGTGGGCCAGATCCTTAGCTTAGCTCAGAGCCACTGACTTCAGTAGAGTTACACCCATGTATACCAGGGGAGGATATGGCCCTTCTTGTAAAAAATGTAGAGTATTTTCCACCCCCTAGAGTGAAAGTTTCATGCCCATTTCCTACCTAAGGTACTTAGACCCAGATATGATGGTAATAGGTCTATATGTCAATCTTTAATGGCTCTATTGTCACAACCCCTCCTATGAAGTAGAACAATGTTATTTTCCCCATTGCACAGATAGGGAATTGAGTCATAGAGAAGTTAAGTGACGTGTCCAAGGTCACACAGGAAGACTGTAGCGGGGCAGGAAACTGAACCTGGCTCTCCGAAGTGCCAAGCCAACATCCTAGCCCTCCTTTCTTTCCCAGCACTCCGGTTGGGGGCGCTATGTTTTTTGCTGCCCCAAGCACGGCAGTCATGCAGATTCGGTGGCGTTTCTGCGGGTGATCTGCCGGTCCTGCGCTTTCGGCATACCCGCCACCAAATTGCCACCGAAGCCGTGGGACCGGCGGACCTCCCGCAGGCATGCCGCCGAAGGCAGCCTGCCTGCCACCCTCACGGCGACTGGCACACCGCCCCCTGCAGCTTGCTGCCCGAGGGACGCGCTTGCTGCGCTGGTGCCTGGAGCCGCCCCTGCCAGCACTTTCGGTAAGTGCCTTAAAATTACATTGAAGCAGCATGCGTGATAAACTGAGGTTCAGTGTTATGTTTCCACAACTATGATCTTTAAAGTCATCCATACATCACTTCACTGCAGCACCAAACAAGAGTCTAGTTTTCCTAATGGGAAAGGAGCTCAGATTCAACACACAGAACCTATCTACAAGGATAGGAGTGAGAAAATGTGCTACCTAACACCATATTTGAAGACAGTTAAGCATGATTCTGCCTCACGTTTTGATGCAATCACGCAACAGAAGAACATGTAGTATGATTTTTGCTTCATTATCCACACTGACCCCTTATACAGCGCCCATGTTCATGTGGATTCAAGTAGGTGATAAGGAGGAGAAACTTTAATCTCAGTTTTTAAAAACTAAGTGTTTAACAACCCCGCCCTTAAAAGAAGTTAGTGTAAAACCCAGACCCTTTGTGCCTACTTCCATGCAGAATGACTGGCAAGTAGCCTTCATTGAAATGGAATTTTCCACTATTACCAGATTCCTTGCACAATTGTAGCCTCACAATACCATTTAACAAAAAACACGCAGGCATTTCAAGCATGTTAGGTCAACACAGGGCTGATACACAGGCTGAAGGAAGGAATGAAACTACACTGGTAGCCTTTACTGCAGTCTCTTTGAATGCTATTAGAGTTCTAACGTGCACACGCTGGGAGATGGGGTCTGCTGAACCAACCACAGTGGTATTTAGGGTGGAACGGTCCAAGTTGCCTGAGTCTAACAGGAATTAGGCATTCACTTCCCACTGGCAGCTTTTTAAACAAAATCTTCCCCTTATTTAATTCAGGTTGGTTCCTGGGTGTTGTCCCCCAACCCACCTCCCTCCCCGCTCCCACTTAAAGAGTTTCAGGGCCAGATCTCAGCTCGGTGTGAGCTGCCGCTGCACTGACTTACCCCACCTGGAGGCCATTCTAGCTTCATGGAGAGCTGCTATCCTTGTTGACAGGGTTCCCACCCCCCTGCCGCTTTGTCAGCATCACCACGGTACTCACTACCCATGTGGATGCAGGGAGCATCTGAGCCACAACTGGAATGTCCAGACTTCACTGACTACAATACAATAGATTGGGTTTAGAGATGGCTCCAGCATGACTGCCCTTATTAGGGATACAGAAAGACAGAAGAGCTGAGTCAGCCTTTTGAGACACAGGCTCCTAAGCTACTGGGGGGAGGGGGGCGCGCTTGTTTATCTGGCCATGTATTTCCTCCTCATTTTACTGCCAGAGGGAAGACAAAGCAAAACAGTAAATGGCTGAGTCAGGGAAGCCCTGTAGTGGTTTGTATTGCTTGAGCCGGAGGCCAGCTCTTTAATGAGGGAGAAGGCCACAAGCAGATGGGAAGGCTCTGCAATCAAATGGCACAATGGAACAAAAGGAGAAACTGCCCAAATTTGCTAGGCTAAAGATGAACAATGGAGCCTGACCAGAGAAGGATCCAGAACATCAGGATTTCTGCCGTCGAAGAGGGGCGAAGCCTGCCGCTGTTCTCCAAAGCCACGCCCAGAACTCCCCTGACCCAGAACAGCATGACTGACACCGACTGACAAAACACACCCGGCATTCACAATGACCAGAAGCTTTGGTGCAGCTGAGACGTGGAACATGTTGCTGCCTGCTGCTATCTGGAGACAGTTTGCCTCTGCAAAAGGACACACAGCAGTCCCAAATTATCAGCTGGTTTACACCTGACACTCTCCTGAAACCTAATGAAGCAATGCTGATTTGGCACATAAACACTGAAATTTGGGGGCTGATCCTCAGCTAGTGCAAACCATGCCCAATACCTTAAGCAAAACACAGCTCCCACTCAGATGGCCTGAATTCTGCCACTCTTATTCACATCAAGCAGCACTTTACTCCCAAACAGTCCCATTGAAATTCCAAGGGCCAGGCAACTGAAGGTGGGATGCGTGTGTGCGCGGATGTATATAGAGGGGTCCTTGCTGCCTGCTTCTTCCTACAGAGGTGTGTAGTCCAAGAGTAGAGAACCCTTAGCACTGATGGTATTCTACCTCTATTTTTCACTTCCTGCTCTAAACTGCTGTGGAGTGTTGTTACATTTCACCACAGAGCTGACTGTGGTGAAATGCAGTGACGGCCAGAGAAAATCCTGCACACTGCTCTTAAAAGGGAGTGTACTTCTGGTGGTGAAACTACAGGTCTGGGAGTCACATGTTCTGGATTCCATTTCCAGCACCGCAGCAGATCTGCTTTCTGGCTTAAGCAGGGCACCCACTTCTCAGTAGTGGAACTTCCCCCTGGGGGCCAGAACTTACTGCACAGGTGATGTTGTGAGGATTCATTAATAGAGTAGGGAGGACAGAATTGGCCCCAAGTGAGGAAATATGGCAATGGTAGTTTGACTCAAGGGACAGAAAAGGAAGTTGTAAGGAACATTCTGTAACACGTTTGCGAAGAGCTGTGTTGATCTCCCTGTTCTAGGGAGAACTGCTAAAAAAAAATAAATCACTGTGCCAAAGAATCCATCTCTTATTTTATTTTTTTAATGCAAGTGTCAGTTGCCAAATTCTGCCCCCTTACTCACCCAGAGAAGTCTCTTACACCACATATAATCTTATTTATTTCAGGGCCCTAAGCCTCGTGCCAAAAACTGGTGTTTCTTTTGGAAGATCTGAAGCAATAATGCCGAAGCAGTTTGAATTTCAGCCTAGTGGAAATACATTACCAAGGGCAGAACACAGATCAGTAGAGCTGGAGCACATCCTGGTAGCTGGATGTTGCTGTATATTTAAGATCCAGGGGAAGCAGAGAAATAATGATAGTGTCACACATTCGTTATGGCTCTCATTACAGATTAGCAGCAGATTACTGCAGATGAACTAGTTTGGGTTTTTTAAACTACAAGCAAACAAAGTATGTTAACAATGCAGAAACGTTTCCAAACATTTAGCACCATTTACAAACAGACAAAAATGTTGCTAAGAAGCAGCAGATATTTGTTTTCTTTTATAATGAACAGGCCCTCAACACAAACTCACATGGTCACAATGTCTGGGTTTAAACAAACAAGTTTCTCATAAGCAGAGTCACTCAGCGTCTTGTCTTCAGGACTGCAGACCTCAGCCCTTTTTGCAGGCCGGGATACGGATTCAAACAGGAGAGGATTGTGATTGTGGAACAGGACTGGAAGCGGAGATATTCCAAGGTCTACTCCATGCTCAGGCTTCCAGGCAAATCATTTTGAGGCCTCAGATTCAAGGTGTGAGAAATGGGGTTAGCTGCACTCATGCAGTTCTCCCAGCTACTGAGGATTAATTTGGGGAGCACTGGGAAAATGAAAGGTGTTATTTAAAAATAAAATGCCATGTGCACTGCTCTAAAAGCACACATGCACACTATATCCATGGAGCTAGTGTCAAGGGGACACTATTCACATGTTGGACCCCCTCTCCTCACTAAGGGCCCTGAGCCAATGTCCACTGAAGTCAACTGAAAAATTCCCATCCACCTCGCTAGGACTTACTTTTACAAAGGGATAGCTCAGTGGTTTGAGCATTGGCCTGCTAAACCCAGGGTTGTGAGTTCAATCCTTGAGGGGACCATTTAGTGATCTGGGGCAAAAGTCTGTCTGGGGATTGGCCCTGCTTTGAGCAGGGGA
>NW_020664582.1:11393194-11443217 GCF_002925995.2 Terrapene triunguis
TCTCCTCTGTATTTGTTGTACACACATCTGTCTTTTTTACCTATGCATCCCCACTAGCAGAATATGCTATTGTCCCAGTTTTTACCTACCTGCTGTATGGCTCTCACCCACACTGTCTAGATCAAGTTGGGTTATTATTCCACACTATCTTGGCTTGCTATATTTTGTAGTAGAATGGTCCTTTGCCTTGCTACAATACTGTGATTAGGTGAGCTTGGAAGCAAAGGCTAAAAACATTGGTGAAACTAAACTAACGCTTCCCTTTCCAGGAGAAAGTTGAAAGCGCATACAGGGCTCCTCAGAGTTTCATCAGTCACACAGTAAGGATTAGAAGAAATACCCACTTTATTTAACTGTTCTCATTTAAAGGGGCTTTTCCCTTTTTGAGCACATGTAGGAAGCCCTGAAAGTGGAATGGTTAAGGCCTGGTTTTGACATAGCTATGTTGGTCGGGGGTTGGGGGAGAAAAAAAACCCCAACACTCCCCTGATCAACATGCTATGCTAAGAAAAAATTCCAGTGTAGATGCAGCTACATCAATGAAAGACTACTTCTGTCAATGTACCTACCGTTGCTTGGGGAGGCAGCGTTCCCACACACACCCCCCTTCGGTCAGCATAGGATGTGTCTACACTACACGGTTGATGGGTATGGTTACATCAGCCTAGCTACGTCAATATAGTCTCCATCGTGTAGACAGTGACAACTAGAAACATGGAAAGAACTCAGGGCCCTATCTTCAGCTAGTGTGAATCAACCCAGTGCTGTCAACAAGGGCCGGTCCAAAGTTTTCCCTCGAAACTATTTTTTCCTTAGAAAATTAAAGTTTCAACTAAATGAAATTTTGCACAAGTAGCGTCTGCTTTCTGTGGAAGTTTTTTATTCTTCCCCCTCACCCCCAAACCAAAACAGCCACATGCCCAAAAAAACAGGATATTTTAGTTTGCAGCTGATTTTTTTCAGCTCTTGAATTTCTGTGGGGGAAAGGGGAAAACAAACCCCAATTTTTTCCATAGAAAATTTAGACAAAAAACTGATTTTTGTTGGAGTTTTATGCAGGAAAAAATTAAAAGCCACTTCTCCTGTGAAGGTCAGTGGAAGTGTGTGATTTGCCCCAGCTGAGGATCTGGTTCTCAATGTTCCATAGACACAAGGAAAGACATGCCCTGAAATAAAGAGAATTTTCCATTAATGTTTCCCATGCTTTTAAAAAAAAAAAAAAAAGTCTCCTGCTTGGAAAACCTCAATCACAGCCTGCCTTAAGGGCTGTCGATACATATCTTCCATTAATTGTCACGATAGATGCGTCTAAGCTGCTTTGAAAAGGTCAATCTAAAACAACCACCAAAAGCCATTGAGCTGTTTAAAAAAATAAAAAAGTGTTAATATGTCAGGTTCTTCTTTTCTAATGCATTCAGCATCATTAATAGCTTTAAAAATAAATAAATAAACCTGCACACTTGAGCCTGCAGACGTCAATAAAAGCCCACGCACAACAGCAAGGAGAAGCATAAAAAACTTCCTTTCTAAATTAAGGTTGCTTCAAACAGAAGTGAAAGTTCTTTTGATACATCAACGTTCTCCCTCCTTTGAATCAGGTAATGAGATCAGAGTGGAAAAAAAATAAAATAAAGTGCCTCTATTTATAGCACACAGATTTGTGAGACGGCCCCTTACCCTTGCTCTTTTGGTGCTGGTCTGTTCACACCCAGTTTACTCGGACCCTCCATATCTAAGCCACTCCCCTCCCTTATTTGTTCCTGAATTGCAATAGCTTCAAGACATTGGCTAAGGCAGTGGTTCTCAACCCAAGGTACAAGTACCCCTGGGGGTATGCAGAGATCTTCCAGGGGGTACATCAACTCATCTAGATATTTGCCTAGTTTTGCAACAGGCTACATATAAAAAGCACTAGCAAAGTCAGTATAAACTAAAATTTCATACAACTTGTTTATACAGCTCTATATACACTATACACTGAAATGTAAGTACAATATTTATATTCCAATTGATATATTTTATATTATAAGGTAAAAATGAGAAAGTTGGCCTTTTTCAGTAATAGTGTGCTCAGGCACTTTTATGTCAGATTTTGTAAACAAGTAGTTTTTAAGTGAGGTAAAATCTGGGGGTTTGCAAGACAAATCAGACTCCTGAAAGGGGTCCAGTCATCTGAAAAAGCTTGAGAACCACTGAGCGAAAGCTCTCACGT
Source organism: Terrapene triunguis (assembly GCF_002925995.2). Classification (NCBI taxonomy): domain Eukaryota; kingdom Metazoa; phylum Chordata; order Testudines; family Emydidae; genus Terrapene; species Terrapene triunguis. The sequence continues at coordinate 11,395,407 of NW_020664582.1, forward strand.
ACAGCACGGAGTAAAGGACAATGCACAGGAGAGGCAGTAACTAGATGAACAGAAGAATTTTCCCATCGACCTCACCACTTCTGCACCAGGGAATAGGTCGACCTAACTATGGAGCACAGGGCACAAAGTTTTTCACAGCCCTTTCACAGCTAGATTTTAGGATTAGATGAGGACTAAGATACTCTACCTCTACGTGGGGTTTTTCTACCAATTCAGCTACACTGATGCAAGCTCTGCAATACACCAATGTGCTGCATCTACACTGGAGGTTCGCAGTGGTGTTCTACACCAGTATAAATAGCCTCAGTACAGACAGGGCCCAAGGTCTCTTCATGCTCTCTGGCAGCATGAGAGGACCCATTCCTACACTGCTCAGAGCTGGTGTAAGGGATCTATGCTGGCCCTGCTTAGGGTTGCCAACTTTTTGATTGCAAAAAACTGAACACCCTTACCCTGCCCCACCCCCACCCCTTCTCCAAGGCCCTGCCTCCCAGTTCACTCCATCCCTTGCTATCTCCCACTCACACTCATTTTCACCCAGCTGGGGGAGCAGGTGAGGGCTCCGGCTGGGGGTGTGGGCTCTGGGGTACAGAAGGGGGCCCTGGGCTGGGGCCAAGGGGTTTCGAGCGTGGGAGGTTCTCTGGGCACGGGAGGGGGTGAGGGCTCTGGTGGGCAGGGGCCAGAGGATGAGGAGTTTGGGGGAGCAGGAAGGGGCTCTGGGCTGGGGCTTGGGGCACATGAAAGAGTTGAGGTGCAAACTCCAGCAGCGCTTACCTCAGGTGGCTCCCAGAAACAGCCAGCATGTCCCTGCAGCCCCTAAGCGGAGGTGCGGCCAGGCAGCTCTGCGCATTGCCCCCTGGCCACGGGCACCACCCCTGCAGCTCCCATTGGCTGTAGTTCCTGGCCAATGGAACGCACCTCCGCCTGGGGGTGCAGGGACATGCCGGCCGCTTCTGGGAGCTGCACGGAGCCAGGGCAGGCAGGGAGCCTGCCTTAGCCCTGCTGACCAGACTTTTAATGGCCCAGTGAGCAGTGCTGACTGAAACCACCAGGGTCCCTTTTTGACTGGGAATTCTGGTCAAAAACCAGACACCTGGCAACCCTAGCCCTGCTCCCAGGCCCCAGTGTAGCAGGCATGTTGGGGGCAGGGAGGGAGCAAGTTTGGAAATGGGGTGCAGCACTGTATTAGGATGAGTCTTTGTTCTCCAGAGATGATAGGAAACGGAGCGCAAATTAAAGCAGCCCTAACGCTGCTCTAACTTACAGGCAAGACCCTGAACAGCCCAAGAAGCATACAGATGGCTTAAAACCACCTCAGCCCACATCCTGGCCCCAAGCACAGGGATGGGGTAACGGAATCAGGCCCTGAGATTTTATCATCACCTTATTTTCACTTAATATAATACCAAAAAAAAAAAAAAATAAAAAACGGTTAAATTAAAATAGAAAAAAAAAAAAAAAAAAAAAAAAAAAAAAAGCTAAGACCAACAGTATAAAAAACACTGGGTCCAATTCTGCCCTCAATTACACCTGTGCTACCATAGGGAAGTCAAGAGCATTAAGCTAGAACTCAGTTGACAACTAGAAGAAAGTTATTTAAGGAATATTTGTAGGTATGAAGCTGGCCCATCGTAATTCAGTTCTCTCATTCATACCAGAATAATCTTCACTGGAATTACTCTGGATTTATACCAGTGTTATGACAACTCTATTTGTCCCCATGCCCTCTTGGATTGTCACCACCCTATTTCAAGGCCAAATTCTGCTTTTATTCACTCGGGCGCAAATCCAAGGTAACATCATGGACCTCATTTATACTGCTGCAAAGTCAGAATCAGCCCTTAACATGGGAAAGGCAGGTTCGGATCCTTGCCGCTGAAACCAAAACCTGGAAAATCCTAGTCAGAGGGCTGCTGTTTTGCACTAGGCCAAGCCATCTAATTTGCTTGTCTCCCCCACTGTGAAAATGCCAGCAAGGAAGAGCCAGCAGTTTATTTTTAGAAAGCTCTGCAACTGGTGCAAAGCAGGCCATGTATCTGCAGCAGCATAATCCCACGCTTCGAGTGTTCTGCCCCCAGTATCCTCGCAGCACAGCCAGGGAGAGGAGCCAAACGAAACTCTCTCTCTCTCTCTCCCTCCCTTCTTTTAGGGAAACCGCTGCTAGAAACAGGAAGCTGCCTTTTTTTTCCACTACAGCACGGACTATGTATTTAAGAGCCACCGCCACCTAACCACACGCGCTGTATGCACCATCTGTTACTCCTCTCTCTCACTTTCAGGCCAACCACAGTTCTTGAGTAGCCAGGCTACAAAATTCACTTGTTCGGTTTTATGAAAGGTTGGTTTCTGCTGAAGCAGTAAGTCAAATCTCATACTGAAAGCTCTGTTCCTGTCACCCTTCCTCCCCCTCAAGTAACACCTTACTTTGGAAGTACCTGTAGTGAATAAAGGGGATACTCAGGGGGTCAGATCCTTTGCAGGCACAGCTCCATTGAGGTCAAGGGAAGGCAAGCAAAGCTGCCCCCCCATACCCCACCCTCCCGAGTGCTTTTTATTCTGCTGAGCCTTCCCAGCATTGTCAACACAAAATCCACCTGCTGGGCCGGATTCTTCATTGTTATGCAAATGGCTACACAGAGTGCAGAGTGTTCTGACTGGGTATCTTTTAACACTCACTTTGCTTTGGTGCAAATGGGCCAGATCCTCCACTAGTGTAAACCTACATAATCCCATTGACCACAGTGCCGATTGACCTCCGCCGGAGCGCAGACCCAATGACTACACAAGGTGCAGGGCAACCGAGGATCATGCTCCCTGAGCAGAGTCCAAAACTCACCCCCTTCCAAGGGTTTGGCTTTACGGACCTAGAAATTAAAAGCAATATTCAGCTCAGACCTTGCCCCAGGCTTCTGATCCTGTTCCTTCTCCTTTGATTCCCCCCTAGATTCAGCAAGAGGCTCATAGCAGCCCTGTAGCTTAACTGGATTAGTTCACAGCCAGTGCCAGAAACCAGAGCGTGGGGTACAATTGGTGGAGTATGGCCACATTTGCCCATCCTCAAGTCCCTCCAGCCAAGCTGTGCTGGTAACAGCTCTAGCACTTCTCAGAATCAGCACCAGTGATCCTGTGTCTGGAGAAAAGAAAGAAGGGGGAGTGGGGGATAAGAAATTGTTCGGGTGGTGTGTAGTTTAACTATTCAGAGCCAAACTGTGTTTTGGACTACAGGCCTACACAAGGGTGCAAGAACGCTCCTAGGCAGGTTTCCCAGACCATGTATTGTGGCCCAGAAGTACATGGGCCACTTGCTTGCTTCCCCTGTCCTGGAACAGGTGGAGCCTTGACTCCCTTGTCTGCTGCTAGGACAGGCCAGAAGTACAGTATTACTCCCTGGCCGTGAGACTCAAGCAGGAAGGAACTGTGCCCCAGGGGATGTCTGAATCATATGGCCTCTGGGGGGCATGACTTAAACACAGACTTGGAAGGATTCATTTTTTTAATCAGTAAAAGTCAGTAAACGTTGAGATCACCGTCCACACCCAAAGGGACAAAACCATGTATTTCCATCATTAATAACCAGAAATGTACAGAGGCAAAGTAAGACAAATGCTGCTTGAGCAACAGAGTTTGAGTTAAGGGTATTTACTTTACATATTTTGACATGGGATGTTGACGATTTGCTTTTGAATCATTAAAAATGATTAAACATTTTAAATCTCATCTACAGTTATTTTAAAAGTATTGGCCGACACCCCTGCCAATTCACCACAACTGCGAAAGTTGGGGGGGGGGACCACCAATAAAAATAGGGGGTTAAAAATACACATGGCTCTTATCTGTGGCAGGGACAAAAAAATAATAAAAATAAAATTCTGCCAAGCCTACTTGTACAATCACTCTTTGCCCTGGGCTGGGCTGAAAGGCGCTTACATATTTTGCCCCATGGAAAGGGCAAGAAGTGACCAAATGTGATTTAATGATTTTTTTTTAATTCCCTCTTTGGACTGAATAAGCACAAAAAGTTTCAACTTGAAGGAGGGCTTGGGGTTTATTTTAAGAGGTTAATCTGAAAATACAGTTTATCCTGAAAGTGCCTTTTCAAACTTATCACATGATTAATACACACACTGAACTATTACAAGATACTTTATGGTCTATTTATGAACAAAAGTCAACGAAGCGATAAGTCTGCATGCCTGACTCATATCTGTAAATCCATATTGTTAGTATGCAGTGTGAATTTTTTCATGCACTTATAAGTTACCTCTGAACTTGACTGACTATCAGACCAAAACCAGCTCAGTTACACCTGTGCAAACCCAGTCAAAGCAATAGGTGTGGATGAATGCAGCTGGGGACAGAATTGGACACTAGGGTAAATCAGAAGTTGGGGCGAGGGGGAGACTGGAACAAGCTCTGATCAGAATGAGCCCAGTTTCATCACTACTAGCCACTAAAGAATCTGGTTTTACGAAACAATGCACGTGCAAACAAAGGGCTCAACTTTAGGCTCTGCTGGAGCTCCTTTATGGAGGGTAAACCAACACCTAGGTGGCTTAACATCACGCATACTGGGACTTGCTGGGATAAGGGGAATGATTTGTGCTCCAACTATTCTATGCTAAGGCAGCCACTAATGGGCTGCAGTATAAGTTACCCTGGGGGGCTTCTGTATGTCTTCACTGCAGAGTCAGCCCAGGATATAGCTCAGATGTTGGCCCGAGCTCCCCACCCATCCACACAGAAACACTTCTAACCCAGGCTTGAGGGTGGTTTAAACCCAGGCATTGCTGAGAAAGGGTGTAGGCTTGAACTCGGATTTCACTTCAGCCCAAACTGTCCCCCATCCTACTCTGCAGCAGGGACAAAGGCTAATTAAGCCTGGGTGCTGTTAATCTGACCCCACAATTCCACCTGGGCTGTTCTTGCTTGTCTAACTCCTCCTCATTGGCCTCTGTTGGAAGACAGGATACTAGGCTAGATGGACCTTTGGTCTGTCCCAGTATGGCTGCTCTTATGTTTACCCTTCTTCAGCACTGCGTGCCAATCCCAACTTTGCCTACTCCATCACACCACCATTTGGGCAGAACTCCTCCTGTCCTGCCACAGCCTGACCCCAGCCTTTCGGTAAAGCTGATGTGGGATATCTGCAAGGCTCCTCGTTTTTGGTTTTTACAAAAGAAAGTTCCCCGGGTTTACAAAAGCGACACTCTTTTTTGCCTATTTTCACACAATTTTGGATCACTCAAGCACATGAAAATCCTGATTACATTAAGAAAAGCCAATGTTACATTAGCAAGATTTGTTTATGGTAATAAACAATTAGATTAATTGTAAATGTGAGGCTGTCTGTAGAAAGGCAATGTAGTGGAAGACAGACACACTCAGAATCAGGTGTTGTAATAAGAGCAAAGGAAGAACAGGCCTATACATTTATAGTCGCAGGTAGTTTTCCTCAGCCAGACGCTTTAAACAGATCCACTCTTCAAAAGGCTTTTGAGGTTTTTTAAATGGCTATTTAACCATATGAAACTAACTAAAAATCCAAAGACTGGCACCCCCAATTTCTAAGGAGGAGATTTAAAAAAAAAATAAAGGTACTGTTTGGGCTCAAAGGTGTATAGCACTCGTGTCCGAAAGGGAAATGAAGCAAGGGAAGAGAGATATCCTCTTACATAAGGCCTGATGTAAAAGGAAGTCGCTTTGGCTGAACAGGCCTCATTAACACAGGGCTGCAGTTTGGGATGAAAAATTCACTGCTCCTGTTAGTTCAGGTTTACAAACAATACAGCTTCCCCTTTAGTTTATTTACTCTAAAGGCCTGACTTCCAGTTTGCAAGTTCAAACTCCTAGCACAATTCTTTCCCCCCCACACACACACCCCAAAGCTTAGCTCAGAGTGTTCCTTTCTGGTTAGAGACCAATGGCAGAGAGAGAAGCCTTTTTTTGTTAAATCGTTAAACGTGTCAATATAAATTTGCCCCCAGTCTGAAAGAGACACTATGGCGGATTCTCTGAGCAGGTCATTTAGAGAGAGTTGTAAATGTACATCTGAGGGCTCAGACACAAATCAGCACTAGGTTCTGGGGGGTGCCTCCAGGAGGGTGCTTAGCTGAAGGCACAGTCCCAGGGAGGACTTGGGCAAGGTGCCTTTAAACCACCCTTGTGCCTTCCTGATGCCGGGCTGCCCCAGAAACCAAAAGAGCCCCCAGTGTAACTTAGGTAGCCCAGGAAGCTGCTCTAAGTTACGGCAGCCTGTCCCCACTGTTCCCATGGCGAGCAGAGCAAACCAGGACGGCCTAGTGGTGTGCACCATGGGGCTGTGGCCCCACCCATCTCCTTCATCAGCTCCACCCCTAACATGCACCTAAGGGGGGGGGGTGAGGAGGGAGAGAATTAATCGAGGGCTTAAAGCACTATACAGTGACCTTGAGTGAGGGGCAGAAGCCTTTCCTATATATTCAACTTGAGAATGAGGTGGGAAGGGTTACACACCAGGGGCCCAATTCATCGGTCTCTGCAGCACCTTTACACCAGCTTGGCAGAGAGGTGAAGACAAGGATTGACACATTGGATCAGACCTGCAGTCCATCTAGCCCACTATATGGTCTCCCCCGATGGCCACAACCAGCGGCTTCAGAGTAAGGTCAAAAACACGTCAGTGTGCAAATGTAGGACAATCTGCCACCAGCACTAGGTCTCATCCTGGTCACTAATATATTGGCATAAACCCTGAGGTTTAATGGGACTTGGCCTCAGATTGGCAGGAAGTCTATGGCAGAACCAAGACCAGAACCCACTACAGGCTGGTGAGTCCAGAGATCAGTCTTCCTTCCTACTGTGTTCTAGGGACCAGAGAGCTCTACCACATTTGTAATCACAGAAGGCAAAACTTCAGAAGAATCATGCACAGTACTAGGATGAGGACAGACAAAAGGGGCTTTAACAACTGGGACATTCAGAAGTCAGGCTTCATCTACACAAAAAGTGCTTTCATCTTATTGTATAAGTGTACTTCTAGCCATATGGGTCCCAGGATATTACAGACATAAGGTGGGGGGACATATCTTTTACTGGACCAACTTCTGTTGATGAAAGAAAAATTGATCCAATAAAAGATGTCACCCACCTTGTCTCTCTCATCTTATTGGGAGACAATGCTCTAACCTGAACCCATGACAGTTTATTAATTTAGCTCCCATGTAGCCTACAAAAATAAACAGATCAGGGTGGGAATGGGGGTGAGGCGTGCACGAGGGCACAGGTTAAAGGAAAGCCCATTCAAGCGTTCATTGGGTACAATGTACAGTAATAAAACACGAGGCTCAGTGGCCCCAGACAATCCATTCTTCTAACAGGCAAACTAAATGCTGCAAAAATCTACGCTATGGGTAACCCCCTTACTCTTCATCCAAAGGGCCTTGCCACATTGTAAGCAGAAACTTTTGCAGCTAGCACATTTGCTAAAGGGTTTGCACTCACATGCTCTCTGCAAGCAGTTCCCACGGATCTAAAATTCATCTTCTGCACTACACAAAACTCTGCTTCCAAGAGCTGCTGTGCGTTCTTGGCTTCCTGACAAATCCCGAAAGAATAATTAAAAACAAAAAAACAAAAACAAAAAGCCACCATGATAAAAACATTACTCCTTGGGATGCTCTTTAGAGCCCTCGGGCCTGATTCTACCCAAGAAATGCTGCTGTAGTCAGAGCGGAGCGCTCATCTCTAAAGGCAGAGGCCTTAATTCAGCGGTCCATTCCTACTCAGGAAAGGACTTAAGAGTGTATTTTACTTTAGCCGTGTGCTTAAACTCTATCCAGTGGGACTTAAGCACATGCTTCAGTGCTTTGCTACATGGGTTTGTGCTCTTTACACATTATGAATCCTAGGGTACATTATACAGTTCAGCTGTTCAGTTAGAACAGAGATATGTACAAGCGAGAGAGCAGTTGCCAAAAGCAACCACACAGCCAGGGACAAGCTTTGAAGACATACTGGAAACATTTAGTTTCTCAAATTTGAGAATGTTTTTTCCAGCCAGGTTGCTACTATTCACCCTGAAAATGCTTACAGAACACTGCTCTAGATCATCCCTCTATCCGGGAGCATGAGAGAGCACCACTTGAGGGGCTCCTGATGGCCAACAAACAACTGGGAGAAAGTTTAAGTGGTACTATGTACCTCTGACAGTATAAGGAGTGAACACTGAAGGGGGTCAGACCAGACCACAATTCCAAAGATGCAACATTGAAACTACACTTGCACTTGTCAGTATAATTTACGTCGCTCAGAGGGGGTGTGTTGTCCCCCCACACACACACACACCCCCTGAACGACATAAGTTCCACCACTGTGTACAGCCTTATTACCCAAGTACACATTTCACTATCGCACATGACTACTGGAAACATCTGTTTGGTTATTTAGTGGGTAAAATATTTAAAGTGACACTCAGACATGCATGTTGGGTAGTTGTAGCACATACATAGGGAGAAAACAAAAGCAAAAACTTTTTAGGACCGGAAAGTGGTTTTCACCTGTAAAGGTCGGGAGGCCAGGTCACCATCCCCCTACAAATTGAGGTTTCTCTAGACTCTTTCTAGATTAGCTGTTTGCTTTGAAAATGACAGGCACAGTACCAAGAAAGATCTGCTAGTCAGTGTGCATATTCTGAGCACAAAAGAGTACACCCACCAAATTGTTCAAATCTAGGCAAATGCTGTTACATGAGGAGGAGTGTTGGATTTTCCTCTTTTGAAAACCTTGTTGGGGAGGTAGGGGTGGAAAAGAGGAGAATGGACAGACTGCCCTAAATGAGCAGTCCCCTATTGCTCTACTAATTCCATTGAGTACTTCACTTCTTCTTGGATACTGGTTTTTAAAGCACATCTATCTAACACACAACTGGCCTCGTACAGATGTTCCTAGAGCTTCCAGACGTGTGGGAGCACTCACACCTTTGTTTCTACCACATCATCTGCAGCGCCCACTGGAGTGCATTAATATAATACTTTATTCTAAGCAAGCACAAACAAAAGCCTGACTTCACACTGAGAAAAAAAAATTTATGTTTTGCTTCTCCTGGATATGAAAACACGACCCGCACAAAACATCAAACAAGGTAAAAGAAATGCAGTGGCAGCATTTAAAAAAAAAAAAAAAAAAAAAAAAACCAACACACAGTAGCATTTGAAAGCTATGGCAAGATCCAGCATTAAGTCCCTGTCATGGGAATACATCACATATTTGGGAGCAAGAAGAATTTAATACAACCTGTCTAAACAACATAACTATCTTCTAAACTGGACATTGGTGTTATCTGTCAGTTACCCATGAGAGAAATAAGCAGGATCCGTGAAAAGGAGCCAGTAATAGAAAGATAGGCCTGAAAATGCAGAGCAGGAAATGGAGTTAAAAAAAGCAAGTATCCGGGGAAGATAGCAAGAGGGAGATTTGTGTATCTCCAAGCCTCGGAACTGACTGGTAGGAGATCCCAGCCACCACCAGACTTTCTAAATCATGCTCACATCATTCCCATTTCCATCCCCAGGCCACACCAGCTTCTACTTTCACAGTGATGTTTGGAGCCCGTGTTTACTGCCCAGCAGCTTCAGACAGTGTTTTTAGAAGATCAAAACAAAGTAAAATAGACAGGTTTCCCCAAACTCTCCAAGCAAACTTCAAACTAAAGCAGCAAGCCTGGGATCCTAGTAACTAGGCCTTTCCAAATGGGAGTCCTCCCACATGCAACTCTCCAGCTTATTATTAAACTTTATCGTCCAAGGACTTCCTTCAGCTCTCATTTAACCACAGACTGAGTTATCCAGGGAGTGCCTTTTGATGGCTGTTAGAATACAAGAGAAGGAAGCGGTGAAGGAATGGATGTTGAGATAAGGGCATCCTTGCACCCACCATAAGGAGCCCCCCCCCAGTTTGCATGGCTAGGAAGGTGGGGGGGAGATACACACACACAGCTATTATAGGACTGGGGAAATGCATAGGCACTGGGGGAGGACATGGAATCACCTCCATGATCACAAGGGTTGCACAGGACTAAACGGATCAGTGCACGGGTGACTCTAGCTCAGCCCCCAGTTGTGAGAGTGCTAGGGTGACCAGATGTCCCGATTTTATAGGGACAGTCCCAATTTTTGGGTCTTTTTCTTATATAGGCTCCTATTACCCCCCACCCCCTATCCTGATTTTTCACACTTGCTGTCTGGTCACCCTAGTGGGTGCCCTGATGTATAGCCATGCTCTGTACTTCCAAGGTCTAGCAGCTAGTGAAGCAGGGCAGAGGGGTAGTAAGGGGTGGGAAACACGGGGGAGGAGGGGAGAAGAGAAATGCCTTACAGTTGATGCCAGGAGGCCCTCTATTGTTACAGGGCTGGGGCAAGTCCGCCCCAACTGTTTGCAGGATAGTGAACTGGGGGGGAGGGGAATGGAGGGGGAGGGATTGGTCTAAGCCTCCCCCCCCCCGCTGTTGCTCTAAGGGACAGGACCCCCAACAGGCTGTCAGGGAGGAGGTCCCTGTTGGGGGCTGCAGGGCTAGTAAGGGGGGGTGACCCTAAGGGCCCCCCAGGACAGGACCCCCAGGGCCCCCCAGGGGCTGTAGGGCTAGGAAGGGGGGGTGACCCTAAGGGCCCCCCAGGGGCTGCAGGGCTAGGAAGGGGGGGTGACCCTAAGGGCCCCCCAGGGGCTGTCAGGGGCTGCAGGGCTAGGAAGGGGGGGTGACCCCCAGGGGCTGTCGGGGGCTGGTGGGGGAGCCGAGTCCCCTGCTGCCGGGCTGGAAGGGGGGTGGGGGGCACCCCGCTGCTGCCCGAGGGGGCAGGGGCCCCGCGGCGGGCTCGGTACCTCCAAGGTCCGGATCTCCTGCTGGGTGAGGTCGTTGGACGCCGCGCACTTGGTGCGGAGGCCGCGCAGGCTGGACAGCGAGATGTCGATGAGGCTCTGCAGCTGCCCGCACTGCTGCAGGGCGGCCCGGGGGGCGGCGGCGGGTCCCGCCTCTGCCCGGCCGCCCCCGGCCGCCGCCGCCGCCTGCCCGCCCCGCCGCTCCTTCCGCTCCACCATGGGCTCGGCGCGCCCGGCGGCAGCGCTAGCCATGCCTCGGCATCGGGCAGGCGGGGGGGTGGGCGGCCCGGGCAGGAAACCGGCGCGGGGGGGGGGTGCACGGACGGGTCAGGCGGGGCTGGGTCCGCCCCGCCGGCGGGGGAAGCGGCAGGCAAGGCAGCCGCGCCGCTGGGAGCTCGCCGGCTCCTGCTCGCCTTCCCCTCGCCCGTAGCCCTTTCATAGCCGCTGGGGGCCGGGGTCAGGCCGACGGGGACGCCGGGACTTGTAGTTTTCCTGCCGCCCTGGCTGCAAAAGGGTAACCCGGGGGGAGTAAGGAGGGGGGAGAACCTGGGGGGGGCACCTCCAATCCCCCCTGCGCCCCCAATCCCCCCTGCACCCCCAAGATAAACACACACCCCCCAACACACACTTGGATGGAGCTAGTGGAGGTCCACCCTATACCCCCCCCCTTCAATATTCCCTGCCTTATTTCCAGTAGGGTTTTACATCGAGATAGCAACCTCGATGTAAACACACACCTGTTTTGTTTTGTTTTGTTTTGTTTTGTGGCAGCGAAGACAAAGCCATAGGCACAGGACCCCGCCTCACCCAACCCTACTGGGAGAGACAGACCCCCCCTTGCAACTCCTTTGATTGCCATTGACAGCCGTGGAGGGCGGGTGTGAAACACGACTCACGACTCTTCCGGTAGGTTTTTTGCACCCATTGAGTCCAGTTGTAAATAACGACACAAGGGGCAAAGCAACAGAGGATCAGGCCCCCTATTGTGCGCCTGATCCTCAGCTGGTGTGAAAGGAGTTACAGCAATTTACACAAGGATTTGGCCCTGTTATCTTATCCACTAGGGTGAAAGTCATTAATATTGCTTACTTTTTTCTTTCCGTAAGACTTTTGTGTTCCCACTGCCAAAAGTCTTACGCTCTGAGAGGGGCATCATACTCATAATGCCTTTTTAGTAACACAAGAAGGGAATTATACACTATACATCCATATCCACGCATAATTCTCTACCTGTTTTGACACCTTGCACATTATGCCGGGGTGGATTTGGCCCATATGTAGCATTTATATAGCCGTTTACATTTCCAAAGCACTATGCAAACACCACCTAGGTGACCAGATGTCCCGATTTTATAGGGACAGTCCCAATTTTGGGGCCTTTTTCTTATATAGGCTCCTAATACCCCACCCCCGTCCCGATTTTTCACATTTGCTGTCTGGTCACCCTACCATCACCTAGTTTATTTAATCTAACAAACACCTACACAGTGGCTCTCAACCTTTTCTATACCCAGGCCACCTCAGACCTCCACCCAGCTATCCAGGATCTACCCAAGAGCCCCTTCCCACTTATCAATATTGAGAGGGAAGGGGGGTTGTGATCCGGATACCTGCCCATGATCACTAAGTTAAAGACGCATGATCTAGATAGTCAGACCCCTCTGCATTGCGCAGGTCCAGTTGCAGACCCAGGACCTTCGGTTGCTTTATTTACATCCATCATGCCATTTGTTTTCCTTTGAGCAATTCCCTTGATTTTGGACAGTGAAACTAGGCAGGTTAGTTTCACAGAATGTGTTTATAAATCAGATTAACTTTTTGTTTCTGCTGCACGAGCTCAGTGCTAACACAGGGACATAAGAATCCTGTGGGCCACCTATTCCAATATCCCGTCTCTGACAGTGGCCAGCACCAAATGCTTCAGAGGAAGGTGCAAGAAACCCCACACTCAGCAGATGTGGGGTTATCTGTCCCCCATTAAGGTCTCATCTTAATCTGTAATAGAGATTGGTTTAAACACTGATGAGCATGAGGTTTTATATCCTGTCCAGTATTCTTTGCTTGCAGTGAGTATTCTAACTTCTGGATAACCATATGACTGCCCGATCCCTCTTTGAGTCTTAATGAGTTTTTGGCCTCAACAACATCCTGTACCAATGAGTTCCCTGTTGTCGTGTCTTATTTCACAACACTCCAGGGAATGTTCAAGCAAAAAATAACATCTAAATGAAAGACTTGTTTTCATCCACTTTTAAAAGAAACCTTCCTATGCATCTTATCTTATGTACGTTCCTTCATTGTCATTACAACGCCTGCCCTTTGCTGGCCGGAGTCTGATTTCTGTTACACCATGTAAAACCAAGAATAGTTCAGCCGAAGTCAATGGCATTACACTGACATAAAACCAAAGTAAGAGAGGCCTGTATCCACCCCTGAGTCTAAACAGAGCTGAGAGGGACCCTCTAAATTATCTTTCCCAAATGTTCCATAAATCAATCAGTTACATGTTTTATGTAACAAAAATGTTTACTTAGTAAAGAATAAGAGCAGGTCTAGTATTTGAAATGGGCAGTAATGTAAACATCTTTTAGCCAATATAAACACTTAAGTACAAGGGTCATGTGGGTTCATTCAAATCTTTACTGAATAGCATTCTACAAAGTAGCTTCTTTATGGTATGGTCTGTGGGAACGTTATGTTTGCAACTCAGCTGGTGTTTCATTGTGAACTACAATATAAATAACAATTACAAATAAAGCAGATTTCATATCCTGAATATCTGATGGAGTGACCACAAGCTGAGTGTGCGAAATATCAATACAAAAACAATATGCCTCCACCATGGTACCAGTTTTTGTTGAGTCTTAGGTACTCAGAAAGAATGTCATTGCATGCTGACAGAAGAAGATGATTGAGATTATTAATGAGAACTAAATGAATACCTGTTTTTTTAGAAGACAATATGACAGCATAGCCCCAAAGAAGAAAATAAAAGCAGGCTCTAACCAAACATAAAGGAATATTAGGAAAACAATGTAAATATCAGTACAGAGGCAGGGGTAGTTTCTTAGTGGATCTTTCAGGGAGCTTACATAGAAGACAAGGAGGTTTTGAATGCCGCTCAGTTGCAGGATCTGACCATAATATGAAAGAGTCATTAATAAATTAAAGCCCACAGAGCTGGAGAATAGCAAAGAAGTGGAGAGAAGGGAAGAGGAGAGGAAGCATAGTCAACTGGTGAAAGCACAGAAACAGGAGGATATTTAGGCCTCAGTCCAGCAAAGCACTTAGGACCCAATCCCAAATCCATTGAAGTAAATGGAAAGACTCCTATCTTCAATGGGCTCTAGGTACATTTCTTAAGTATGTGTGTGAACATAATCTGAGTAGTCCCATTGACTTCAATGGCACTATTGACCTGTTGTAAATTACTCACATATTTAAGTGCTTTGCTGGATTGGATCCTAATGTTCTTTTGCCACTGACTTGCTGTATGACCTTGGGCAAGTCATTTAACTGCTGTATTGCCTCCATCTTTCTAATAGGGATAATATTTATTTACCTCACAGGAGGGTTGGGAGTTTTAATTCATAAGTGTTTGCAACACACTGAGATCCTAGGAAGCAGGCTGGTATAGACCTGGGAAATATTATTACAGTGATACAATTGCTAAGAAGTCCATTGCATAGCCAGCCAGCAAGGAACATAAAGGAATTGCTACAGAAGACACTGTAGATTTATTGCATGGGAAAGCACGCCTAGGAAATAGAGGGGTCCTGCATTGCATGAGATTTTTAATCCTTGAACAATGTTTGTGTATTCCAATGGGAGTGGCTGCCTAATTCCCTGGCTACCATGAGCAGGCAAGTCCTACAGTGCGCTAGACTGCCCTATGGGCCCAAATGGAAAAAAATGTGCTGACTAAATGTTTTGTACTGTACATGCGTTAATGCCCCTATCCTCTGCATTGCTCCGTGATCGCCTCTGAACACTTATATGCTCAGGCTGCTGTCAACATTAGCAGGAGAAACAGAGAATCCTCTCAGAGGGTTGTTTCATGGGAGCTGCTTACACAAAAGAGAGCCAGTGCCTTCCAGACAGAGCGGTTTTGACTCCATTCGCTGGGAAAAGAGGAGAGGGACTGATCCACAAACACCAAACCACAGGGAAATCATTGTCTCTTTCCAAGACTGTAGCCCTGAACTGCAACCTTTGGTGTCCCATACAGCTTCAGGCTGCGTCATGGAGTAAGCACCGAACAGACGCGGTATTGAGCCGGCGGGGGCCGAAGGCTGTGAAGGAGTAGTTGGGGGAGGTATCGTCTCTCTGGCTCCACAGTTATTATGGTCCTAAGGGGTATATCCCCTATTCCAACAGCAGCCACACTGGACCAGCACTGCACCCTGCTCTCAGGCGAAGGTGGGGGATGGATTCCATTCGCCTCCCCTCCCCGCAACCTCTGTTTAGCTACAACACTCATTTAGGGCCTGATCCAAAGCCCACTGATGTCCATTCACTTCAATGGGCTTTGAATCAGGCCCACAGTCATTGCATGTGTCTTGGGGAGTATAACCCAGCCTGAAGAGAAAGCTGATCCCAATTCCCCTTACCTTCACTTGCTTGTTGTTCCCACTGGGCTCTGTTCACTATTGCCCTATGCCTTGTACCACATTTACATCAATGCACAGTGGGTGTAAAATGCGATCATGCTGATCGAGTTGTAATTTACACCCACTCTGCACTCGCTTGGCATTGGTGAAAATCACAGCGTAAGGTGCAGGACAAGTGAAAGGAAAGATGGGCCAGTGCTAGGCTGGGACTCGGGAAACCCTAGGTCAGTTCCCTGCTTCACCACCGACTTCCCGTTTAACCTCGGGCAAATCACTTAGGCTATGTCTACGTTTGGCACTAGGGGCACGATTCCCTTCTCACATAGACATACTCCTGTAGCTCTCCCTGAGCTAGTGCACCACACATAGTGGTGTAGCCATGGGAGCATGGAGAGCAGCAGTACAGGCCAGCTGCCCTGAGTTCAAACCTGCCTGGCGCCTGTGGGTACGTACTCAGGACGGCTAGCCAGTGTGGCTGCCCACACTACTGTGGCTATGCTACTCTTTTTAGTGCACTGGCTCAATGAGCGCTTGTGCAAATATGTCCACATGACCTGGGAATCACACCCCTACCTCCAAGAGTAGACGTGGCCTTAGTTTCTCTGTTCCTCAGTTTACCATCTGTAAAATGGGGATAACAGCACCACCCTACCTCACATGGGTGCTGTGAGGATAAACCCATTGAAGACTGAGAGTTGCCCACATACTATAGTAAATGAGGCCATGGATAGATGACGGGCTGTAAATCTTGCCCAAAACAGGCAAATTCCCATTCATGCAAATATTTTTCATGCCATGGGTGGTGCATTTAGCAATGTCCAGGTTATGTCTTCTGATTTCTGTGTATCACCACCCCATTCAATCTCTAAGGGTGCCGCTCTCCACACAGGAAGGCAGCTGGTTTTGTTGAGTCCCTCACAGAGGAGACACACTATGCCTTCTCACAGAGACTTTGGCTTTGTCGACACTGGAAACTGAACGACAAACGTTTTGTCATTCAGGGGTGTGAAAAAAACACACACACACACCCCAATGACAAGTTTTGCCAATGAAAGGCGCCGGTGTGAACAGCACTTTGTCGGGAGGAGCGCTCTCCTGCCGTCAACGCTAATGCCGCTCGTTGGGGGTGAAAGTATTTTGTCGGTGAGAGAGCTCTCTCCTGCCAACAACCAGCGGCTACACTGCCATGTCACTAAAAGGTGCGTAGTCTAGACAAAGCCTTTATTTTTGCTCTTGGTGTTCTGTTTAATCTAAAACAAAAAAAGTCACTCAGAATGAAAGTCTAAGCTGGTTTTCCTTGCATATGGAGAAACACAACGGGGGCTTTGAAAACAGCTGCACAGTCCCGTGGATAGAGCCTCACAGCCGGACTCAGGGCTCAAGCTTTGGCTCAGTCAGTGACCTGCTGTATGTCATCACATAAATCATTTAATTCCTCTCTGTTTCCCCTCCCACCCTTTCTCTCTCCTCTCTATTTAGATTGGAAGTTCGTTGGGGGCAGGGACTGTCTCTCACTGTATTTGTACAGCACCTAGCACTATGGGCCCTGGTCTCAGTTGGCACCTCTAGGAGCTACTGTTATATAAATCATAATAATAATCTTCTTGTCAACAATGCAAAGATGCTGGGGCGGGGGGAGGGGGAGGAAGCAGAGATGTTTAAAAACGAGTTCTGGTGCACCTCGCAAGCTGCTTTTACCAAAGTCCACATGGCGTTTTTAGCCAGCTTGCCCTAATTTCAACTCAGCTAACAAAATATTGAAATGAGAAGATGAAACTGAAGTACTCAATGTGACGAGTTTAACACAGTGGTAGAAACCAGCTTTACGCAAGTGTAGCGGTGCGATTTGAAGAGCTGAAATGTTGGGGGTGTCAGAGAAAGGAAGCCTATGATTTTCTCTCTCAGGCTTCCTCCTACAATCACCACCTGCGTGTTCCTTTTTTCTATGCCCAGCTCAGCACAGTAATAAAGAGCAGTGGCGGCAGGGTTCGGGCCTATTAAGCTGTGCTATTTCTAGGTATGCAATGGGAGATTCCCTTGCAATATTTGGAGCAAGTGAGGAGCATGACCAGGGGCCAGATCCTCAGCTGGTATAAGCTGCCATAGTGCCACTGTCTTCAGTTTACATGTCTCCGGTGCCTGCAATGGAGCTTTGTTGATTTACCCCAGCTGAGGCTCCAGCCCCATATCTTTAAGGAAGTGCTTAGGAGGTGCCTGACTCCTTACCAGTTGGTCTGTTCTCTGCACAGCTCTCCCTTTGGAGAGCCTAATGTACTCGTGGCCATGACGGCCCAGTCTCGCAGTCCTGCAGGCAAAACACCCATTTTTCTCTATCAGCATCTACTAAAGTGTCTATTCTCAGCGGAGCCATTGGGAGCTTGGCTTGAGTAAAGAGGGCAGGATGAGGTGTAAGGGGTGAAACAGTCAGTCAGCAATGCTGGAAGGACAAGCAAAGAGCTGCTGCTGAGACCGCAGGCCGGCAGAGCAAACCTGACTAGTTGATATGAAATAGGAGAGGAAGGGAAATGGACATTAATTATGTATTGTTGTTAATAATTTGTATTGCGGTGGCATCTAGAGGCCAGGGTCCCATTGTGCCAGGCACTGTACAGACATAACAAAGAGACAGTCCTTGCTCCAAAAGGCTTGAGATCTCAGTGGAAGACTACAGGCAACAGGTAGATAGACAGGGGCGCACCAGGCAGTGAGATGATGGCCAGCCTGATGAGATGTGGTCCCAGCACCCAGGCTGCCCAGCCCCTGTCAAGTTTTTTCATAGGCATCGCAGCAGAGGAGGGTTTCAAAAAGGGGTTGGAAGGAGGCCCAATGAAGTGGCTTTAAGGATGTTTACAGGGAACTCCTCCCCTGCATCAGGAGCAGTCTGGGAAAAAAATGCAGTGGTGCTTGTTGGAAAAAATCTTGCAATCAAAGCTGGCGTTATTTGCAGAGCAAAGGTGCCGAGGGGACAATATCCTATTGGCATAAAAGAGATGATAGGGTAGGACTCAACTGTAGAAATGAAAATCTTTGAAAAACAGAAGGGGAGAATGACAAAGGAGAGATAATCCATAATGAATATAGCACACACACACACACACACACACGCAAAAAGATGGGGAAAAGACAACAAGAAACAAGGAGTGAAAAGACCAGAAGTAGAAGAAAGCAAAAGTGCCCAGTCTTCCCTTTTGAAACTCATTTGGATTCAGGTTTCATTACAAAGCCAGCCCAGGTTCACGAATGCAATAGCAGGACTCATTCATCTATCATTTAACAAGATTTATACCCATTCTCCGATGAGTATCCCCACTGGTTACACTGAGTTATTAATATTAATTACTGCACAGTTCCCAGAGGTGTACTGGCACTGCATAAGAGGCACAGAGAGACACAGATCTTTCCCCATCCATTCGGAACATTTTTAATCACAAAGACTAGTCTTAGTGGAGGAAAGAAAGAGGACTGCTTCCTGTCTCTCCCCACGAACCGGATTCCATAGCCCTCAAGCAAACCGTCTCCTTGGCTCAGCACACAAAAAAAAAATCTGCCTCGCTAAGACAAAATATTTCATTTGCTCTCAACTAGAGAGCCCACGTGGGAAGCACTTTAAGCCTATTGTTCAAAAGTTTCAATAGCGGGGAAAAAAGTAGAAGAGGCCTGAACTGTCACACACAGTTTTCTATCCCCACTTTAGTAATTTTTCAGATCCACACAGTGTTCAAGAAAGAGACGATTCCTTTACAAAGAAACTCAGGCATTTACAGGCCACTTGTGTAAAAAAAAAAAAAAAGATGCTCATCTTAATAGCTGCACAATAGATTTGAAAGGAAAAGGGTTTTCAACTTAATAACCTTTAACACTACCCACTCACCTACCCCTCCCACCCTTGTGAGGAATTGCCAGGCAGAATTTGGCAATCCAAACTTGAAGTATGTCACCAGCTACCGAGCACCAGAACATCAGGATTCTTCAGCAGGCCAGTGGCAATAGCATGGGAAGCGTGTTTTCTAATGAGCTGGAGTAAAGAGCTGCTAGAGGAAGCTGTTTGCAATGCACGTGTTTTATGGCTCTTACAAAACCCACGAACAATGATACATAGATGTGAAGGCCAGAAGGGACCACTGTGATCATCTAGTCTGACCTCCTCTATAACACAGGGCATAGGACTTCCCCAAAATAATTCCTGGAGCAAATCTTTTAGAAAAAAGATTTGCCTCTCACCCCCCCAACTCCTAGTAACTTTTGAGTCGTAGTCCGGTGTCTGGACCACAAGTCCCGGGTTCAATTGCTGGCTTTACCACAGCTTCTCTGAAGACAATAGAAAGGCTGCAGTTGGTTTCAATGATCTCAAACCCTTAATCCCTCCGGGCTTTGGTTTCCCATCTGTAAGCTGCAGATAACAGCATGGCAAACTCTCATGATTTTATTATAAGTCTCATGATATTTGGAGTTTTTCTTAAAGCCCCAGCACTTGGAGTCAAGTGATTAAGCAAGAATCTTAGCTTTCAATTAAAAAAATAAATAAAAGTAAGTTTCTAGCCATCATGGGTAGAAAATCTTGAAAATATGAACCCCAAAGGCTCAAAAAACAGAGGGCAGATAAAAAGAACCCAACATTTATTATTTATCACATGATATTTTTTTCCTAAACATTTTTCTTAAATGAGACAAAGTTACAATAAAATGTTAATGTACTACTTCATACACTACTTATTCAGGATCAGGTTAGTATTCAAAGTACCTGGCTAAAGTTTCTGGCTTGCTGGCTGGACAGACCTAAAAAGGGAGATCAAATTTTCAAATACCTATCCTCTTTTGGGGACTTGTCTTGTGAATGTACTTGCTATGAAAACTTTTCCACTACAAGAACAGTCCGTATTTGACTACACCACAATTTCATAGGAGGAGGGTCACATTTTTTCCAATAACATGCAATACAGAGTCTAGCTGCTAACAATAAAAAAGTTAATTTGCTCTTCTGTTTAAAATATAGATCCTTTATGACAGCATTAAGTAAGCAGGTCTGGGGAATCTCTAGGAAGCTGGCATTTTGTCATAATAATTTCCTCCCCAAACCATCTAATTCTTGGACACAACCACCACATGTGCAAGTATGTTCCCCTTTCCCTGCAACCCCCTCCAACAGAGCATGTCCCTACTAGCAAAAATATGATGGATCTTAATTGAAGTCAAAGGTCATCTATACAGTCATTTATAAACATTTTCTTTATGACCTACACAAATTGAAGATGTATATCCCCTTTCCATTATAGCAGCATTTCTCAAACCGGGGGTCCCAACACAAAAGACGGTCGCAAAGCTATTGTAGGGGGGTCATGGTATTGCCACCCTTACTTCTGCGCTATCTTCAGAGTTGGACAGCTGGAGAGCAGTAGCTGCTGGCCAGGCGCCCAGTTCTGAAGACAGCATCACCGCCAGTAGCAGCGCAGAAGTAAGGGTGGCATGTCATCACTTTTTGGGGGGCTGTCACAGTCTGAAATATTTCCAAAGGGGGGCCCAGCAAAAAAAAAGTCAAGAACCCCTGTCATATAGAGACCCACTCATCCAGAACAATTTCTTTGTCCAAATTCCTTTCTCATCTTTTCATCCGTGTTGCTTTCTTATCAAGATCTTTTTCAGTCAAAACTGTATCTATCTTACAAATTAAACCTTTTGTTCCAAGAATGCTCCTGGGCTAACTCCTCCAGGGTGGTTAAAGGTCTAGAAAAAGTCACCTCATGTCCAGATTTCACAATCAAATTTTTGACTTATGAATACTGAAAATAGGAGGTCTTTATATTATTAGCTCCTGGTTTTTGGAGGCTCAACTTGAGCTTGACAATGCTACAACAATACCAACTTTTCCCCAGCTTTTGTCTGTCTTTTCCGTTTAGACTGTGAATTCTTTGGGACAGGAAGTGGCTCTTACTATGTATTTGCACAACCAGGCTTGAGACTCTATTGAGGCCTCTACGCATTATTCAAATAATAAATACAGTAGTAACCAGAGAGGCACCTTACCTTTCCCTTGAGGCCTGCCAGGCTGTAACTTTTGTTTACACTCTTGGCACGTAGGCCAAGTAAAGTGACAATTTTTTGCTGGCCAAAGAGTTCCTACTACATGTAAGTCTAACAAGAAAGAAATGTGCCAGCCGTAATCACACAGGTTTAGATCTTTATTTTACTGTCTCCTTGGTTAAACACATCTACGATTGACTCATATTGGCGCTAATCCCCTGGTACAATTTGTATATTGGCGTTAGATGTGTATTAGGAAAAGGACAAACATTTGCTTAACAAAACAACATGGGGATAATAAAAATGACGAGAGAGTTGTAGCACACAGAACAATGCGGCAGGTGATCTGCAGCTGCACCCGCCCTCCCCCCGCCCACATACACCTTCCAGCAGAGCCTGCTGTGTTTGTTACACCTGCTGTGTATTTGCCATTTATTTGATCTCCATTTTGTAAGAGCAGCAACTTCAAAAGCAACACATACCTCTTCAATCTCCTGGCCTGACAATGGAAAGGGAAGCGTCGGAGGTGTGGAGAGTTGGAAACAGGCTCACGCACCACAACAGGGCTCTGTCGAACTTGTCGGGTCAGGAGAGTACTTCTGTGAGGCTCCTACCCTGCTGAAGGTTTTAATTGTTTTGCCACCGCCTCTGTCATTAGCACTTGATGGAACTGGATCATGTGACTACTGCTCTCTCCTCTTTATGTAACGAATCAAAGGCGGGGCCTACATTTTTAGGAGATGTTATAGCACATAGCTATTAGCTTACTTCTCCAAGGCCTTTATTTTATTTTTTTGGCTGTTGTTTTAAATAGAGGAAAAGCGGTTTGACAGGTTAAACAGCTCACATTGTACCTATGCCCTCGGATGAACTTTACACAGAAGGCCCAGATTCTGCTGCATAAATCCTGAGTAAGTCCACACAAGCAGTTCTCTGAAAGATAGACTCTAGCTCAACCGGAAGTTACTGGGCCCAGTGCAGGAAGCACTGGGTGAGACAGTAGGGCCTGGAGTTATATAGCAGGCAGGGCCGGCCCGAGACCAAATGGCGCCAGTCATATAAGACTGACTGGTGACGCCCCGCCCCTTATATACCCGCGAGGGCATGGTTGACAACATTCTAGGAGGTTTGAGGAAAATGTAGTTCTCAGAAAGTCTGGAAGGTTCCACGAGATTCTACAATGGTCCAGAACATTCTAGGAGGTTAGTGAAAAACTAAATCTACATACGGAATTCCTGAAACATTTTACTTCATTCATTCTGTTTTCCCTTTTGTCGCTAACAACAAAAACAGCGCCCCCAAGTCCGGCACCCCCCAAGCCCAGCAGCGCAGGCCTGGGTTGCCTGCCCTTAAATTTGGCCCTGACGGCAGGTCAGTCTAAATCTTGGGAACACGTGAACAGCCAGACTGGATCAGAACCGAGGTCCATCTAGTTCAGTGTCCTTTCTCCAACCGTGGCCAGTGCCAGATGCTTCAGAGTCTGGCACAAGAGCCCTGCAGTAGGCAGATATGTAATAATATGCCCACTTCCCCACATAGAGATCAGGATGAGACCTAATAGTTGCTCAAGGTTTAATATCCCTTAAAATCAATGTTTTTTTACTGTCGTTAGTAACTTTGGATATTCCTGACATCCATGTAAATATCCATGATCATGGTGGCCTTCTAGCCTTAAAAATCTATGACTCTACACCTATGTACCTGAAGGCAGAATTTGACTCAGTTATGGGGCCAGATCCTCAGCTGGTGTAAATCAGTGTAACTCTACAGACTTTAATTGAGCTATGCCAATTTACACTAGCTGAGGTGCTGCCCCACGGCCTTCTAGAGGTACCACCTGTCACTTTGCCTTCAAGGGCACTGGATTCTGCACATACTATGCACATGCTGAACTTTACTCCCGTAGGTAGAGCCATTGGCTTCAAATGGGAATGCTCACGTGAGTAAAACACAGCGTGTGTATGGTGGATCAGGCTCTTGGAAGATAAGTCAATTCCATGCAAAATCTCTGGACTGTCTATCTAAAATAAGCCTAGCAACATTGATATGAAAATTTACTAGCTCCGGCAAAATAAATCTAGCTATAAATTCACCATGATGATGAAAATAATGTAGGGGGAAAAGACATTTTACTCACCTGTTAACCTGATTGGCCCTTGATGAGTTGAGATTTAACCCACAGAAGAAAAGTAACCATGCATCTTTTTCCCCTTAGGGGCTGATGCAAAGCCCATTAAAGTCAATATGAATCTTTCCATTAACTGTCTGACTTTCTTTCCCCTGTCCCTACAGCACCATGAAAATTTAGGTCTGTGTCTCCTCACTTCCTTCCTCTTCATAAAATGTACCTAATAATCAGCCATCTGGTGTCCACGATGCCTGGAGTATTAGGGCATTTCCTTTATCCTAGGGAGGCTTGTTGGAGAAAAGATAAACGTGTTCTCGTCCCATCCCCACTGTGCCCTGATTAGGGTCTGACTGTTTTTACTTTGCTTATCAGGATTTCTGTAGCTGCCGCAGGCTAGCAGTAAACAGTTTTGGTAGAGAGACTGATCCAGAAATAATGGGACTATTCATTAAAGAGACTTGCAGTCTCGGATTGCATCAGATTATATGACATTCACTGACTTATTTATAATAACTTTTAATAGTAATAGCAAGAAAATAGGAGCGAGACACAGACTGCAGATGGAGAGAGGTATAGAGAATGCTGTATATTGTGTATGATAAATGTGGATTCCCTCTTTTATGCTGGACCCAGGTTGAAAATGTTGCCTTCAATTAGGGTGACCAGATGTCCCGATTTTATAGGGACAGTCCCAATTTTGGGGTCTTTTTCTTATATAGGCTCCTATTACTCCCCCCCGTCCCAATTTTTCACACTTGCTGTCTGGTCACCCTACCCTCAATGCCAGTCCACCTTAGGGACTAGAACACTTGCCTACTCCCCTGTAGGCTGTCTAGTGCCCAAGGCCCTGATCCTGCAATGTGCAACATGCTGCACCCACATAAAGCCCCATTCAAGTCCTGGGGTCCCGGCCAAGCTTTGAGTGTCTGCTGGAATGTACAGGAGAAAGCCTGCAATTTATCAGAGCGCTTCCCTTGGGCCATGGTGAAACAGAGACCCAAGACAGACTGAAATGGAAATAAAAGCTGTATGGAAAAAAAAGCAGGTTTCAGCTCTGCAGAAGAGATTCATGATGTTTTACCGGTGGCCCCAGCTCCTGGAGACAAGTGACTGAGAATCTCAGCTTTCGATTCATGGTTGCAGAGAAAAAATTGAAAGTAAATAAATAAATACCTAGCACTTATCTAGCACTTTTCATCCGTAGATCTCAACGCATTTTACAATAAATGTCAGAACCTTGGGCACAGAACCCCAAAAGCAATTAACAGGAACCAAAATTTAATATTTTTTTTAATCTCTTAGTTTTTTGCAGGGGGGGGCGGAATGGGGGGCTAACACAATTTTGGAGTGTTTGGGGTTGGCAGTACTAATTATCTGTTATTTCCATTGTGGTAGTACTCAGAAGCCCTGATCAGGATTGGGACCTCTTTGTGCTAGGGGCTGTACATATTTATAAGAACATAAGCCCATCTAGCCCAGTAACCTGTTTCTAACAGTGGCTAGTGCCATATGCTTCTGGTAGTTATCAAATATGTGCTCCCCACGATTACAGTCCAAATACTGACAACTCCCCCTTTAACCTTCTCTTTGTTAAGCTAAATAGATTGAGCTCCTTGAGTCCTAGGCCATGTCTACACTAGTGAGCTTACAGCAGCACAGCTGTATTGATGAAGCTGTGTCGCTGTAAGATTGCTCGTGTAGCCACGCTATGCTACCAGGAGAGAGCTCTCCCGTTGACATAATTAAACCACCCCAACAAGCGACAGGGGCTCTGTTGGCAGGAGAGTCTGTCCACACCAGTGCTTCTGTTGGTGCAACTTATGTTGTTCAGAGGGGTGGGTGTTTTCACACCCCTGAGCAACGTAAGTTATACCGACAAAAGTGCTAGCGTAGCTCTACCCTAAGGCATATTTTCCAGTCTCTTGGCTCTTCTCTGAGCCCTCTCCAATTTATCAACATCCTTCCTGAATTGTGGTTAAATAACCTGCCCAGAGCTACATAGCAATTTAATAACAGAATCAGGGTTAGAAGGCAGGAGTTCCTGACTCCTGGTCTGTGACATCAGTTCTCGCTTTCTTTGAATTCTTGGTACTGTGTCTTGGTAGAATCAGGATGGGAACATCAGGACTGGCACAGATCCAGTCAGAGAGCAGAAATAGACCTGCAGTTATTTAAAAACAAAGTGAGCATCTTCGGGGAAATACACACATGCAAAATGTGCATTATCGGGCACTGGATGTCCGAGAACTGGTCACAGACAACAGTTTTTCAGCTCAAAGTCATAGGATAAATCACGCTCAGGGAGGAGGAACAGGGCCGGTTTCATTCATCTCAGCTGGGACTGGTTTCTTATTTGTGTTTTTTAAAAAAAGCACTAAGAAAACCACTGTGTTTTGTTTGGGGGAAAGTAGTTTTATTCTCAGCCTTCCTAACAATCAGACACTGTGAGAAAGTTTGTTCTGTCCATGCCTGGTGACTCTTACTGGAATCCTGGCTCCTGTCAAACTCTCTGATAACAACACCCCAGTGTCATGAGGTAATACCAGCACATCCTCTTCTAGCGAGCCAGGGCTGAATTCACTCCTGGTGTCACTCTACTGACTTCAGTGGAATGATATTCGGCATGAATTAGGCCCTGAGTAGCCAGTCCTACAACAGCCTCCCCATTTCCTTCCTTCCTTGTTTTTTCTGTTTAATCTTTTCACTGCTGGTACTTCCCCAACACTCTACAAGTGACTATTTCAGGGTTGTCATCTCTCGTCATTTCATAATGAGTCTTGCGATATTTGGTGCATTTCTTAAAGCCCCAACGGCAGGAGTCATGTGAGTTGTGACAATCTCAGCTTTTTTTTTTTTTTTTTAATTTGTTAGGTTTTTAAGCAAGTTCCTATCCCTCATGGTTGTGAAGTAAAGCTTAAACATGTGACCTGAATGTACCCCAAGGTTCAAAAACCAGATGGTAAATAAATAAAGATATACCTAGATCTCATAGAGCTGGAAGGGACCCTGAAAAGTCATTGAGTCCAGCCCCCTGCCTTCACTAGCAGGACTAAGTATTGATTTTTGCCCCAGATCCCTAAGTGGCCCCTTTAAGGATTGAACTCACAACCTTGAGTTTAGGAGGCCAAGGCGCAAACCACTGAGCTATCCCTCCCTACCAAGAAGAAGTAGTATTGTTTTTTTTTAAATCATTGCATGGTTTTGGGGCATCCTGATTTCTGAGCATGGGGGATTGGCAATACGGCTATGTATCTATCTACTTCCATCATGTAAGCATTGACCGCATTATGCTAAATCAGCCTAAATGAGAATTCAACTGGTTTCAGTGCCTCTACAGTGGAGATCTGCACTTATGTAAGTAGATTGGTGTAAGGACCAATTTAGCTCTTCCAATAGGCCAGGCCTGAGAATAGTGGTGCATTTTACAAGGCCCTGCGGGGACGCGCACTACTGGCAGGTCCAGCCCTCAATCATTTACACACACCCCTCCACACTGCCTGGCTCTGTCACTTTTAAGGGTACTGAACCACCTGCCCAGTGACACATTTTACTCAATATCTGGAATGTACAGTCTCCATGCAGCCCCAAAAGGTTACAACAGGGATCGGCAACCTTTGGCACGCGGCCTGCCAGGGTAAGCCCCCTGGCGGGCCGGGCCGGTTTGTTTACCTGCCGCGTCCGCAGGTTCGGCCAATCGCGGCTCCCACTGGCCGCAGTTCGCCGCTCCAGACCAATGGGGGCTGCGGGAAGCGGCACGGGCCGAGGGATGTGCTGGCCGCCACTTCCCGCCGCCCCCATTGACCTGGCGGGCTGCATGCCAAAGGTTGCCGATCCCTGGGTTAGAAGGAACAAGTCACATTACATTTGAGTTTTCCTGGCTTCCTTGGTTTTTGGGCATTAACATTCTAGTGGTACAGCATATTTGCAATTGATCCTCTTTACACATACACAATTGGAATAAGTCAAAATTCAACCCTAAGCTATAGTGGGGAAATTGTTGGATGGGGGGTGGGTGGGTGTACAAATCTCAGAAGCCACTGATTTCTTTTGTTACAGATAGTTGGAGAGACACGCGAGATGGTGTGCCAAATAGGTTAATAAACCATGCTGCGTAGCATTTCCATCATGCAGAAGGTGACAACTGCTCAATGCAATTTGCTGTTTATTTCTTGCTCTGATGGGTTCCCTTCCTCCCACCCCTCCACTTTCTCTTGTGGAGCTGATTATGGTGGAAGGGGAGGGAAGGGGGATGCTGGCATGAAGCTGCATGTTGTGTTTTTTTCCCATGGGAAAGTTGAATTAGATAAAAATTGAAGACAGTGCCCTTAAATCAACAAATTCAACTTGGGAAGTTTTCTTCCTGCTCTAGCCAGAATAGGTTGCTACGCCCTGGAGGGTTGAGGGAGACATTCTGAAAACTTTTTTTTTTTTTGGTGGCAAAATATCAAATGCTCTAGGACTGCATTAAGTCCATTTCTGCAGCTCAGAGTTTGCTGGGAGTGCGTGTTCCTGTTATTTTTGCTACAGGTTTGTGTGATCAATGGTTCAGGAATAACTAGAGGCTCATCTTTCCTCACCTTGAGGCGCAGTCACTGGGACAATCTGGGTTCAGTTCTGGATTTCCTGTGGGAGCCCGGGCAAATCCCGGGATCTCTCACTTGTGTCAGGGGGATAATGCTTCCTTTGTTTTGTCCGTTTAAATGGTCCCTTTGGGCAGGAACTGTCTCAGCAGTGCTTAATTTATGCCAGGGCTTGCCAGGCCTGAGCCCTGACACCTCTGGGGCTTGGCTGCTCAGAGCCCTGGCACCTCTGGGCTTGGCTGCTCAGAGCCCCGGCACCTCTGGGCTTGGCTGCTCAGAGCCCCGGCACCTCTGGGCTTGGCTGCCTCAGTTATGAAAGTAAAAAAATGACTTGAGCTCCAGCACCTCTTTCCTTGCAATTTAAAGACTGTGTCTCACTATGTGTATGTGCAGGGCCTAGCCCCATGGAGCCCTGAACTTGGCTGAGGTCTACTATCATATAAAGAATAACTGGACGTCAGGACTCTATCCCTAGCATTGCTGCTGACACAAGACCAGGCTTTCCCTCCCTCCCCATAATTTCCCACTGCTGTGACTCCATGGTGATTGTGTCCCTAAGGCCTGGCCTGAGCTGAATTAGACAATAGTTGTTAAAATGCCAGCAGGCTCTCGACACTAGCATTGCCACCATCGCCTTTACCAGTAGAGGGGGACCTGTGATAGCAAAGGTGGGAAATCTTAGGGATAGGCTAGTGTAGATGAGGCCTGAACACAACCTTGAACAAATCACTCCTCCGTGCCTTTATTTACCCAACGGTGTAATACTCTATGATGGGATGTGCTCCCCACACTGGCCCTGCCAGAGCTGAATTAGGCCAGGTGGGCCCAATCAGCTAATTAGGCTGGAGGCAGCTAATTAGAGAGACGTTCACCTGTGAGGGACAGGCAGGGCTTCAACAAAAGACTGGAAACTGGAAGCAGGGGAGGCTGCAGGGAAGGACTCGGCCATCTCTTCTTGGGAGAAGGGAGGGAGCGTTTGGAGACTGCAGAGATGAGTTGCCTCAAGTTACTCCCTGGGAGGGAGGAGGGAGTGAAGAGACTGACAAACCCAGAGGAGTGGGGAGGGCCAGGAGGCATGGACGTAGCTCAGAGAAAGGCAGAAAGGTGCAGGGAAAGGACCTTGGCTGTGGCTGTTATGTAGAGTGTCCCTGAGGTGGAACCCAGAGTAGAGGGCGGACCCAGGTTCCCCTGTCAGCCACTTGGGGAGTGGCCCTGTGAGGCAGTGAAGCAGAAGACTGCCTGAGATTACGGGAGAGCAGGAACTTTGATACATCCCCTCCCACCACCAAAGGGAAAACCACAAGTGACCTAGCTAGAGGGCTGAGTCACAAAGAGGACAGCTGTGGTGCCTGAGAGCGAGAGAGCAGGCTGCAGAGGAGAAACGGACAGTCTGTAAACTGCTGGAAGGGGCGTTGGCCGCACGGAGCTAATCCCCAGAACCGCCAGGTGGTGGCGCCATTCAGTGGTGAGTAGAGCAACGTGTCACAGGTGGTGGAGAATGCAGGCACTGCAGGACGGTAACGTCTGATACAAGGGCTCGGTGAGGCACTGTGCCTGACAGGAACCCCTCCTGTCAGGCACAAGGTGAGGGGCAGAGAGAAACTGTAAGGTGGTTGTACTCCATGGCACGGGACCATAACAGAGAAAAGAACCCCTAAGGGAAGGTGAAAACGGAAACACCCACAGTACAGACTTTCTTTGCTGAGGAAAGTTGAACCCGACTAGGGTGGATGCCAGAATTGCTGCTCCCACAGAAGGGAGCTCAGAAGCAACAGGGGCAGGCCCATGCTACGTGGGGACAGATATGAGAACCAGCAGAGACGGTGGGAAGCAGTCTTGGAAATACGCTTCAATCTGGTGTGGGTAGCTGGCCAACAGCAGCAACTCTACAGAATCCTGCAGGAAAGAAGCAGGAGTCATCGTCGTAACGGCCAGGAATGGGAAAGGCGCTCTGGGACCAGAAGGCCAGAGGCCCAACCCCAAAGGTGTTCGGGCTGTAGGAGGCGGGGCACCTGAAGCGGGAGTGACCCTATTTAGAGGGAAGCAAAGAGCCTTACCAGGAGGCAAGGGCCCAGATAGCCCCAGCCAATACGCAATTCAGTTGGAGGAGGACCTGCTTTCGGTGTGGAGAAAAGAGCCGCACAAAGAGGCATTGCCCCCACAGGAAAAAGGGCAAAGGTCTGGAGTAACAGAGAAAAGAAGAGCCAGTGGCCCGTAAGGAACCTGTAAGAATGGTGGAGAAGCCCAAGAGGCAGGTAAAGAAAGGTGAGGTGAAACTGAGGGGAGAAGAGAGCCCCTGCATTCATTACTTTGGGGGGGGGGGGGGGGGGGGGGTCTAACACTGAGATAAACCACAAAACAGTGGGGATTCAGACCCTGGAAGAGGACTCTGTGGACCAGCTGATGGAGAAACTAGGAGCTGCAGAGCCGGCCTTGCAAGAGGCTGTGTGAGACCTGGAATCCCAGTGGAAAAAATTGAGATACCCTAGGGAAAATTACTCTTCATGGTGGGTGAGAGACTGGGGAGGTGATACCTCCACACACACACACATAGGTAGTAGTCTTGAGTGGGAGGGTGTGTTATAGGGTGTGGTCCCCCACACTGGTCCTGCAAGAGCTGAATTAGGCCAGATGGGCCCAATCAGCTAATTAGAGAGACGCTCACCTGTGAGGGACAGGCAGGGCTTCTACAAAAGACTGGAAGCATTGGGGGCTGCAGGAAGGTGTCTACAGTCCCTCCCTGGGAAAAGGGAAGTGTGTTGGGCTGGGGGCTTGGGGCTGCAAGAGATGAGTTGCCTAAAATTACTCCTGGGAAGAGGGAGTGAAGAGACTGACAAACCCAGAGGAGTGGGGAGGGCCAGGAGGCAAGGACGTCACGTGGCTCAGGGAAAGGCAACAAGGTGCAGGGAATGGCTCTTACGTAGCAGGTCCCTGAGCGGGATCAGAGTAGAGCTTGAGCCCATGTTCCCCTGCCAGCCACTGCAGGAGGGGCACCGTGAGGCAGCAAAACAGAAGATTGCCTGAGATTGCGGGAGAGCAGGAACTAGATGTACTCCCTCCTCACCCCAAAGGGAAAACCAAAGCCAGAGGACTGAATCACAAGGAGAAGAGCTGTGGTTCCTGGGAGCAAGAGAGCAGGCTGCAAAAGAGCCACTGACAGGGTATAACCGCTGGAAGGAGGCATTGGCCTGACCGAGCTAATCTCCAGAACCACCAGGAGGCGGCGCCATTCAGCGGTGAGTAGAGTGACCGGTTACACTCATGTCACTTTCTTTACCTCACCTAGCAGTGTCTATATCAGGGCTTACATCAGCTTAACGATGGGTACGTCTACACTACAGCAACTACATTTTCTGTTAATGTAGGTAATACAGGTGTCGGAGAGGCAGGACCTAGGCCTACGGAAGAATTCTTCCATCGACCTGACTGTCTATAGTAATGATTGTCAACCTAACTGTTGCACAGGGTGTGAAATTCTTCACAGCCCTGAGTGACCTAAATTTTAGGTGTAGACCAGGCTTAGATGACTTCGGAGCTTAAGTCTCATTGAAAACCATTCTAAAAGTCATTTCTCCTAAATGCCTCAGTCAATCACTTTTGAAAATGGGACTTAGGCTCCTAAGTCACTTAGGTACTTTTGACAATTTTACCCAGAGTCCCTTGCTCTGAAGAGCTTCCAGTCTATACTAGTCAAGCATGGAACATGAAGGATAGTTGCTATTTATAGTAGCTCCTAGGAACCTCAGATTGGGATCCTGTTGTGCTAGGCACTGTACAACCATATAGCATGAGACAGTCTCTGCTCCAAAGAATTTACAATCTAAATACACAAGCCAGGTAACTGGTGGGACAAAGGCAGTACGATTACCCCCATACTATCAGCGCTGAGTTTTGCCATCTGCAGAGAATTCACATTTCAAGACCCATCCGTTTCAATATCTGAAAACCACGACAAGTCAGCAGGAATGAACTCATTCTGTTCTGTTAGATGCCTGGGTGCATTCCTATAATTACATATTTCAGTGTTGTGAACTCCCTGTCTTCAGACAATGTGTTTTAGGTATCGGCTGAACCAAAGATCAACCACTGCTAGAGAAATAGACAGGCTGCCTTACATAGTACAGCAATATGAGGGGTGCTGGAAATCGCTTGTGCTGTGGGACACACATATCCTTGGTAACTGTAGTTCTCGTGGGCTGGTTAAAACACCTCAACCCTGAATCGTCAGTCGTTCAGATGGTATGTTGTTTATATTTCAGTAATGCTTACAGGCCCTAACCAAGGTCAGGGCCCCATTACGCTAGGGCTGTACAAACGTATAATAAGCGTTTGTGCACCAAATAGCTGGGAGTCTAAAGACAGCATATCGGTAGGAGATGTGCCTAATATCACCCTACCAACCAGCAGGAGTCCCAGGACTAGAACCCAGGCCTCTTGAGCCCCCGTGCCATACCCACGCCCCTGGATCACTGTGTCACATTACTTGGCTAATGTGGATCTGAAAGCACTTTACAAAGGTCAATAAGTAGCATTATCCCCACTTTCACAGATGGGGAAAACTGGCACATAGAACGTTTGAGTGACTTGGCTGTGGTCACGCCGTGAATCAGTGGAAAGGCCAGAAACAAAGCAGGTATATTGACTGCTTTTCTACCCGAGTCACTGAATCAGGATATCCTGGCTCTTAGATGCAACAATCTTTGTGGTATTCAGCTGCTTGAGAGGGAGAGAGAAGCCAGCGATCTCATGCTCATGTGAACGGCCATGTCCCATGATCACTGGCTAATGGCAGCATTCAGGTGAGGGAAGAAGATTGTCGTGAGTCAAACAGAGTAAGGGGAGAATCCAGCTGACAGAAAATGTCTGTGTGATTATGGCCATTGCACATGAAAGTGGAAACTGACGGAGCAGGTGTACAATGGCAATTTTTATCATTACTGTGTCATGTGTAGCTGCACAACTGTTCGGATTTTGTCTGGTGTACGACACTTTCAAATGTCGGAGGACTTGTTGATGCAAAGTTGTACCGCCTTAACTACACTGATATTTTTAAAGCAGTACAACACCCCCTTCCCAGTGTGGGCACAGTTTTATATCAGGATAGCTTATTCCGGTACTAGCTAAACTAGTGGAAGGCCCCAGTATAACTCTGTCCTCACTAGGGGTTGGGCCAATATAACTATATTGGTGGTGGAGAGGAAAACAAAAACCTACAAAGTTATCCCAGCACCAAGACTGCATAGACCAGGAGTCTGTCTTCTGCACGGGCAGCTGCTATTTTGTGAGGCAGAGATGATGTACCGCATTGCAGAGATGTGCAAGTCGTGCTCTCAGGAGACCAACAAATGCTCCTGTTTTGTTGCTTTTCTTCATCTCAAATAAGGCATTCATGCTGAGCATGTACATAGAAACTTGTGAATAATGGAGAAGCATAGCACTCACCAAACTCATTCCAATATGCATCTGTTGCACGGTACATGTTACTTAACATGAATTAGGTTAGCTTGTTAGCCGCTTCAGTGATATATTGAGAACTGATGAATACCTATAGATCAAAGATGCACTATAATAATAGGCAGTGGTCTTCTGCCATCACGCTGACCAATATTGATCATAGAATCGTAGGACTGAAAGGGACCTCGAGAGGTCCTCTAGTCCAGTCCCCTGCACTCATGGCAGGACTGAGTATTATCTAGACCTTCCCTGACAGGTGTTTGTCCAACCTGCTCTTAAAAATCCCCAATGATGGAGATTCCACAACCTGCCTAGGAAATTTATTCCAGTGTTTAACCTCCCTGACAGTTAGGAAGCTTTTTCTAATGTCCAGCCTAAACCGCCCTTGCTGCAATTTCAGCCCATTGCTTCTTGTCCTATCCTCAGAGGTTAAGGCGAACAATTTTTCTCCCTCCTCCTTGTAACCACCTTTTATGTACTTGAAAACTGTTATCATGTCCCCTCTGTTCTCTTCTCCAGACTAAATAAACCCAATTTTTGAATCTTCCCTCACAGGTTGTTGTGGTTTCTAGACCAGAGGTTCTCAATCTTTTTCTTTGAGCCCCCACCCCCTCCGCAGCATGCTATAAAAACTCCGTGGCCCACTTGTGCCACAAAAAATGTTTTTCCTGCATATCCAATGGATCAAAAGACAGGGCCAATGTTAGGGGATAGCAAGCAGCGCAATTGTGCAAGGCCCCTGAAACCTGCTCACGCCTCCCCCGCCCCCGGGGGCCTCGGACCCCTGGTTGAGAACCACTGTTCTAGACCTTTAATCATTTTTGTTGCTCTTCTGTGGACTTTCTCCAGTTTATCCACATCTTTCCTAAAATGTGGCACCCAGAACTCGACATAATACTCCAGTTGAGGCCTAATCAGCGCGGAGTAGAGCGGAAGAATTACTTCTCGTGTCTTGCTTACAATACTCCTGCTAATACATCCCAGAACAATGTTTGCTCTTTTTGCAACAGGGTTACACTGTTGACTTGTATTTAGCTTGCGATCCACTATGACCCCCAGATCCCTTTCCGCAGTACTCCTTCCTAGGCAGTCATTTCCCATTGTGTATGTGCAACTGATTGTTCCTTCCTAAGTGGAGTACTTTGCATTTGTCCTTATTGAATTTCACCCTATTTACTTCAGACTATTCTCTAGTTTGTCCAGACCACTTTGAATTTTAATCCTATCCTCCAAAGCACTTGCAACCCCTCCCAGCTTGGTATTGTCCACAAACTTTATAAGTGTACTCTTTATGCCATTATCTATATCATTGATGAAAATAGTGAACAGAACCAGACTCAGAACTGATCCCTGCAGAACCCCACATGATATACCCTTCTAGCTTGACTGTGAATCACTGATAACTACTCTCTGGGAACAGTTTTCCAACCAGTTATGTACCCACCTTATAGTAGCTCCATCTAGGCTTTACTTTCCCAGTTTGTTTGTGAGAAGGTCATGCAAGACTGTATAAAAAGCCTTACTAAAATCAAGATATCACATCTACCACTACCCCCCTATCCACAAGGATTGTTACCCTGTCAAAGAAAACTATTAGGTTGGCTTGACATGATGTGTTCTTGACAAATCCATGCTGTTATTTCTCACCTTATTATCTTCTAGGTGTTTGCAAATCGATTGCTTTATTATTTGCTCTGTTATCTTTCCAAGTACTGAAGTTAAACTGACTGGTCTGTAATACCTTGGGTAGTCCTTATTTCCCTTTACATTGTCTCATTTTTTCCTTGTACTCCCCCATCTGTCTGTATCCATTTGTTGCCTTAGCTGTAATATGGGGCCTTTATCAGTGCCAGTCCAGTTTACCCCAGTGTGAAAAAAATCTTGACTGTAGACAAGGCCTATAACCACTTCACATTTTCAAAGCCCTTCAGAGAGAGGGCTGTATAGTCTAGTGGCTAGGACCCTGGGCAGGTAGTCAGGAAAGCTGAGTTCTGTGCCCAGCGGGGTGGTGTTGGGCAAGCTCGCTATATCTATCTAGAAAATAATTGTGTTGGGATAGTCTGTTGCTTTGTGTTAATACAGTGCCTAGCGTAATGCATCTTCTGCTTATATTACAGGAGTTCCTAATTATAATAATTTACAGTTAACTAATTAATTTTTCCCAATGACCCTCTGAAGTGGATAGATAATCAGATTTACCTATCCCCATTTTACTGGGGGAGAGAGAGATTACCCAGGGGATTTGCCCAAAACTACACACCAAACCAGTGGCAGAGTTTAGATTAGATGCCAGGTCTCCTAATCTCATACTCTCACCCCTAAACCACATTGCCTTTCAACTCGGTTTATCAGCTGGGCAGCAGTTTTTGCTACGTGTACATGTTTTTCCTCCCATCTCTATAAAGCAAGCTAGTGAACCCTAGCTCTTAAAAGATCACTGAGTGCTGAGGATTCATTCTGTAGGGATGTTTTGTGCTGTGTTCGCTGAATCTGATTTGCACCTCTGCTCGGGAACATATGACACAGTGGGCACCATTGCAAACAGTGTTTACCTCTCCAACTACTGTACCCGGTCTGCTCCGCATCACTGCTTACCTTGGAAGTTTAATTGGGCATTAAAGCTAATCAGTTACAGCTGGTTTTGTAAGCATCTAAGCCCTTAATTCTCACTCTTTGCTGAGCTTTTGTTTTCCAAAGGTATATATACTGCGGGCTTCAAAACCTATTGTTTTCCAACATTTTTGTTCCACATTGGTGCTATGGGAGGTGCCCTTTGTGCCTGTGTATTTTTCAGCCTGTAGTTTGTTAAATTTAACTCAACAGGGCATGTTGATCTATGAAAAGCTGTGAAAAAAATCATTACGAGGATGCAAAGCGGAGGCGACAGGCCACTTAGCTGATGTGCTGGCTGTCTCACACAAGTAAGCTAGTGGTTACTTAAAAAAAAAGTAAGTTGTGGTAACGGGCTGGTAGCTGTGGCTTGAGCCCAAGAAATAGCCACAGACAATCAGGTCTTTGTTACCCTTGGGAGAGGCAATCCCTCCATTTATGGACTATTTTATCATCCTTGTTTGTATTACTGTAATGTGTCCCAGCTGCAGTCATGGACCTTAAGCCCATGCCCCCAGAGAGCTTACAACTGGAGAGGTCAGGGGCCCAGCCTACCTCTGTCAGGCTCCACCAGGGGGAATGGGGCATCGCAGGCTCACCTAGGCATAGCTAACTCGCTGAGTAACTGGGAGGCAGTTCATTAGGCAGGGAAGACTCTGGGCATGATAACAGGTTAAGGATGGCAGAGGGGGAGCTCCTGAGGAGAAAGGCAGCTGCCGGAGAGATGATCCCTCTGGCAGACTGGTGAGCGGTCAGCTTCTCACCCCCCGCAGCCCTCCCCAGGGCTGCTTTGAAGCCTTTCAGGGCAGGAGCCCGCTCCAGCTCCTCAAAGCGTGATCCACACTGATGCCACTGGCAGGAACACGGAGCCAGTCTTCCTACAGGGAAACAAAGGCCAGAGACCATGTGCAGTAGCTTAAGCTTTATCTGCTCACTTGTAGGACTGTTAAGTGGTGCTACTGTACTAGATATACAGACACAGACACCTTGAGGTGGCAAAATATCATGCAGCCGGCTACCCCGCCACATTGTTTGAGTCTGCATCTTCTCCCAGCCTTCTTACGAGAGAAATAACGTTGGCTGGTATAAATTTGTTCATACTTATTATTAGGTTTGTAATGGCATCTCCCGACCGTCCCTGGAGAAGGCTAGTAATCCCCCTCCGCTCTTTCACAGCACAGTGGCACAGTCTCTGTTAAGTGGTACCACAACCCCCCAGCACAAAACCAGCATTGCCACATGGTTTCAGAACACGGTTCAGGGTACCCCCAAAACCACTCCCGGGCGTGAGACAATCCAGAGTTTGTGCTACACTGTTCCTCCCCCTCCAGTGTCTTTCAAGGGAGGAAAGAACTTGGCTCTGGGGCTGTTGAAAATTCTTGCTGATGCTGTAGTGCCCTCTACAGCCGGCTGAGCCGAGTGGGGTTTGGAGGGAAGGTTAATGCAGTGTGTGACTGGAGGATAGCCCCCCCGCGTCCTCTCTCCGGTCCTCTGCAAAACACACTCCCTCTCCCCTCACCTCGTTAAACCAGTAACACCCAGGGAAACTGAGTCCCACCCCCTCTGCATGCAAACCATTGAAACCCCACAGAAAACAAGAAAAACCCCCACTTCGTCACATCAGCCATTCCAGAGGCAGGGCAATGCCTCTGCTGGGAGAGGAAGTGAGTCACTGATACAGTTGGTTGCAGGGCAGCATTGTAGGAGTGCGAATGCTCCCCAAACAGGAACTGCAGACAATTGCAGGAAATGAAAAAATTTAATCCTGTCAGGAGACAGTTATTTCATTAGAGTCATTTAACACGCTCCTGTTCCGGGTGGGCAAGGGCAGCTGCCTCCTTAAAGGAAAATTTATGGGGGTGTGAGGGGGCATATTTATCTCTTTATTGTGTTGCATGTCTTATTTTCTGGATTCCTTCTACCCCGTCTGTGCATGAATATCATTCACTCTAATTAAAGGTGCGGCCTTTGCATCTTTCCTGTGCTTCCATTAACCCATGCATAAAGTGGAGATAAAGGGCCCGAACTCAGTTATGCATGTGTAAATCAAGAGTAACCCCCGTGACATCACTGGCGTCACACTGGTGTACGCGAGAGGCCCTTCCGAAGGTGCTTGCAGCTAATTGAAAGTGCTAAGAATGGTTACATCATGGGCAGCAGAATCACAAGCTTCCCACAAACGCTGCGTTGGCAGTACCCCTCCAACCTGGCATAAAGAGGCCAGCTTTAGCAATACGTTAATTCTCCACACTTCATGCAAGACAGAGCCACCATCAGACGCACGAAATGTTGAGCACTACCAACCCTGGCATGTATTTGGAGCCTGAGGCCTGGTCTACACTAGAAAAGGAGGTCGCTTGAACTCTGTTCGTCAGCGGTGTGAAAAATCCACACCCCTGAACCGCGTCGTTAAGCTGACCTCAGTCCCCGTGTAGGCAGCATGAGTTCAGGAAGGTGGAGTACCTGTGCCAATGGGAGAACCCCTCCCCTCACCATAGGTAGCATTTACACTGAAGCAGTGACGCAGCTGTGTCGCTGCAGCGTTTTAAGTGCAGACGTGAGGGTCTCTGCCTCTGCCTACACTTAAAATGCTACAGCTGCAGTGGCGCTTCAGCGTAGACGTTCACGACAGTGACGGGAGGGGTTCTCGCGTTGCTGAGGTTAATCCACCTCCCCGAGAGGTGGTAGCTCGGGCGGTGGAAGAATTCTTCCGTCGGCCTTGCGCTGGCTACGCTGGTTAGGTGGACTTAACTATCCCTGAGTGATGCAGCTGGGTCAATCTAACTTTTCAGTGTAGACCAGCTCTTGGATGGCCCTGTTACACCTGAGCCATCTAGTTCCCTTATTGTCTGTATTTTCGCCAAGAAGTTAATTTTATTGTGGTAGCACCTAGAAGCCTCAGTCATGGACCGGGACCCCATTATGCTAGGCGCTGTACAAACACAGAACAAAGGGACAGTCCCTGCCCCAAAGAGCTTACTAAGACAAGACTCCACCTGACACAAAAGATAGGGGGAGCACATGGAAACAACACTGATCAGCATGCTAAGCAGGTATCTGAGCACACTAGCTGCACATCTGTTGTCAGCGTCTGTTTAGTCCTCAGCATCATGTGGACTGTCCTAGTATGGCCTCCAGCCCCTACCTGAGTTTCCCCCTCCAAGGGACATCTTCAATACCTTTCAAACCCTGTTGTCCATTCACAGCCCTTCTGAGGCCCTGGTTTATTAAATTAACAAATATTCAAAATAAAAGCTCTCGAGTCCCTCCATTCACCTCTTATATGGTCATGCCCCAGCCTTTCCTGCCTGTTGTCTTACTTTCAAGTCTCAGGTTTCTCTGCTGGAGCCGCTTCTGTGCTTTTCTCTAGTCTCCCTGAGCATCCCCCCTCTCTGTAGCTTCCTGTTGTTCTGCACAGGGGAATCAACTGATCCTTGCTCAGGTGTGCCTCCTCAGTAACCAGGGCCAGCTGCCTCCGGCCTCTAGCCTTTATGGGGCAAGCCAGCCTGCTCCATGGACATTAGAAACCAGGCTGAACTACATAAAACCCTAACCCTTCATGCCAAAGCAAAAGGCTGCATTGCTCCTCACCTTTCCCAGAGCCTCCCATCCCCAGCAATAGCAGAGGTATTAAGGTAAACAGTTGTGGGGCGGTTCCTCTCTTCATCTACACTATGCAATAACAATCTCTTGGGGTTAGTCATTTTCTCCTCCTGCTGAACTATTTTTTCAGGTGGCCATTTCATTGTTTTTTCTCTTATCTATGGAAATCCCATGCTGTAACACGTTCTGTTTTGAAGCACTTACTTTCATATTTTTCCCTCTTTATTTCCTGTTGTGGAAGCAAACTGATTTTTTGAAGCCTCTATTTTTAAATGGTTGCTCTTATACTCTTCTGCTGTCCTGCATAGCATGTTCTAAGAGCAATATTCCGCTTTCCCCAAAGGCTCTGCTGCCAATAAAAACTGACCTTGATGTCCATTGCGCATCCTTGCCTTCAGCTCTGGACACAGCTCTCCGCAAAGTCAGTTCTGGGGCATTAGAGCCATTGATGGGAACTGTTCCTTAAGGACAGACATTGTAGAGGGATCAGAGGAAGGGAATTTCAGAACCTTCTGCCCCAGGTCAGTGTTTTGAAGTCACTTTAGGCTGGCAACCAGATGGAGGCTTCCTTGATAGCCAGTTGTGAAATGAGTTAATCTCAGATCCATTCCTAGTGGGCAGATGTCACTCTACAATCACAGCTGGCACCATTCTCAGAGAGGGGGACCAGGCTTCCTCTCATACCAGTTCTACTGCTGTCATTCCACTGGCTTCCTGAGTTACCCTGGATACTCATCTGTGGATACTCAGGCCCCAGCTGAACAGGGAGACTCAAATACCCTCTCCCTGCGTGGTGGTGGCTGCCTGACAGAGGAAGATTGTATTCCTGCTCTGTGTTCAGGGGTGCAAGTCCGACACCCGCTCACCCACCCTAAATCCAACGTGGTTACTCTAGGAATCTTTCCCTGTCCTGATGCTTCTGTTCATGCTCTGTCCCACTTCTTCAAATTATCAGTAGGGCCATAGGGACAGTGGAAATAGACAGGTCCTGCAGCCAAGGACGATGGTGAAGTAGGCTTAAATCAGCAAGAGAAAACAAAAGAGGGAGAGGCGTGATGGGAGGACAAAGGGTTCCAGCAGCCAGAGACCATAGGCTAAGCTACGTGGTGATGTTACCGTAATGGGGGCCATACAATTACCAAAGACAGACAGACACATTACTACAAAAATAAATAAGGGGGAGGCTATCAAAGGCACAAAGTGTACAATCCAGTTCTTACTGGCTTTCAATGGGAGTTGGGTGCCTAGCCACCTTCTGTGCCTTTGAAAATCTCCCCCTCCCTACATACCACTCTAGTACATCTGATATTCCTGTCCCTTTACTAATTTTAGCCTCCCCGCTCCACTGAAAGGGTTAATGACTGCCCCTGGAATTCCGTGTGGCTGCGAAAGGCCAGCCAGTGCTCATGTGTAGAGTCACTGCACTATTCTCCCCCTCCCTCCCCCCCGAGGCCAGCAGGGCCATGGTTACTACCCACCGCTGGTTTTTGTCCCCTTCTAACCTTGCTAAATGGGCTTTTGTTTAAATGTGGGTGGGACATCTGATGCTGTGACTGCTGTTCACGCTTCCCCTTATGCCTGGCATGCCCTTCCTGATCCTGGGCTCCAGGCGTTCATGTTCCTTCTCAAAACCCGCATCCTCAAGAGGCTCTACAAGATAAATGATGGGCCTGCTGGCATAAGCCAATGTGGCTCCCTCCTCTGAGGATCCGGCCCTGGGTCCATTAGTGAATACTGCAGTTAACAATTAAACAAATTGTAACACTTATGCCACC
The DNA here is from genome assembly GCF_002925995.2 of Terrapene triunguis. Lineage (NCBI taxonomy): Eukaryota > Metazoa > Chordata > Testudines > Emydidae > Terrapene > Terrapene triunguis. The sequence continues at coordinate 11,437,033 of NW_020664582.1, forward strand.
AATCTCCCACGCGACTCCATCTCACAGCCTCCTTCCCCAGGCTGTCCTCTCCTTTTGTTCTTGTCTTACCAGGTCCTCATGGTAGCAATTTCATCTTCATCTGTTTTGCCAAGAGCTGTCCCCATGCCGGCTGCCACATAAGAAATAAATAATCATCCGAATAATCCCATAATATCCTTCCATTTTATGGCTGCTGGATTTATAAGCCTTGCAGCAGTACCGCCTTGTGCTGGTGACCTATGACATCTCACAAGCACAGCTAGGCTGGCCTAGCACAGTACTGGAATTGGGAGTCCACCAAGGAACAGAAGGGTTGAGAGGATGTGGTGCTGGTGATTCAGTATGTGGTGTTCTTCTCTCTCCCATGGTGTTATGGGTGCCCTATGCTGCTAGAGGTCATCAGCCAGCTTCTGATCCCAACTGACTTCACTCTGGATATACATCAGATCAGAATCCTGCCTGTCGTCCTTCAGATCAGAGTGAAAAAAGACCATTCATAGTTGTTGAAGATCTCATGGCATTTTTTTTTGGTAGGAGCAGGGAGCTTTACCCCATTGTCCTCACCAAATTCCAACCACCTTGTCACTGAGAAATTTTTCAAGTTGTGGTATAACACCCAAGTCTAGGGTGACCAGACAGCAAGTGTGAAAAATCGGGATGGGGGTGGGGGGTAATAGGCACCTATATAAGACAAAGCCCCAAAAATCAGGACTGTCCCTATAAAATCGAGACATCTGGTCACCCTACCTAAGTCCCAATGTGCTCCACACGAGTAGCAAAAATTCTATTCCTGGAACTGCTGCTATGAAGTTATTCTGATGGCAGAAATAGTACTGGTGCCTGCAACACTAAATAAGTTATGAATCTACCTATGTGGCCTCCATCATCACAGTATCTCCACTCCTCAACAGTGAATTGTTCCCAACTCTTACAGTTTTATTATCAGTCTTGTGATATTTGGTGTTTTACTTTAAAACCCAGCTGCTGGAGTCAGGTGATTGTGAGAGAATCCCAGCCTTCATTTAAAAAACAAAAGTACATTTCCAGCTTTCAGGATTGCAGGGGGGAAAAAGCTTGAATATGTGACCAGAAAAGGCTAAAAAACAGACAGCAAATAAAAAGAAACCCATTTTTTTATTTTAAAAATCTCATTATTTTTAAGACAAACTTATGCTATGTTGGGGCTTGACTAATGATTTTTGAATGTGTGGAATTGGCATCCCTGTGTAAGGTAGTAGAGCATTATTTCCAGTAGAAACTGAGGCACTGAGAAATTAAATGACTTATCCAACATGGATGCAGAGCTGGGAACTTAATCCAACTTTCTGTCTGTGACGGGTTGGACCCCCCCGTCCAGGATGCCACCTGATGTGCTGGGGTCTCACCAAGCCTGCTCATTCCACCAGCCTGGGCTTCCTTACCCTGTCCTGCTGTGCCAGGCCCTCAAGCCTTCTTTAGCGCACGCACACACACACACACACACACACACACACACGTGTGTAAAGCCACACCCAGCTGCAGACAGACTGAAGTCGACTCAGATTCACCCACTGCTCATGTGCACACCCCCTTTGGGGAGTAAACCCAAAATAATATCGTCTTGCGCTGTATAGAAAAGTCTGCACAGCACAAGTTCATAAATATCACCCTCTCCCTCAATGTGGAGAAAGATATGCACAGCTTCTTCCTGCCCTCCCCCCCAAGATATGAACTGCACAAACTGGGTGATGTTATAAACAAAAAATAAGTTTATTAACTACAAAAAGGTAAATTTTAAGTGATAAGGGATAGCAAACAGAACTAAGCAAATAAAACAAAACACGCATGCTAAGTTTAAGATCTTAAAGAAACTGGTTACAAGTAGTAATTTCTCACCCTAAATGTTGATTTTGAGCAGGTTGCAGGAAATCTTGAAGGTTAGCTACCCTGCTTGCAGCTTAAATCTTCAGGTATCTTATCCACAGACCAGATCCCTTTTCCAGCCTGGGTTCAGTACTCCTCCCCTTTCCCTTTGTCCTTATTCCTTAGGTGTTTCCAGCAGTCATCCTGGGTGGGGATTCTGTGAAGAGCGACCCAAGATCAACTTACTTCCCAGCCTTAAATAGAATTTACATAAGGCCCCAGTCTTGACCGCCCCCTCCTTTTAGTGGAAAATAACTAGAAGTCCAAGTTGGTGTTTAGTATCAGGTGACATCATCACCTGACCTTGTAGTGTCAAAGCAGCATCCCAGGAAACTTCTCAGGAAGGAATGAGATTATCATTTTCAAAGTTCTATTGTTCTCCTTAATGGCTTATCCAGGCTTTTTGCCTACTGTCTGGTGGGCATTACCCAGGTGAAAACACAGTTGTAACTGTTACATAGTTAATATTCCTAATTCCATATACAGAAATGATGCCTGCATACAAATTGGATAATCACATTCAGTAAGTTATAACCTTTCCAATGATATCTTACAAGACCTATCTTGCATAAAATATATCATAGTTATGCCATATTCGTATCAAACATATTTCCGTAAAGAATATGGAGTGTAACGTCACACCGTCCTCTCACTCTTGTGTCCTAAATATAAGATCGACAGTATGATCTCGAGCAAATGCTCAGTGCAGCACAGGGAAAGATGTTATCTGAAAGGTTCAAAGCAGGGATAGTGAACAAGGCAGACTAATAAGATGAGCAGAAATTGCAACAATTCTCCCACTCCCACCCCCCTTCCAATTCTTTAACAAAATGTTCTTGGTTTGTGAAACTGGAACAAAATTGTTACAAAGTTCGAAGGTTGTAAATTGCCCCTTGTGATGATTTCTGACATCTGGGGGGGGGGGGTGTGGGTGTGTGAGTAAGAGAGAGAAAATGAGAAAGTGAACACATGCATTCGTCCCCAAAACTTGATTTTAAAAAGTAATTTCTAAATGCCTGCTTGAAGGACAGAGTTTCCCCTCTTAGGCCAGAACCCAGATTGTTCTTTCCCAGAAGTGATTCAAACAAGCGGTTTTGATCGGGGCCCTTCTGTCACATTCCAGCAATAGGGATCTTCCACTAAAGCCGTGCTAAACAATAGCATGATTGTTTGCAGGCCCAGGAAAATATCATTGGCAGATGTCAAATTCTCCGCAACTTTAAGGGAAGACGGTCTGGAGAAATTCCAATGGCCAGAGGCTCTCCAGTCATTCTCAGGCCAACATAGTGCTCCAATGATTCACCAGCTGGACAAAGAGCATCAGTCAGAGCCAGAGAGCTGGGTATAATGCATATTTTCTCCTGCCTCCCCCAAATTCCCATAAACAGCAGGCCCGCTGGGGGCTTATTCAACCCGAGGCTGGGGGAAGGGGGCTCGGGGGGGGGGGGCTGTGGAGATTGGGAGGGATAGCTCAGTGGTTTGAGCATTGGCCTGCTAAACCCAGGGTTGTGAGTTCAATCCTTGAAGGGGGCCATTTAGGGAACTTGGGTAAAAATCTGTCTGGGGATTGGTCCTGCTCTGAGCAGGGGGTTGGACTAGATGACCTCCTGAAGTCCCTTCCAACCCTGATGTTCTATGATCTGGGAAAGAACTGGAGTCTTACAATAATGGTACACCTGCCGGTGTCTAGACTATGATCCCTCCACAGGTAGCAAAATCCCACCCAGACTCATGTCTGTTGCTAAAGCAAACAAATCATATCTGCAGTTGGACTCTGCAAGAGTCCCAGCCACAGTGGCTGACTCAAGAGACCAGCATAAACAAGCCCTGGAGGTTTTATCACCGCATCTGTCCTATGAGAATTGCCAATGTTTGCTCACCCTGGGGTTATATTTTTGGCAGTCTTCCCAGCAACTCCCCCAGCTGTAGACCAAGTGGCGCTCTTGACTTTTTTTCCCTCTGTCGTCATGTGATTTGCTATGTTGGGAGAACTATCTGGGTGTGTAGGTCAGAGTGGTTGCCTTGGTTTCCATAGAAGATGATCCTTCTATTTTAATCATGTGAGCGTGATGGCATATTGCCACCACTAGAGAGCACTGCTGACACAGGCAGGCTTCTGCCCTGCTAGAGGAAATATTTGTAGTGTCTTATAGTGTGGTTGGGCCCAGGATATTAGAGAGAAGTGGGGTGAGATAATATCTTTTATTGGACCAACTTCTGTTGGTGAAAGAGACAAGTTTCCAACTACACAGAGCTCATCTTCAGGTCTAGAGGGACGCTAGTCTTACAAACAGTTCAGAACAGATCTGCAACCAACCAACTTCTTTTAATTTTTTGCCAGAATATGCAAAAAACATTCCCAGCCTCTCGGTGCAGTTCAATGAAGCGTGGCAGAGGCCAGCAGTAAAAGCAGAACCTCCCTGAAATTACACACTGCAGCAGAAATAGTTTTCAGTTTTGCCAACCTAAGTGATCAAAAGTCAGGCGTCAAGGCTCCCCCCCCCCAAAAAAAATCCTGAGAGCTTAACAAGAGTACATTTTGAGTCCTTTTAATTTGCTTTCTGGAATTGAAGCCTTTAAGGATCATGTTTTCAAGCTTTTCTTTACAACCATGAAGGCCAGACATTTTTTTGGGGGGGGTGGGAGGGTAAGGAAAGCTACGATTCTCCCCAGATCACTTGATTCCAGGATCTGGAGTTTAAAAAACACCAAATATGGCAAGATATGCTGAAAAAGTGGGGAAGATTAAAACTAACTCAACAGGATATCTGCAGCAGGCTGGGTAAAAGATCCTGGGTTGTGCTATCTGAGCAACTCTTTGCCTGGCACGGAGCCTATAACTTTTAGGCAGCCAGGTGCAGGTCCCTGAGTGCCCCAGGGCATGCTGGCCATCGGCCCAGGCAAATGAACCCTGTGTGACCAACTGGCCAAAGTATCCCACGTGGGCATTATGGTAAACCCTTCCCTACCACCGCTACAATGTGTAGCGACCCTTGTGCCCACGTCAGTTTTGCATCAAGCACTGAGCCTTCACCCCTGCTTTGTTTGTACAGCAGTACACCAGTGATTTTGAATAACACAGACACACAGAGATACAGACACCCCGCCCTCACAAGCATTCACATGCATTGGCAATGTCAACAGGCCAAAGGTCCCTTCCTTTGTTGTGTATGTGACCTGGCAGCCAACCAGTTGCAAATCGCTCTGCCACTAATTTTTCCCCGTGGGTGCTCCAGCCCCGGAGCACCCATGGAGTCGGCACCTATGGTTGGGATCCCATTTTCCTAACGGTCATTGTGGTGCCCAATTACTTCCTCAAATGCAGGATAACAGGGTGCTGTCCCTGTCCCCTCTTATAGGCCAGTAGACCTCAGAAATGCACCCCCACACAAAGCTTTTTCCCTCCTGCTGCTGTTCTCTTCTTGTTAAGGCCTGGTCTCCACTAGGAAATGAGGTTGCTCACTCTATGTTGCTCAGGGGTGTGAAAAATCCACCCCCCTGAGCGAGGCAGTTAAACTGACCTACCCCCCAGTACAGTCGACAGGAGAATTCTCCCATTGAGCTAGCTACCGCCTCTCAGGGAGGTGGAGTATCTATGCCAAATGGGAGAACCCCTCCCATTGGCGTAGGTAGCGTCTTCGCTGAAGCATTACAGCAGCGCAGCTGCAGGCATTTTAAGTGTAGACAAGCCCTTAATCTCAGTCCTCCATCTGCACTTGGCTCAGGCTGGTAATTGTGAATAAAACAATACTCAATTTACATTTCAGCAGATTAATAAGCAGCCCTGGCAGGAAACCAGTTTTTCCCCTCTGCTGGGGAGTAACACCTTGATACAAACAATAAGGACGTATTTTCAGTGTAGAGACATAACCTTTTAAAGATGATCAGTGCATTCATTTCCCAACAATATTGATGACCAGCATGATCCTGGCTTTAATCTGAGATCTTACACAGCATGCTTTATGGATAAATACCATGAAAGCAAGGTGTTAGATGTAATGAGTTGGTCAGGCCTGATAGGAATTGCTGTTATAGAACCGTGTACCCTTTGGCAGTTAGCACTGAGGGGTTTGTAGGGGTTCAGCAGCTCATTGAATTGGGATGGCATCGCCTGGATTTCATTTTTCTGCGTGGGTGGGTGTCTAGTGCTGGAGTTGCCACTGCACTTGTAACATCCTAAAAGCCACCACCGCTCTTCACCATCTGAACGATAGCAACAAAAGGCACATGCGGGGGACACACACACACACACACACACACACACACACACACACACACACACA
>NW_020664582.1:11443227-11463274 GCF_002925995.2 Terrapene triunguis
CACACACACACACACACACACACACACACACACACACACACACACACGAGATCCAGTATTGAAGAGGGAAATTAAACCCTGGGTGCTGGCTTTCTGGTAGGACAAGATGGGGGCAACATACCCTGGCAGCACAAGCAGATGAGTGGCTTTATTGTTAATAGAGAGAGTGAGATTCCCCTTGCACTGTTCAACAGTTATACATTATTACTGGTTGTATACAGGAACATCGAGAGGCCTTAACCGAGATCAGGGCTTCATTTTGCTAGACACTGTACAAACAACCTCTTTCCCAAAGAGCTTAACAGTCTCTATGGATGAAGGGTGAGAGTGGAAACAGAAGTAAAGTAACTTGCCAAAGGTCACATCAAGTCAGTAGCAGAGCTAGGAACAGAACCTAACTTTCCCTGGCTCCCAGCTCAGTGTCCAATCCACCGGCTTAGATTGCCTCTTTCTAACACTTCTGTGATGTCGAAAGTCTGTCAGCTAATGTTTGCTACTGAATGTGAATGGGGGCAGATTGCTTTGAATTTATGACTGGGCAATTGTGTGTCTCACAGAGTAATGAATCCTCATATTTTGCTTGTATATAATCACACACCCCTCAGGCAGATAGTTTAGTCTTGTGACATGCCACATAAAGATCAAAGTTCTCACCAGACTAAACACTCTCCTGCTACTCTTATCTTTAGTGGACTTGGATTTGTTATTTTTCACTTCACACAACTGTGATGAAGCAACATTTCCTTTGGGTTCATTTCTTCTGCCATGCCCTCCAAAGAGCTAGTGACATGCATCCTTTTAGTGGCACCATCGAAACATGCACTGCAGGCTTGTCTACATGGGGAAGTTACATCAGTATAAGGCAAGGTGTGAATTTGTACCAATGTAGTTTTACCAGTATAACTTCTCCGACCCACATGTGGACACTGCTGAGAGTGCCTTGTTTGGGTTTAGCTTTGGAAGCAGTTAAACTAAACTGAAAAAAAGCCACTCATTCAGGAATAAGAGTGTCCAGATGGGAGTTATACCAGTATAATGGTAGTGGTTTAACTATATAACTAGGAGAATCGCCCATGCAGACAAGCCCTAAGACCCTGGTCCAGCAAAGCACATATCTTCAATAGGACAAGTCACAGGTTCAAATTAATCTGGACCAAGGCCTTACAGTCTGATCCAAAGCCGATTAAAGTCAATGAAAGTCTTTCTATTGGGGTTGGATCACGGCCTGATTGCTGCAACCATTGTCCTCTTAGGCCAGGGGTATGAAGAGGTGTGATCCCTGACAAACACAGCTGTGCTGAGAAAAGCCCCTAGTGTACACACAGCTATACCAGCAAACCTCTGGGGTCTCGAGGGGTTCTCATAATGCAAATAACAATAACATTAATATAAAAAGCACCAGAAAGAGACTCATACATCCAAACAGAGCAGTAAGGGACATAGCATGTTTTGTTTTGCTTTGCAGTTCACCTTCAAAGGCATTTGTTTTCCTGCCTTGTCTGAGTCTGTCCTTGAGTCCTTTTTCCAGCTCATTTGCTGAATTAACACTTAGTGGTTTATCTGTTAGGATTCGGACACTTATGGACTAGATGAAAAGGAAGGGGAAACTTTTCTTTGGCCACTTGACCATTTCTCTAATGAGCGGAGCCTCATCTGTGGTGAACTTTTGATCTAGATAATAAAAACACACTCTTAGTGAGTGATGCTTTTAACTAAAAGAGCCTCCATCCAAGCAGACTTTCAACCCTTTTGTTTCCAGGACACTGTCTGCTGAACCCACAATGCTCAGCTGAACAGAGCTTTTGGTGTGCAAAGTGGAAGCTTCCTTGAGTTATTTCTGCATCTAACAATCTGGGAAGGTTATGGATGGGTGGAAGATAAGAAACAGAATCTGGGCGCTGTCAAGGATGTTTTTCTTTAAATAATCTTTTGAGCATCTTTCCTTCACGGTTGTTTCTCATATGCCCTCCTCGAAAGCAGGAGCTTGTATCCTTATCCAGAGAGGGCTCTTCTATAGGCCCTGATCCATCATTGCTCTGCACCTTGTGTCATTATTCACACCAGTGCACAGTGAGCCTAAAGCACTATTCTTTATGATGAATCAAGCCCACCGTGTTTAAGGGCATGAGTATGTGCATTCACTTCAGCAGGACTGAGGCTCTGTCTACACTCCAGCTTATGTCAGCAAAACTTACGTCGTTCAGGGGTGTGAATATTCTCCCGCCGACGTAGCTTATACTGCTTGCGGCGGGGTTTTTTTATGCCGACGGGAGAGCTCTCTTTCATCGGCGTAGAACGTCTGCAGTGGCACAGGTGTGTCAGTACAGCTGCGCTGCTGCAGCACTGTACGTATAGACACACCCTTCGACCCACCGTGTCTACCCTAGGGTCTCTTTGTGGGTGTAGCTATACCATTACACTATACCAGCCAAGCGCTCCTAGGTGGATACAGCTTAGACTGGCAAAACTGTGCTTTTATCGGCATTACTTAGCCCCACCCCCCCGTGAGATAAACAATACCAACAAAACCGCACCTTTGCCAATAGAGCTGTGACTCAGAAGGGACATTCCTGGCACAGAGTGGACGAGGTTGTTCAGGGATCACACCTCTTGACACCCCTGACCAGCACAGCTATGCTGGCAGAGGTCCCTGGCACAGACCTGACTTCACCCCTGGTAACAGGTACTGCATGGGTTCAGAAGGGGGCTGAACCCACAAATGGAGGTAGATTTTCAACATGAGCACAGCAGCGCATTGGATGCATGGTGCATGGCTGAGCTCCTTTGAAATTCTGGCCCTAATCATCACATGGTGGGGGCTGAGCTCTGCTGAAAATCCATTCCGTTATTTTGGTGCACAAATGGGAGCTGAGCTTGTTAGGAAATCTGTCCTGAAAGTGTTTCCGGGACCCGGCTCTTATTTCCCCTTCCATTTTAGGAGCACCGTGGTTTTTTCGTGCTAGGCTACTGGGGTTACGCATTTCCTTTGCAACCTGCACCAGCCCACACAAATGGAACTCTTAGAAAACAGCTCAAAGAGTGTCTGCTTAAAACTAACAGCCCATTCATAACTCCCCTCTTATACTTGGCAGTTACAGAAGTTTCTAAGCACTGGCAATGCAATGCACTACGGAGGCCCTACGAATTCTCCTTGGCACCTCTTGACCCCATAAATGCTTGGGTGATTTTTAGGAACCTAATGTGCTGTCACTACGCAGTGGTTCTCAGCCTTTCCAGACTACTGTACTGTCTGATTTATCTTGAGTACCCCCAAGTTTCAGGTGACTTAAAATCTCCTTGCTTACAACATCAGGCATAAAAATACAAATGTGTCACAGCACACTTACTGAAAAATTGCTGACTCTTATTTTTACCGTATACTGTAATTATAAACCAAATCAAATGGAATATAAATATTGTACTTACATGAGCTGAGGGGTGAAAACGTTATCTACAGAGCTGTATAAACAAGTCATTGTCTGTGTGAAATTTTAGTTAGTACTGACTTCGCTAGTGCTTTTTCTATAGCCTGTTGTAAAACTAGGCAAATATCTAGATGGGTTGATGTACCCCCCTGGAAGAACTTGACATACTGTAGCACAGTGGTTCTCAACTGGGGGTACGCACATTCAGCAGGCTTGGGTCAATGCCACAATGTGATTAAGCACTGAACTTCCTTGGTTGTCGGTTAAAACTGGACCCGTACTGTAACTAACGGATGTGTGGTTGTGAATTTCCTCTTTTGTTTTAGATAATGTTGGGTTTAAAAAAAGGCAAAAAAAGCAGAGGGAGAGAACTCTTCTGTGGAGCAAACTGTGGCACTTAAATACACTGAGTGCCATGGCCTTTGTAAACATAGACCCTGATCTTTCAAACACTTACACATTTACTTTACTCACATGAAATCAGCGGAAGTACTAGCATATTGACAATTAAGTATATGTCTAGGTGTTTGCAGGAGCAAGGCCATAGTATTCACTCAAAAGATACATTTATTGTAGGCACTTTTTAGAATGTGGGATCTTTGATCCAATGTATCTGTAATAGCTTTTTTCAAGCAGTTACAATCCTGTGGGTCAACAGAGATTTTGCCACACAGAGATCGAATGTGCATTTCTCACAAGTCACTATTCAAGGGGAAAGCTCATGCAATTCCTTCTCAAAGGAAGTGTTGGCAATGATTTTGTGTTCTTAAAGCCCCAGCTTGTGGAGTCATGTGATTATATTAGACTCTTGGCTTTCATTCAAAAAGTTTCTAACCCTCACAGTTGTAGAGAAAAAGCCTGAAAACATGAACCCTAAAGGCTCAAAAATCAGATTGGCTCAAAAATCCTGCTATTTTATGATTGGAGGGGGGGAAGGGTTTCACTCATGATTTTTGAACTCTAAGGGTTGACAATAGGGAGTCATTGCATGTGCTGCCTTAGGGACAGATCCTCAACTGGTATAAATTGTCACAGTTCCAAATATGACAACTTACACCAGCTGAGGGTCTGTCCCCAGCCTCTTTCCAGTTTGGATCTTGAAAATAATATTTGAAAATACCCTTATTGCTCTTTCTCTGCAAACAGCCTGTTGACGGAGGGTTTTTAATAGCACAGCCAGCCTAGTGTTTGCACAAACACACAGGCTGATATGAGTAATCAGCTGGCTTTCATCTCCCCTCCCCTCCCTCCACCCCCATGGTCTTTTTATTAGTTTAGTAACAATAAAAACCCTCACAGGGTTTTGGGGAATGTGTACATTCCCCACAATGGGCTCCCGTGCTGGAACCCTGCCTAGTAAAATTTCAGGAACAAACATTTTTTTCTCCAAAGGTCAGTTTTCATAAGGCCTTGATAATGGGAACCTTGACAGGCTGTTCATCATAGCAGTGTTACTCAGGGTGTGTGAGAGACAGACAGAGCCAGAGGGCTAGAGCCTGCTCTAGGCTCTGTGCTTTGCTTGTTACCTTAGGGCCAAACTAATTATTCCCCTACATCCTCTTTGTGCTTTCTCCACCAGCTGTAAAGCTGGTGCAACCAGCCTCCTCCCAGGGAATTCCCCTACCAAAGTAGGGTGTTCCCTAGGCTGGTGTAGAGCTGGTATAGCCAGATGTATTCCATCCCACTGCAGGAGCCCCTGGCAAAGGGGGCATTTTAGGAAAATGGGGAGTGGTCAGAGATCCCGTGTGGTCCTGCATTCCTGACTGCCACAACAGTCCTTAGGGGCCATAGGCAGGTAGATGCAATTTAGAACAGCTTTCAGGCTGCTCTAACCTGCACCCAAGGGCAAAACTCCTCCCTGTTGGCCCAGGATAGGGGAGGCTTAAATGCTGCAAAAAGCTACCTTTCCCTTCCAACGTCGGAGCCCCGAAGCTGAGCCTTAGTGCAGGAATGAACTGGTAACGGAGGTCTTCACAAACACTAAAGAGTTGTTGGGCTTCACAACAGGCCTGTGGGGTAAAGAACTATTATTTCTTGAGTTTTTCAGCTGGGGAATCCGAGCGGTTAATTCTGTGGTAGAGCCAGAAATAGAATCCAGATCTCCTAATTTCTAGCCCTGTGATGTAACCACAAGATCTTCCTTCTCTAGCTTTTGATGAGCTCCAGAAAATGCTTTTTTTTAAAAAAAAAGGAAAAAACCCACCACCAACATTCAACAACCACTCAGTGAGTTAGCTAACTCCCTCGTAATTGTGCCTGCAGTCATTTTTCATAAAATCCCATCATACAGAAAGGTCTTGATTTCATAGTTCACCTGTGCATTGGTAATTGTGTGGGGGGGGGGTTTAAAGCATGTAGGAATTTAATCAGCACTCAAAATGAAGGAGGGGTGTTGGTTCTAACTGTGAAGTCCTGGGAAGGGCCTGGGCAAGACTGCAAACCTGATTTTCAAACACAGCCTCCCTTTTTCCTTTGTGCAACTTTGCACACACATAAATTGCGCCCACCACGTTGTGTCTGCAAATCCTTCAGGTTTTTTTATCCTGGCCGCTCTCTGCAGGTGCAGAATTGCAGTATTGCTAACACCAAGCATTTAAACATTACACGTCAGGCTCTCCAAAATTGTGACTTTTTAAAAGATAATGCCTGTGATCTTTTTAGTTGCCTTCTTGCTCGTGCGCCTTTGGAGTGCACTGAGATCATATTTTCCAAGCTTTTCTCCGCGATCATGAGGTCTACAAACTACAAGCTGAGATTCTCACCTCATCACCTGTCTCCAAGAAATGGGGCTTTAAGAAATTCACCAAATATGAGGAGACATAAAAACCATGAGAGTTGGCAACATTGAAATTGTGAGTGCAATTAACTGGAGATGCAAATTTGCCTGAAAAACTGGGGGCCTAGTTTAAATAAATAAATTAAATTAAAAAATCAGGCCCTGAGGTTTTTATTCATCAGTTCATACAGCTTTTGGACCAGCTCTTCTGTCCCTGGACTCTCACAAAGAAGTTTCCACTCTTTCGATAACTGCAGCTAGTGGTGCTATTATGCACTCAGAAGAAGCTGGAAGAACTGGATTTTCCATCTCTCACAGGAATAATTGCCAATGAGTTGTCAAAAATAAAATAAATAAATAAAAAGCCCAAACAACAAAAAACGATGACCCAGGAGAAAGGGAAATGCAAGCCATCTGGACCAGACGATGTCTGCAAGATACTTGCTTTCTGGGGGGTCTCCATTGGTGATAGGGATAGGATGGAAGCCTTTCAATGTTGAGCACCCAACGTTTAGCATCTAAAACCAGTTTAGGCTAAGTTCTGAGCTCCTGGAGCACCCATGGATTTCAAATCTCTGCTTTTACTGCTCCCAGTTTTGTGCTGTTTAAAAAAAAAATGACAATTTAGAATAGTTTTCAACATATCCCCATTACAAGGGAGAAAGCCTGTGTCCCTTTTATCCAATCACATCAGCCACACGGAGGCAGGTGGTGTAAAAGGACTCTATGCTGGCTCAGCGTCACCAGGGGAGCAGCAGTGGCTATGGGCCAAAATGCTGAAACGTCATGTGCCATGCAGAACCACCCCTGGCTTGAAGTGGTTTCTATCACGTACAGTTTGGTTCAATGACTCTCAGCACCCCCACTATACAAATTGTTCCAGCGCCCCTGCTGGCTAGAGAGGAAGGAGATTTGCCCTGACTCAAGCCTCCATGGCTGGTTTTGGGCCTCAAAAGAACAATGGTCTGGGATGGTCCTAAACCTTCCCTCTCCCAGACACCGACTGCTCACTGAGCTCATCTTCCTCTCCGCAAGTAGCTGTTTCAGTTGCTTCCCTTGACACATGAAACACTGTAACAACTTCCTCTGGCCTTAAACGACTAGTACCCCATTACAAGTGCCCATTGCACGAGTTCTTTTGAAAACCTGGCCATTAATTACACCCCACTTTTTGTTACACCTGTGAGAACATGTGAAACGTATTGGGCTTTCATATGTGTAACTCAGTAGGTTTTACCATACACACATTGAGCAACTCCATGCTTTGTGACTGCCTGGCTTTTCACTTAGCTGAAGGGAAAACAAACAAAAAAAAAGAAAAAAGAACAAAAGTCAATTCCTCATGAGAGAGCACAGTGTGTAGGTGTCTGCGTAACATGCTGCGTCTGAATTGGCCCCAAAATGGCAGCTCTCTCTTGGCGGCTCTTAGAAATATAAAAGCGCAACACACAGAAAATAAAGTCATAGCAGTCTTATAGCCACATATGCCACACAATCGCAGGCAGAAATTCGTCCTAAGTACTCTTCTCCCCCCTCCCCCCCATATAAGGAATGAGGAATTGATAGGCAGCCGGAATTATAACTAAAAGGGACTGAAGTACTGAGTGGTGTCAGTTCCAGAAGCTGGGCTTAAGAGAGAGGCCGCTAGCATTCCAGACTTCCTTTTGCAGTAGTAGGATAACACTCACATCAGACAAACGTGTGTGTGTGTGTGTGCGCGTGTGTGTGTGCGCGCGTGTGTGTGTGCGCGCGCGTGTTGAGGGGCTCTTTGCAAGCCTGGTTAAAAATCAGTTTAACAATGCACTAAAACCCCCTTCCTTTGACGAGTACAGAATGCAGTGGGTTGTCTTGATCAAAGCTTGATCTGGGGTTATTCTGGCATCAGCGGCTTTTCACTTCACACTGTCAGACTTGTGTGTAGAAAAGGTCTGGACTAGTGGCTGACAGCAGGGGAAGCCCTGCCCAGTTCAGGCTGGCAAAGGACACGGTAAGGAGGATTTGAGTGCAAACTCTAGCAGAGAGCTGGTTCCAGGGCACTGATACTTATACTTGCACTCTAAATACTAGAGATGGACCTGAGCCAGAATGTGCAGAGCCAAATCCGCCCTTCCCCAGAGCTTGTGGAAACCGGGCCCTGGGGTTCTGGTTCAGGTCCTGCTCTGCAATGGTTTCTAGCCCCTTTCATCGGCGTTTTACAAACACTAATTCAGACTCACAATAGCCCTAGGAGACTAGGGATATACAGGGATGATTTAATACATTGCTAAAGTGCAGCCACCTCAGATATGGAGCAAGTGCACCAAAGCACTACACAACAGGGCGGGAAGAATCCCATATCTAAGGGAAACTACAGGGCACCCCGTGAGGTCAAGGTTAGGTGGGGGTTAGCTCACCCGTGTTAGCTAGCCCCCACCCAACCTCTCTTCCGAATGTAAGAGACCCTTAATGAGTGCCCTCTCTCTTGCACACACCTAGAACTCAGCCATCAGAAGCAAAAGCTGAGGCACCATCTTTCTCAGTATCACCTTGTCAAAGCCTAAAGGTCAGGGCAATCTGGATGTTTGACCCCTCTCGCGGACGGAGTGCAACCCCTCCAGGGGGCAGGCCCTGCCCCTTCCCCTCTCTGGGGTGGAAACCCGCTGGGCAGGGTTCTCCCACGCTGTAGACTGGCACCCCAGAGTGCAGCCCCGTGGTTACCCACCGTTGATTGCTTCGCAGGCCTGACTGTATTTGGCTGCCCTACAAATCCTCCCTCCAGGCACAGGGACCAGCAGGTGACTGCAGCGACCCAAACCAGCCTTTTAATCTCCTCGGTAGCACCGCAGCAGAACAAGAGCGAAGCAGTCTGAAGACAGCACCTAGACTACACCTAGAGCTGCCTGACCTAAAGCCTAGGTAGGCCCAGTTTAGCCGAACACCCTCCATGTCTGGGATTGCGGTTCAGTCTGCTTCCCCGCGTGTCCCTGTGTCTCTCCCCCCTGTGCTCCGGGGGCTCAGATGTTAGGCATTCCCAAACTCCTAGTTTCAGTTTCCTGCCTGGATTCCCCCTGCCCTGAACCAAGCCAGCATGGCCAGAGCTAAACTTCAAAGCAATTGGCACTTATATTGTCCTTTTAAGTAAAGTGAATGATGCTTTCTGAAGTTTAGGGTCTCCTTTCCTGTGCCTGTGCAAGACAGCTCCTTCTGGAATTAACCCTTCATAATCACACAGCCACCAACACGATAACAATCCAACCAGCAGATGGAATAGAAAATAGTCCTAGAACATACAGGCATCTTCCCCCCGTCCTTCACACTCCTAATTCCACATCAACTTCTGGAAGAAATACGGTTCCCTATTATCTCTTAAATTCAACAAGTTGCCCAAGCCGTAACCTTGCTGATAAACACGAGTATCGTTACAGTGGCTTAAACAAGGTCACTGATTACTTATCTAAAGTACACGCTAGCTTTATCAATTCCAATAGACCAGTGTTTGAGTCAGAGGAGTATGACTGCCTTGGTGGGTCTATTGGAGTTCAGATTGTGTGCTGTGCGGTACTGCTCCTACAGGGTAAATTCACCCCATGCAGACAGCTAACAGAAGGGCTATGCGCCACTGGAATCCCACTTGCCTTACTTCAGACTAGGTTTTCATAGGTATTTACTTTCTGAAATCGATCACTTCCCCCTTCCTTGTAGCTTTTCCAGGCTGAGATTCCCTCCTCCACCACCAGACTCTTCTGTAACCTATTTATTTGGGAAGGGCAGATCCTAATATGTAAATGAAAGGAGGGCATAGGATGGATGAAACTGTTCAGAAATGTGATTCAGACCATTGGAGGAAAAGTCTTTTTTCCCCAGGCTCCTAGAATATACAGAAATAAGTCACCAATATCACTGCTCGGCCATGTGACCTGGCTTGCCCCTGCCAAAAATAGTTCAACAAAACTTCCAGATATCATCCCTTGACTATAAATAATGCTTTTTCAGAAGGTCCTGACCTCAGAGTATCTCTAGAGCATCAGGATCTTGCCTCTG
This sequence comes from Terrapene triunguis, assembly GCF_002925995.2. Lineage (NCBI taxonomy): Eukaryota > Metazoa > Chordata > Testudines > Emydidae > Terrapene > Terrapene triunguis. The sequence goes on from NW_020664582.1 coordinate 11,453,449, forward strand.
GCTGGATTTCTTATTCTCTCTAAATAGCACTTTGCCTATCATAGAAGCAGAAGGGACTACCTAGCTTCTGCGTATATAAATAAACCCCACCCGATTGCCTGTAGGTTGAGTACACTCCACTTCATGGAATGTCACTGGGGCTGCAGCTGATCTATTGTGTGAATACAAACAAAAGTCCTTTGGATCTGCTAGAGTCATCTAGTGCCAGATCCTAGGCTGGCGTCCATCCACCTAGTAAATATAAATCCAAATCCATGGCATTTACATGGTGAAAATCTTCCCTGTGACTCTGTGTCATTTGTAATGGCTGAGTGAGAAAGAAAAATGCCAACGAAAGCAGATCCTTCGCCATGTCTGCAGGGCAACGGATTTAATTTGGGAGCAGGCAACGAGGGGAGGGAAATAGAATCTCTGAGACACTCATTCCCATCTCCCTCCCGTCCCCACTGCAGGTACATTGGAAGCATTTGCTCTCAGTCTGCTCTTATGAAGGCATTGGCTGGATGTCCTAGACCAGCATATTCTGATGCAGCCCTGTATTGCCTGCCAAACACATTCCACTAACCCAGCCAAGGGCGTGTTTAAAATCTGAGCCTGGCCATGCTGCCTGCCAGGAGGTTTGCTACGGCTTGTTTTTTTTATTTTTCTCCCTGACGTGGTTGGCTGGCACAATTTAACAACAGCCAGAGGAGGGGAATGGATACCAGGGTGGGAGAGCCATAAACACATATAGCCGCAGCCAATCAGCGTCTAGAGGCTACAAAACTGGGGAAACGCCTCTCCACACTCTTCAGTTCCGTGCGCCGCTACAGTGAGATCACTAGTAGGAGGATCAAAGGGTTGCAGCATTTCCTACCCTCTCACAGAGCGATCATCCTACTTCCCCTTCCAGCCAGCACCCAGCTCTGCATGGCCAGATTGCAGCAGTAGCTCCTCCCATGGGCTGTCAGGCCCTGCTCCTGAATACATATTCGCTGTCCAGGGGTCCCCCAGCCTGCCCAGTCCCCTCACTGTGCTGTTCCCCATTTGTATAAAACAGCTCACGGTCTTTGACTCACTGTGCTGTAGATCTGGGCCTTACAGACCCACTGGTTAGTAAAGCCCTGACCATAAATAGATTAAGATTTTCAAAAGCGCCTCAGTCCCATTTTCAAAAGTGACTTAGGCCCAGATTTTTAAAGGTAGTTAGGCATTGCTGCGCTCAGTGTTGCAATGCCTAGATCTCACTTTCGAAAGGGATTTAGGCACTGAGGAGACTGAGGCTCCTATATCAGTTAGGCATTGCAACCCTGAGCGCAGCAACTCATAAATACCGTTTTCAATCTGGGCTTTAAGCGCTAGGAGCCTAAGTCTCAGTGAAAGTCAATGAATGCAGACGCCAAATGCTAACGTTTTAAAAAGCACCCAAGTGATTTATGTTCCTAAGTCCTTGAGGCTCAGGCGCCTAAGATTTAAGCTGCTTTACAAATTGTAGCCATAGTCTTCTAAGAAAGAATCGTTATACTTCTCGTGTAGCCAGACCCTTAATGGTATCTTCCTGTGGAGGAGGAAGGATTGAGTTAATCAGAGTAGCAGTTTCCACTAATAACCCCCTGGAGATGGGCCCAAACCATAAAGTTCAGACCCAAACTGCCCCAGGATGTTGGGATCAAGGGGTTTGGTTCAGACCCATCTCCATAATATTTTGCCCTTTTTATACAATGTTCAATGCATTGTATTCATCCTTAAACAGCTGTGGTAGAAATAGTGCTATTTCTACTTGCCAGACACACTCCAAGACCTGGGTATGTCTGGCACAGGCCGGATTATTTTGGTGAGCTCAACATAGAGCTTGCTTGTCCTTGTCAGCGTTAGCACAATCGAATCTCAGAACGGAAAAAAACTGGACGATGTTGTGGGTGTGTCAGATACAAATCTCGCCTTGTGGTTGCATAATAACAGGGTAAGGCTTGTAAAACCCAGCATCTGCATCGTTAGGAATGTTGGCCAGCACGAGGCAGCCTGTGTGCCAACCCTAAAATTATCCCTGGTGTTCTGGAGAAACGGTTAAAAAAAACCCTAAACAAACAACCACCCTCAGAAGAGCCAGAGAAAGCTACGTGAGATTCCACTGGTGTGTTTCACATCAGGAACACTGGGACATCATGTACAGAGAAGAGGGAAAAAACAGGACCCGTGAAAGGTGGAGGAGTGTCATATGTTTCTTCCTCAGGCTTGGTCTACCACACCCTGACTGACATTGCTATGCCAACCTAACCGCCAGTGTAGATGCAGCTATGTTGACGGAACAATGTTTCTGTCGAAGTTAGCTACATCATTGTGGAGATGGTGTTCCTACACCAAAGAGAAAGCCCCTTCCATCAGTGCAGGCTGCTTCTACACTGCAAAGCCCTGACATAGCTACGCTGATATAATCTCCATAGTGTAGACACCAGCTCAGCCTCCAGTGAATTGCACTCTTTAGTTAGCATTGCCAGAGGGGATCTTTAAATAGGATCCTGCATATGAGACCCCCAAGCTCAGGTCTAATGCAGGGATTGGTGTCATGAGCACGCAGAGATGGGCACTGCACTTTTCAGATAGGGTCGTGCAGTAGTGTGCTTTGGTTTGCACGTGTCTAACTTATGCGGCCAAAGGCCTGACTCACACATGCACATTGCATACATAAGAGGAACCTGCAATCATATCGCACAAGCCTAATTGTAGGAATTTGGCTTTGAATGTTACATCTGAAAAGCATGGTCCTTTAAATGCCCACACTTCTCTCTGCAGCCAAGAAAGTAACTGGAGTTCTCTAGAACTGCCTCTCAGTAGAAGACCAGTATCTATATATGGGATACTTCGGTTATGGAGAAATGATCAAAATGTTGGAAATGTTATTTATTTCTATTGCATTTGCACCTATGAGCCCGGGTCATGGACAAACACAGAACAAAATCATGGTCCCTGCCCCATATTGCTTAAACAACAAGGTATGCAGACACCAAGTAGCCTTGTTATGAATTTGTTGAAAAGGAAGGATTAAAAAAATCCCAGCAGGTTAGTAACATTTCTCACACTGAATTTAATTTTGGAGATGTAGCATAAGGCTAATAAGGCCATTGGATGACCAAATCTAGTTGTCCTTACCCAATGCTGCCAACCATCCTTGTATTCCCCATCTTTTCATGGCATCCAAATCTCTATTTATATTGTAGGAGTTATGTTCACTGAATGCACATGGAGAAGTTAGAGAAAAACATAAAATACTCTCAGTAGATGGTTGCAATGTATCACTACTTTTATGCTTAAAATCAAGAAAGGTAACACGCAGTAACCAGAGAGAGACAAAACAGGCTGCTCCCTAATGCACAACTCACTCCACCTTGTTCCAGGTTGGCTCTTCCAGACTGAATCTATCTGATGGTACATTTCCCTACAGAGCCCCCCTGGCCTGCCAACAGGACCAGGAACCTCTTTCTCCCCCTCCCTTAAAGTGATAGTTTGCAATAATAATAATAGCTAGTGATGGGCCTGCTTAGGAGAGTTTGGATCCAGAGCTGGACTGAGCTTTCACAGAGTTTGGGGAGTTTTGGTATCCAGAGCTCTGGGCTCAAGGCCCCTCTCTAGTAGAACATACCTATGTGTCAGGATGATCCCATTAGGCAAGTTGGAACTACCAGAACGGAACAGATCAATGGTCCATTTAGTCTGGTATCTTGCCTCCAGCAATGGCTTAAGAGCCATGGATGTGTCAAAGGAAGGCTTTGAAGCATGGGGAAGCCCTTGTAATGTTTTTTCCCCACAAGTGCAATTACAGCTGCTGTTGTTATTCTTATTAACATTTAATCCTTAAATAAATAAATAAAGCTTATTACTCAATAATAGCCTGTGGCAGTGAGCTCCGAAGGGTAATGATACCCTTTTTGCAAAGGTACTTCCTTATAGCCATTTGAAAAAGTGTTGCCTTATAATTTTACTGAGCATCCTGGAATGGGATGGGAAGAATAGGAGCACCTGATTGGCTTTTCTTGAAGCTTTAGTTTAGATCAGGGGGGCCCAACCTACCGCCCACTGGCCATACATGGCCCACCAGAGCATTTTGTAAGGTTTCAACACAATATACTAACGGCGGATTAATTAGCATTTTGTCATCATGTTTACATCATTTTAGTTTATACGAGTGGGTAAACAGATAATACTGTACATAGAAACAACCTATCTAAATACACACAAAATAAGCCGAACTTAAAATATGTCAGTACAGGTGACTTTAAATCTTATTAAAATATATAGAATCTGTTTGGCCCACACAAGGTGGTGCTTAGGTTTGTGTGGCCCTCCTGTGTAATAAGGTTGGGCACCACATGTAAACTTCCTCCTAAAGCTTCGGTACTAAGCAGAGAGGGACTACAGAATTCTTCCCCTCTGGATGGCCTCTCTTTATAGAAACTCCCCAGCTCTTCCTCCAGCTGGGACTCATCTTTAATTGGGCCTGGCCCACCCGGTAGGAGCAACTAGGTGTGATTATTGCCTTCTCAGGCCCACATTAACCCTTTCACCACCCATAGGGGGTGGACACCCCACTAGACTGCTTTTAGCTCGGTCCCTGGCCAGAGTAGATGGCCCTACCAAAAACTCCTACTGGTCTAACTCACAGGGTCATTGAAACACACAAGCTTTCCTGCTGCATTGAGGTGCAGCGCCAGGGAAGGTGTGTCATCGCTTACATGTGTGCAAAGTGCTACCGGGTCAGAATGATGGTGTTTGACACCCAGTTTGACACCCAGTGAAGAGTCAATCCCATGGATCGCACCACTTTGACTCAAGAGAAACTCCACTGCAGACATGAGAATTGAATGAGGCTATTGACTTTAAGGAGACCGGCGGGCAGGGCCGGCGCAACCCATTAGGCGACCTAGGCAGTTGCCTAGGGCGCTAATATTTGGGAGACAGTGACTGCGGCGGCCGGATCTTCAGCCGCCCCGGTCGTCGTCGGTATTTCGGGGGCGGGACCTTCCGTCGCCTCTGTCGGGGGCGGTATTTCGGGGGGTGACTTTCCGCCGCCTACGGCGGCAAAAAAGCTGGCAGCACTCCTACCAGCGGGTGCTCAGCACCTGGCAGGATCTTGTCCCGTTTGTAGAACACAGATAAGGTCATCCCAGTTCTGGAGGAGAAGAAGATTTCACCATCCCACCACTTCACCCTGCTACTGCATTTGTATTCTTATGACCTGGAATTCATAGCAATACCGTGTGCCGGATCCTTAGCTGGTGTCAATCAGCATAGTTCCAGAAATGATGATGATTTACACCCACTAAGGATCTGACCCATGGACTCCACCTCACCATAACCCTCTCCATCCAGATATGTTCTTTAGGTAGACTCTGCAACCGTTTACATATTACTGTCACATGGAGGGGTCTTCTCTCTTGGGAACCCCTTGCTCATATAACCCACTTTTGGACCAATGACCCTACCCTGGACTCTGAGGAGGACAGCAAATTTCACAATAATCTGGGTACACATGTGGATTTTAGGGCTCTTAGAAAAATCAGCTGTTTAACAGTCTCAGACTGAGGGCTTGTCTACAGCAGTGGCTCTCAACATTTCCAGACGACTGTACCCCTTTCAGGAGTCTGATTTCTCTTGCATACCCCCAAGTTTCACCTCACTTAAAAACGACTTGTTTACAAAATCAGACATAAAAATACAGAAGTGTCACAGCACACTATTACTGAAAAATGGCCAACTTTCTCATTTTTACCATATAATTATAAAATAAATCGATTGGAATATAAATATTGTACTTACATTTCAGTGTATAGTCTATAGAGCAGTATAAACAAGTCATTGTATGAAATTTTAGTTTGGACTGACTCGGCTAGTGCTTCTTACGTTGCCTGTTGTAAAACTAGGCAAATATCTAGATGTGTTGATGGACCCCCTGGAAGACCTGTGCATACCCATAGGGGTACGCATACCCCTGGTTGAGAACCACTGCTCTACAGCAGTATACCTACGGTACTGCTGCGGTGCCACTGGCGCACCATAGTGTAGACACTTGCTACAGGGCTGGAAGGGGTAGTTAATCCACCCCTCAAGAGGCGGGAGCTAGGTGGGCGGAAGAATTCTTCCATTAAGCAAGTAGTGTCTGTACTGGGGCTGGGATCTGATGAACTACATATCTCAGGATGTGAATTTTTCTCACCCCTGAATGACATAGCTCGGTTGACCTACGTTTTAGATGTAGACCAGGCCTTAACGATACTGGTGCCCACCCCAATTAAATAGCATTACTTTCTGTGCTTTCATGACCTAACCTGAGTTTTCCTCGGTAGCTTATGACCTGGAACCACACCAATTGTCTCCTTCCCCCCATGTTTCAGAAATGCCTTTTTGCACTGCAGTTCTTTCCCAACACTGGGCATTATTTCCAAATCACCCCTCTCTTTGCTTTGAGGTTTCTTGTGCAAGCTTAATAAGAGTCAATTAAGTAACTGGTTGCTTCAGAGAGTTATGTAATGTTGTGCAGTTCTAAATTAAAAGCATTAAGGAGCAGTATATCAGGGAGGTATAAGAACTGCACCCAGAAGCTTTATGTAACAAGGGAATGTGATCACTTGACTGTAATCAACATTTGTTTTCTCTGCTAATTAGAGCTGTGGAACTCAGCAGAAGACATTGGGTAAAATCCTGGACCCAGTTTCATCACTGACTTCGATGGGGCCCTTGTTTTCGATCAAGAGGGGCAGTGTTTTAAATTGGGACTCTGAGTTATCATAACACTGAATACTTATATGGCAGCTTTCATCCCTAAATCTTGAATTGCTTGCCGGAGCTGGATAAGCATGTATTATAAACCTCTTTTTAGACACACAGAAACTGAGGCACAAAGTTAAGTGACTTGTCCAAGGTCACACAGCAAGTCAGTGGCAGGGTACGGAGTAAAATCCAGGTCTCCTGATTCCCAGGGTCAGATCCTGGTCAGTATTACAGCAGCTTTGCATCAGTTTGCCAGCACAAAGCAGCCATGACGCTGATGGACCCAGGAGCAGGAGTATTCTGTCTTTTGTTCCGTGTAAAGCGCCTAGCACAATGGGATCCTGGTCCGAGACTGGGGCTCCTATCCTCTGTGGTAATATAAATAATAGTACTTCCCTGTGGGCAGGGCCGGCTTTAGGAAGTGCGGGGCCCAATTCGAACAGTTTCGACGGGGCCCCAGCAGGGAAGACTAAAAAAAAAAACACGTAAAAAAACACATGGGGCTTGTACTCACCGGGCGGCGCTCCTAGTCTTCGGCAGTGGGTCCTTCACTCGCTTCGGGTCTTTGGCAGCACTGAAGGACCTGCTGCCAAAGTGCTGCCGAAGACCCGGAGTGAGTGAAGGACCCGCCGCCGAAGTGCCGCCGAAGACCCGGAGCGCCGCCAGGTGAGTAAAAATTAAAAAGGAGCCTCTAGCCAGGGAAGAGATTCTCGGCCACTTGCCCCCACCCCGGCAGCCCTGCCACTGGGCGCGGGGCCCTCTTAGGCGCGGGGCCCGATTCGGGGGAATTGGTGGAATTGGCCTAAAGCCGGCCCTGCCTGTGGGAGAGAATCCCCAGGTGGGAAAGGCTGGCCAAATCACTGCACTATAGGCAGAGGAAGCCCTTCACCCACCACTATCAGGCACCTTGAGGTGAAGGGGGCTGGGGGGGGAAAGCAGAGGTGAAATATGGTCATGCTTTCTCACAAGGAATAGAAGATAAAATGGGTCAAATTCTTCCCTGTAATAACTCCATTGGCCCAATATCCTTTGGCCAGCTTCTCTCTCTTCACATATTGCAGAATTCACAGGCTCTTTTCTTAGCATTCCCCACTCACCTTCTTCCCTTCCTCTGTATATTAGCATCATTCTCTTTTTCCTCCTGTCTGTTGCTTCCCAGCCGTCTTACCTCAAAGAGTTCCTCCTGTCATTGTCTATTTGCTGGTGGTTCTCATTTATTCATCTTGCTCTCTCGCTCTCTCTGTCACTTTGTCATTGCTGCTCCCGTCAGGAAACATTGCCAGCCATTGCCTCATCTCTTTGTCCTGATAATTCTCTCCATTGCCCCTTACTAAGCAATGCTTGCACCAGCTGGGTAATGCATGTCAATATACAGTAGAACCTCAGAGTGACCAACGCCTGGGGAATGGAGGTTGTTCGTAACTCTGAAATGTTCGTAACGCTGAACAAAACATTATGGCTGTTTTTACAAAAGTTTACAACTGAACATTGACTTAATACAGCTTTGAAACTTTACTGTGCAGAAGCAAAATGCTGCTTTCCCTTTATTTTTTTAGGAGTTTACGTTTAACACAGTACTGTGCTGTATTTGCTTTTTTTTTTTTTTTTGGTCTCTGTTGCTGCCTGATTGCGTACGTCCGGTTCCTAACAGGGAGTGTGGTTGACTGGTCAGTTCGTAACTCTGGTGTTCGTAACTCTGAGGTTCTACTGTATTGCAGGTTTGGCTCCACTTCCTGGTTCCTTTCCTCCTAGCTCCTGTCAACTGTAATGTCTTTCTTTAGTCTAATACTTGGAGCAATCCTCATCCAAGGATCCCAGAGTGCTTTACATAACATTAATTAGGATCTCAAAGTGCTTTACAAACATTAATTAAGCATCACAACAACAATACCATAAGGGCTATAGATTCATTTGCTTGCCACTCATAATATTGTTTTGGTAGAACGGGAAAGAGGATGACAGTGCCTCTGGGCAGCCACAACAAAGGATTAAAGCAGTGAAAACTCTTACTCCAGAAACACGCTTGTCTGTCTCACCATCAAAAGTTGGTCCGATAAAAAGTATTACCTCACCCGCCTTGCCCGTGTCTCTCTAATATCCTGGGACCGACACAGCTCCACCACCACTCTCTTACTCCTGACATCTTGTTAGGAACCAGGCTGAAGAAGCACAACATAATAATGGAAAGAGCTGGTTGGGAAATGCTAAATATTTCCCCCACAAAAATTCAACAGAAAATTTTTTTCATTGAAAAACTGATTTTTTTGTTACAATTACTATTATTCATTTTTGCATTGCAAAAAAACCCGCCAGAAAATCTGGAAAGAACTGAAAATTTTCATTTAGGAAAAAGACATTTTTGGTTACATATTTTTCAAATGAAAAATGTTGACCAGCGCTCAACAATTTTATTTGACTCTAATGACTTATGGACAGTGCTACATAGTCTTATATGCCAACAAATGACACTCTTTATATTAACTATCTACATACACACATATGGCACTTTTATATAGAACTCAAGGGCATGAATTAGATGGCTGTGCTGATGGCAAAAGCACTGGAAGTAAAGCAACCTCTTCCATTTTTAGATCTTTAACCTGCATTAAATGTGTTAAATATAGATCATTCAGGAAAGAACCTGGCATCCATTCAAAACCCAATGACAATTGCTCTGCACTAGACATTGTCCCTCCCTTCCCCTGCAGCAGGACAAAGTCATGAACTCCAGAAACCTATGTGTTTGGCAACAGATTGCCTACAATCCCACCAGCTGGAATCCAGGAAATATACAAGGCCCACGGGGACCCTTGCCACAAATACTTTGATCTTTGTGTACTGTGCAGCAAGCAGAAGCATAGTCAAGGCTCAGTAGTCTACAATTGACACATGATAGAGTCTGGAACTAGAGAGGTTTCTTTTTTTCTTTCATGGGTTTATTCCAGGAATTAGATGACTCTTGAGCCAACAACAGCTAGTTGGCTCCAAGCAGGGAAGCCAGCTAAGATCAAATGTTTGTAATTTGAGAGGAGATGTGTGATCGGTGTCGGTCCGCCTACCCGCTAGGGGGCGGTGGGGAGCT
>NW_020664582.1:11463284-11484512 GCF_002925995.2 Terrapene triunguis
TGGGCTGGCCCCGCCCACTCCGGCTGAGAGAAAGGCCCTTTTACCTCTGGTTCGGAGGGCAGCCACCCTGGCTCCCTACAAGATGTTAATATCATCCCTGGGAAGTTTCAACAGTAATACATTGAGGCAGCAAAAGAGGAACAGCAATGTTGTTTGCAAACTTGGAAACTCTCTATTATTATTAACTATTAACTATTTGTATCACAGCCGCGCCTAGCTACCCCAGCTGAAATTGGGGCCTCTTTGTGCAAGGAGACCCCCAAATCCTATTGTACAAACACGTACTCAGAGGAAACTCCTGCCCCGAGGAGCTTACAATATAAACAGAATTATTATCCCCATTTTACAGACTAGGGAGTGAGAGATTAGGAGCTTGATTTTCAGACTTAGGAAGAACCCACATTGAAGTGAATGAGAGCTGAGGTTGCTCAGAACCTTTGGAAATCAGGCCCTAATGATTTGGTCAAAGCCACATATGAAGGCTTTGGAAGGGCTGGGATTAAATGTTGATTGGCTGATTGCGGGTCAGTCACCTTAACCACATGACCATCTGTCCTCTCTAACCCAGCTAAGTACAGATAACGGGGGGAAAAACGGTAAATTCTTGGAGAACTGGGGCCTGATTCTGAGAGATGGGGAAGCTCAGCTCCTTTCCAGATCAGACCCTGGGATGATTTTTTCAGACTCTGCCAACCTAACTGCTTTAGGACAGACGGTGCTATAAACGTCCCAGAATCAGTACAGCCGTGACTGGAGTGCAGTTAATGCTGAAGTGAAACAGCAACCCACAGCACGCTGCCCAATGGTGTAGGAAAGGAAGATTATGTCCAGTGAAATTGTAGGATGAATTTAAGTAGGCAGAATGGAATTACCCAGGTTGGAATTGAGCCAGAGTATTAGGGTTATATTAGCACCTTTACTCTTGTGAAAAGTGCCAGAGGACCACGAGTTGTTACAAAAGGAAAGTACCTTGTTTTAACGTATCATCTAAATGTTGTTTCCTCCCGTTAGGCAGGATCACAAATTGTAGGTGAACTCAAGTTCAAATGTAATAGTTTCAAATTCTTCACCCCCCTATTACCCTCATCCCCCAGAAAAAGACGGATCTGCTGACCTCATACTCCCAGCTTACGTGGTGCATGTTTTCCAGGTCTTTTTTATTTTCCTTCCCCTTCATTGTCACAACCTGGTTTATCTTTGCCTATTTTCTTTTGTTGCAATAAATGGTTTGTGAGAGATATTGGCCATGTGATGGTCCACAGAGGACAGGAGTCATCAGATCCACTTTGTGGCGAGCCAGCTGGGTAGGATGACCAGATGTTGTGATTTTATAGGGACAGTCCTGATATTTAGGGTTTTGTTTTATATAGGCGCCTATTACCCCCATCCCGATTTTTCACACTTGCTATCCTATGGCCCCAGTTCTTGGGTCAGTGGCCAATGCTATGCGCGCTTAGGAAAACAAAGGTGCTCTTTGTATCCAGGAAGTGCTTCTCTTTGGAAGCTGTGATTCAGACGGGCGAGAGCCTGAAAATCCCAGCGAAAAGTACATCAGTCCACAACCAACTTCCAAACTCGCTAATAATGCTGCAGTAATATGGGTTGTTTTCACAAACACTCCCCGCAGCCCATGTTATTAATGGCCTTGGCCTTTTCTCCAGATGTATGTTGTTTCCAGGACTTTCCCTTGGATGGAGAACAATAATTCTCTTCAAAAAAACTCGGCACAGCTGCTAAGTGTGAACTTTCCAAGTGGCTACCAAACATCCTCGTCTGTCTTTTTAACCCTCACTTTTACAGTTATGTCTGCAGCAACATTTTTATTTTCTCTATGGCAGTGTCTACACTACGAGCAGGGGTGTGATTCCCCTGCTCAAGTACACATGCTGCTCATTTACACATCACTCTCATCAAGTTAGTGCGAGTTTGAATAGTAGGGCAGCTGTGGTAGCCCTGGTAGCATCAGCAGAGGCCCGGCTGAGCCGCGCCAAGCACGTACACTTCAGTTTCGGAGGGGGGGAGGGAGGGTTTTACTTGGCACAGCTGAGTCACTGCTATTTATACTCACACTTGCTTGCTGAGAGCCAGGATGTGGGCATCCAAGCAGGGGAATCAAACCCCTCATTCGCAGTGTAGACATCCTGAGAGGGTGACCCAGGTGAAGCCCATGTGCCAAATATAGTCCATGGGATCTATAAACTGGCCAGTAGAGACTACTGAACCCAGCATGCAATGCTCCATCTTGTTCTGAGTGACTTGGATTTCACACTTACCAGGCCCCACATGTCACGCTCCATAGAGCACTGATCCTACCCCTTTGGATCAAGACAGAAAACTCCATGCCTGCATATATTTGCCATGGACGGCACCTTTGTTTTAAAATTGGGATTGAATGCAGTTTGCTCTTTTTCACACAAATTTGGAGCAGTATGCTTGCAAGTTGCCAATGTATCTTATACGGGCAATGTTTGAGAGTCCCTGTTCTAATTGTTCATATGTTTAGGCCAGTCAGAGGGAAGGCATATTGGCCCCGTTCTACACGGGTGTTTAGATACTTAACTCTCATTGAAATCAATGGAAGTTAGGGGACTAAATAACTTTGAAGATCTGGGCAACTCTGCCTGTCTCAGTGTAATTCTGTCACACCAAAGTATTATTATAGCAGGAATTGCCAGATGCTGCTGTTACACATAGTCTTACAAGTTCTTTTTTTTTTCGGTGTACAAGCAAGTTTTTAGTCCTTGAAGAAATTCTGTATTGTTGTTAATTTTGTTATGCAGTGGTCCTGGGAGAGAAGCTATGGCAGATAGCAGGAAGTTTGGTCTCTGCTTTATTCTCTATAGTTGGAGGCAATTCTTGGAACAGGGTAGCTTCCTGGGAACTAGACATTGGTGTTTGGGTTGAGATTTCTGGAAGAGGGAATCACCTCTGCGCTGTTTGTGACCATCTCAGCGTCACGACTAGTGCGTAGTACTACTGTTCAGGAAAGGGGCAACACTCCCGTTGGAAGGAGGGGCCATAGTATAGATGGGTAAGATACCCAATGGTGAGGATATTCACAAACAACTTTCTCGCACTGAGACCTGCTAGACCATGTTAAGTAGTAATTTCTTCTTCATTCTCATACAGTGTTTGTACTTAATCCAAGACAGCAGAAGTAGGTACTGGGCGCAAACAAAAACTTGCAGAGTCAGGTGCGCTTTTACTCTCCCATTACCAGCAGCCAACAGATTCATAAGAGGTAATCTTCATGAGATGTTTCCAGCTCATAGTTAGTTAACAGAAAGGATATCACGGTACAGTAATGCTTCAAGCATGCCTCAACTAAGGCTGGGGTCTTTTTGTGCTAGATTCTATATATACACACACACATAATAAAAGACAGTTCCTTCCTCAAAGAGCTTACCATCTAAATAGACAAGCGTGAGGTGAAGTGATTTGCACACAGCAGGTCAGTGACAGAGCCAGGACAAGAATGCAGGTCTCCAGCTACCTAGTTCAGTGCCTGCTCACTAAACCACACTTACTTCCCCTACGTTGGGGTAAAGTTTGGTGTGAGAAAGACAGGGATTGGACGGAAATTTATCAGGAGGGGAAGGGGCAAACTGCTGTTTGCACTATTGCATCCATAGGGGAGTCTTCTAAAATCAGTGGCAGCTAATCTGGCCTGTGTTCTAGGGTAGCCATACCCGTGTGTGGACTCTAGATCCTACACTGTCTGTGCCAAGCTGGTCAGAGGAAGACCGCATGAGAACCACTTTAGGCTGTTCATGTTTATATACAAGTGAAAAGGCTTGAAATTCTTACTGCTGCTGCAGTTCTGTTCAGCTCCCTCAATTCCCCAGAGTTTGTATATTCCTAAAATGGAAGATTTGGCCCTAAAGGAGGCATTTGTACTTGGTCAAAGGAGATTGGTTTGGCTGCTCTGGAGCAAATACCAGCAGGCAGAAAACTTTTCCCTTTTTTCAGAGGGAAAAGGAAGACCACAAAACGTAGGCTCTCTCTCCTTACTCTGGGGAAGGATTAGGTACATCAACCCTGCAAGTTTTAAAGGAGACATATATAAAAGCCAAGTATCAGAATCCAGAGTAGTTTCATTGCAGGCATATTTTATCTGGGTGGGGAGTGGGCTCCTCCTTTTGAATTTGTTGTTTGCCTTTAAGACAAGGGGGTTGATGTGTGCCTTTTAAATACATGATATGGACTGTGACAAACTAACCACACTCAGCTAGAGTCGAGCCGCTTCAGTCCTTGCTGCTCTCAGGCGAGCGTAAACTGGTTTGAGCTGCTTTTCAGTCACACAGCATCACTCCAAGAAAACAAAAATTTCGAGATCATGAATTTTAGGGTTTGCCAAACTTGGCTCAAGTTACAGACATTAAGGCAGCTTCCAAGCCTGTAAATGTTACTTCATGAAATACTTCACCTCAAGGCAGCATTCGGATCTCCCTTAAACACTGTTGCAAATTAGAACCAACTCCATGTGAAATAGGTGTAAAATTGGTGAAAGATCAGAATCAGGCAAAGGGCTACTATTCTGATCTGGTAGCACTTTGCACTGATGTAAACAACTGCATAAAGATGCAGGAGAACAGAGAATCAGGCACCAGGCTGAAGCAAGCAACAGCTAAAGCCCAAATCCTGCAATGTACAGTGGTTACTTCACATATGTGAAGTTCCATCTTTATTTCCTCTAGCTACAAAAGCATGAAACCATCAGACATCTTTGGACAACATAATACGCAAGACACAGCCTTCTGAATGACAGAGCGTGACATTGTTAAATCAAAGCAGATGTCATTAGTGCACACACCCAATTAACTGGCGATGGTGCCAGAATAATTGTGCTATATTTGCTGTAAAATAATGTAAAATAAAAAGGTCCCCCGTTCCTAAATGAGACACAAGAAATGATCACTTTGATCTTTTATACTTTCAGTTACATGTGAAGTAATCCCAATTTGACTATATTTGGGCACACTTTGTGAGCAGAACAAATTCTCTCCCCCCCCCCCCCCATCTCAGTCTAATTAAACTAATTGCTTAATGAAACTGAATGGTGTGGCTAGTTAATGATCTCTTGCTGGAAGATAAACGCCAAGGCACTTGAGCATAAGTTAAGGCTAAGCAAGCCATTTTCAAAGCAGGAAATTAAATTTAGTTACCAAGTTAATTGTCTTTCCTATTGCATTTATGCTTCCTGTATCGAGTTATTTTTAAAAATACACAAAACAGGGCTACTGCCTCTACAAGATCTCTGAAGGGATTTAAATTAATATGGCTAGGGGTTGCATCCCTGAAGAAAATATTCTTTTAATCTAGGGAGTCTCTATATATACACATTCTGCTTTGTCACTACAGTTATTTAGGTGAATACAGTGCTAGTAAACACCACGATTACAACTCTGGAGATCTGAGCCCTCTAGTCATTCACAGAACTGGTACAGCATGAGCAGTTGCAGAGTAATGCCCAGGTCACACTACAAAGGTTTTGCTGTAGTAACTATAGCAGTATAGTTAAAACCCTCCTGATGTAGATGCTATCAGTATAAAAGTACTTATTGTGCAGTATAGCTTATACTGGTTCCTCAACTTTTATACTAGACTGGGACTTTTACCGGTACAGCTATGCTACCACATATAGCTATGCTGGCAAAATCTTCTAGTGTAGACCTACCCTAAACTTGCCACTATAGCAACAACCATGGTCAGGGAGCAAGTCTATAAGCAGGAGGTTCAGTCTCTTTGGGGGCCACTGGTTTGCTATCCTCCCTGGTGAGAACAGCAAGCAGGGAATCTGTGCCAAATGTGATATATCTACTTAAGTATTAGAAACTGGACAGAGATGAACAACTCAAATTCACTAGACTAGACCATAGGAGCAGCTATCAGGGGATAACACTGGTAGGTTACAAAAGACCTAAGTCACATGTGACCTGGGAGAAAGGCTCTGTACCTCAAATGTCTTCAACAACCTTGTCATGTGAATTTTAGGCCCCCTACTTTGTATGGTTTGCTTTAAATTAATTAAAATTGCACTAAACCAAAAAAAAAATGCAGGTGGGATAGAGCAACAGACGCTCACTGTACTGCTGTTCAGAAAGCTGCTGCTGTTTCATTAGTTCGGAGCAGACTTATTCAGTACAATTAAGTCCAGCTGACAGGTATTTTTACTCTAGTATGATTGGTTGACCAATTTTGTTTGGCACCATCATGTTAATGGAGTTGTGTACTGCTCTATCGCACTAGCATAACTGTCTCCATCTAAACTAGTTACATCATTTAAGAGAGTTTTAAAAATGTAAGATTGACCTGGTTGACCGGCTGGCAAAATTGACTTACTAGCACTTATAGGACAACCAAAAAACCCCCCCAACCCCTGCACAAAATTTCAGCTACATTAAGATTACATTTGATTCACTTTTTTTTTTAATTGTGGTACTTAAAAAAAGAGAAAGACTTTGGAATTCAGAACCTGTATTGGGATTCCTTGTGGCACCATAGGGCTGGTCTACACTGGGGGGGGGGGTGTCAAAGTAAGATATGCAACTTCGTCTACGGGAATAGCATAGCTGAAGTCGATGTATCTTATTTCGACTTACCTCGGGTCCTCACGGCACGGGATCGATGGCCGCGGCTCCCCCGTCGACTCTGCTACCGCCTCTCGCTCTGGTGGAGTTCCGGAGTTGACGGGAGCGCGTTTGGGGATCGATCTATCGCGTCTAGACGAGACGCGATAGATCGATCCCCAATAGATCGATTGCTACCTGCCCATTCGGTGGGTAGTCTGGACGTACCCTTAGAGACTAACAAATTTATTTGAGCATAAGCTTTCGTTAGTCTCTAAGGTGCCACAAGGACTCCTTGTTCTTTTTGCTGATACAGACTAACACGGCTACCACTCTGAAACCTGTATTGGGATTGGAAGATTATTACGAGTACATAAAAAAAAATGGGCACCTATAACTTCTAAATTAAGGCCTGCTTTTCGAGTTGGATTTCTTCAAATCCTCTAAAACTGTTTTGAGTGGCATGCAAAAGCATGACTTGAACTAGGACACAAGCCGAATATGTCATCAGAGTGTGTGACAGCACAATTCTCGGTAGCTGGTTGGGTGAGTGCCAATAAGTTTGTAGTAGATATGTTAATTTGACTAAGGCAGGGCATTTTTTCTAGGCCCTTTGAAAGTATTTCAGACTGATAACCTCCCACCCCCCAAAAAGTGATAGCCAATTACTGTACTCATTGGTGGATACTCATGGTATTGCCACCCTTACTTCTGTGCTGCTGGCAGCATTCTGCCTTCAGAGCTGGGCAGCCAGAAGGCAACAGCTGCTGTCCCTCTTCTCCCCATGGCAATATTTTTTGTGATCTCATGACTCCCCTACAATAGCCTTGCTGCCTCCCCCCCGTTTGGGTCAGGACCCCCAATTTGAGAAACACTGGATTACGGTGATCAGGCCTAGAGGTTACCTTTAAAAAAAAAAAAAAAAAAAAAAAAAGAGGCTTATTAAACCAATTCCTTTGAAAATCCAGCGAGCTAGTAAAATTTACCTTTTCCTATACATTTGGACCATTTTTGCTGTTTCCTACTAGTTGCCCTTCGCACCCATGCATGTAGGTAGATAGCTTACAATAGCTCAGTTCCCTAAATCACATTACAGAAGATACAGAGACTACAAGAATTGTAAATAACCCTTATATTTAGTACAGATGTGTCTTGTAATCCAACTTTTCTTCCTTAAATTTCTGTCATTAGCTGGAAGTTAACACCCCAGTACAGTTATTGTGCAAGAATTGTGCAAGTCTGCTACACTGTCCATAAGTAACTTTAATCCCATCACTTACAGACCAGTTTTCATTTCCGCTTGGTTCTTGACTTCCCTCATTTAATACGGAACATTTTTCATCCCATTCACCATAGGCTTTTCAGTTTGCAATTGCTTACTTTTATTTCCATATTCAGAAGGTTTTCTTAGCACCTTTTCAAGGCAAACTCTTTCTGCTGTACTCATATTTGCAGCGGGTTTAACTTGCCCATCCCTTCTGAATTCTTCCTTTTGTAGAGTTCCAGTCAATATTCTGTGTTTGCGACAATTAAAGCTCTTTCCCCCATCTCAACCAACTTACTAAATCATTGTTCAAAATCTAGTCTAATATAACTTTCAATGTAGTCCATTTATTATGGATGTCAGATTTTATAATTCTGGAATTTTCTAGCCCACCAGCAAACATTTTATATATGCATGTATGTATAATGTATGTGTTAAGAAGAAAAGCATTGTACGTGTAAGTAACTAGACAGACTATTTCTCCGTGTCTGTATAAGGCCATGATTACACGGGAAGCACTTTACCAAAGTGCTCCTAGGACTTAAGGTAGATGCAGTGTATACCAGCAATGCTGCAATGTTACTAGTATAGTTTATTCCAGCCCCCAAGCCACCCCTATGCCAGTAAAAGCATCAGTATAACTGCATCTACACTAGGACCTTTTGTCAGCACAGCTATCAATCAAGGATCACACTTTACACCCCTGCCTGGCACAGCTATGCCAACAAAAGTAAGGTGTACACATGGCCTAAGAGAATCTTCCATACCTTGGGAAGGTCTTTTGAGAAACTTAAATACTTTCAGATATACTGACATACAGTTTAACACTACCAACCCTCCTTCATTATATGCACTGTATTATGCCCTTGAGGGTTTAGATTATTATCACAATATAGTTAAACACTTTCCACTCAAACGACTTAATTATTTTTATAACCAACACCTCCTTGCATACAAAAAAAGTCACCAGACATCATGGTTTCAGAAAAGTGAGGTTTTTGTACAAGTCTTTAATAAAAAAAACAAAAATATATATATAATCAGGCATTTTATGCAATGCATACATTCTTTATATCTGCAGGTACAGATAAATAACAGAAGGCAGAAGCAAACATTTTGCTTATCGTTGGCAGTTAACCAATATCACCCCCTCAAGAGATATTATAGGGTCACAGAATAATACAAGTCTGTAAACTTCACATATTACAGAAAACATACCAGGCAACAATACAGTAGTTAGATTTCAGAAATTTAAGGATATTTTTCTTAATGACAACCCAGGGTTTAAATTTAATCTTTGTTGTTGCAAAAATTAAGGCCTGCTTTGGATGACAAATGTGTTTGCTAATTGAAGTGATGTTCCGGACTTATATTCTATCTAATCCATCCCTCACTCAACTTACTTCTCTTCACCACACATCAGCACTAATGAAAACTAAGCTGTACCTCCCCACAAAAAAAACTAACATAATTTTGTATCTGTGGATCAGCATCCTGAACCCCAACTAATGTACGTACAAAGCAGTTAAGCTTCTTTAAATCAATATTTGTCTAACTCAGTGTCCCAGAATAATAGCTATCCTTCTGCTTTACAGCACTGATGGCTCTACAGAAACAATATATACACAATATACACTGAATCAGAAAAGCAATTTAGAAGGTCCACTGATAACACAGCTGCTCACATCTACATATGTACATGTTTTCACAGTTAGATTTTAGAAAATTGTCTTGAGAACTTCAGAAATACTTGTACTGTATTTTTCTATAAATAATATTAAAAACTCCACTGTCAAAATGCAGGACAGATTTTTTAGATGTATCAAATTTAAATAGATCTTGAAAACTTGTAGAGTTTGAAGCTTGAAGGCTGTATAAAGCTTGAAGATTCTTTTAAAATGTACCAGTAATTTTACCAGTTTCAGCAGACTGGTCGCATGCAAGGGATTTTGGGTTTTTTGGATTTTTTTAAGTCAGGTAGGAAAGAAACTCCACCACTTTTGAAGGGACAGGCAGGTTCTTGACTTGGCTAGTAGGCATCACTCTTCTAATTGCCATGCGACACAAGTGTTGAAGACTGGACACATGTTTTGGAGTTGCCCAGAAGTACACGCTTCCATCATGCGTTCTGCACACAAACACATAAAAGTCAATTATTCCACAGAACTACTTTCAGAATTGCACACCCTTATAATTCGATAGTTGGGGGAAGGCCAGAGAAATCCTCTCCTCTAAACTACTTGTTCCCTAACTCTAGATGTTAAATAGCAAAGTTGAGACTGCATGCTCTCTGCTCCTGGGATTTTGGGCTGGAGCTGAAAAAGCACGCAGCAGGTCTCACGCAACTCTCTGACACTGAGCTGCTCAGACTATAAATAGTCGTGTACTATGCTAGGGAATTCAAGGGGCCTGTGCAGGGCTGCCTAGTGCAGTGCCTGCACAAGGAGAATTCTCCCCTGGATGGCTAAAGGGCTTTTGCAGCACTTGCACTGTGCTGTTGTAGTGTATATGGGTCAGGCCCACGTTTGTGGCTTGCTTGATCATTTCCTAAATATTAAAAAGAAATAAAGTGAGACTACGCTTGTTCAACTCTCGGTGGTGCTGAACTCAAGGCTTGCTTGACTAAGCTTTGATGCCTCCTTAAAACAATCAAAAGCAACAAAATGGCATTTAGAAATGAGGAAGCTAGAACTGTTAGTTAACATTTCCAAAGTCCTTTAAGGATGAATATTACGGCATAAGTTAAGTATTATTAGCTGTATACTTACCCAGCAGCTAGAACACTGCCATCAGTAGAAAAGGCACAGCAAAGCCCATTGTTCAAAGGTGCAACTTGTACAGGATAGTCTTCTTCAATACTCCAGAACCTCACCATTCTGGAAGGAAAAAGTTAGCTGTTAAAGGTAGAGTAACCAATTTCTTTAATGCAGTACAATAATTTATGAAGTGTTAACCTAACTGAGAAATAAATATATATTTATGTATTTATAATGTACTGTCTTCACTTGCAGTCATGTAGTCCAGTGGTTTTCAACCTTTCATTTGCAGATCTCTAAAAGATGTCAAATGGAGGTGTGGACTAACAGTCTGCAGACCCCCAGGGGTCCGCAGACCACAGGCTGAAAACCACTGATATAGTCAGATATAACTTTATATTTGTGCATCAGACAGATACCAATTCTAAAGAAATATAATGTAAGTGGTTTGAAGAGTTTGCAATAGACACTACAGACTTAGTAACAGCATGCCAAAAAAATTAGGTTACTGCAGCCAAAGAATTTTAACTGATGATCTGAAAGTGTAGACTGAGTCTCAAAACATTAGCAGATGTTATTTCTGCTAGGAGTTCTCAGTATTCATTTTAGCAAGCTACCAAAGCAAGGTAACAGTGTGTTTCCTTGCCTTAGACAGGATGACTTTCCTATCTTCAAAATCTTCTACTTTAAAAACTTACTGTTAGTCTTCATTAACAAAACCATATACAAGTACAAAAGTAAAACAGATGACCCAAGTAACCATACTGATTAATTTTTTCAAGAAAAAATGTCATTCAAACAGACACAGAAGCATGCTACTTCAATGATTTATTGAAATCAAGCTAAACAGAGGGCCTTTATTTCTCCACCCTTTTACAGATATCTTTGTATATTTAGAATGCTATTTAAGTCATCTACCCCTGTACACCATCTCTTGTTTATTTTATATGGCTATGGGAGACAGTTTTACAACAGACCATCATTGAGACAGCAAGGCATTGCTACAAGCAGTCAGTTAGAAGTCAGTTCTCAGTTTAAAAAAATAAGTTGTGCGTAGTACAAGGAATTTTTAATTACTGAGAAGAAGCAAGAGTCTGACAACTCTTTCCTCATACTTACTTATCATCAGCAAGGCTTGCAATATGCAGTCCATCGTGACTAAAAGATACAGATCTAACCCATCTGTCATTCGCTCCCCCAGCAAATATCGGAGTTGGAGCAGGAAACAGATGCCTGTAGACAGACAGACACAGGCTCAGTTAATAGCATAACCATTGAAAACTATGTAGGAGTTTCTGTTAGCCATGATCAGCGATAGACCTCAAGAGAATTTTTTTTTAAATTTAATTAATTTATTTATTTTACACACACATTTGTCTCTGAAGTATGAATTGAGAGATACTGCTACACAGCTCTACAAAGAACACCACAGTATTAGTTATATACTGAAGACACTTCCACTAGTAGGTTTTAAAGCACCAAAGTCTTGAATTACACATTTTCAATTACAGAGAAAGTACTCTCCCAGAACTGAGTTTCGAGCTAATTGTTCATCTCAAAAATAATTTTTCATGTTATAAAACAGGGGAATTAAATAACTACCAGATAGAGCAGTTTTCTCCCAGGGAATAAAATCTTATTGTTTGGTGCCAATATGGTACTTCTCTCACCTTCTACTGTCCAAAGCTGATTTTTTTCTCATTTACTAGTCAAGCAAACCAAGTAAGAATCATGGGACTGGGGACTTCAAGAGGTCATCTAGTCCAGTCCCCTGCATTCTCTTTCCAATTACTGTGCAATTAACAGGCATACCTTAGGTTTTTATAAGATCTTGAACCATTTTAGCAATTCTGTTAGTAAATATTAACTGATTATGATTTGTGTATGTTAAACTCATAATTCTTTGTATACTGAATACTCCCAGAATCCGTGCTTTATTAGCCCAAGTGTGTCTGGATTCTAAGGCCTCAGTGTCTGTTCTTAAACTGAATTGAGCATGTGACCAATGCTCAGCAACTTGTATTGGGCTCTAATTATTCCCTGCTCCTCTCAGTCCGTAAGAGTCCAGGTCTCCAGGAAGGGACCCTTCTCAATTAATGAAGGATGTCTACAGAAGTACCTTATAATAAACAACACCGGGTAATTGATAAGGGGTGCTTATGATCCAATTACATCCTGTGACTGATAAAAGGTATTTATTATTGCAGATGTTTTCTGTTATGAAGGAAATAATGACCCAAAGAAAGATATTTTTAACTCATTAGGAACTGCTGGTTGCCACAGCTGTCAGTAATGATAACTGGATTTGAAATCTTTGTCTCACATCCTATAACTAACTTCCCAAAAACTCTTTCCTTCTAGATGTGAACTGAAATACGCTGTCACCACTTCTCCAGTTACAGAGAGCTGGAACGTATGTTTCCTTCCAGTATAGTGCTATATTAAAGTATTGCCTGATTGTCTTACTTATATAAATAAAACTTTAACTGAGTTAGTTATTTGACATCATATCTTATTAAATCCATACATGCAACAATTCCATAACTTTGTCACTCCTTGCATTTTCATTAGGTATAAACTATGGTCAGATCCTTTTGTAAATTCCAAGAGGGAACTAAAAATTAACACATTTAAATACTCTGCTTACCCAAATTCCATTAGAATAACTCCAATATGGGGATCCCAGACATAAACTCGAGTATCGTAAGATGCAGTAGCCAGTAAAGCTCCATCAGGGGAAAACTCACAAGCTACAACATCGTTGAGATGTCCTTCTAGTTTACGAATCATGGAGTACTTATCCATATCCCAAAGAAAAACCTGAAATTAGAAAAGCTAATGTTATAGCTTTTGCTCAGATACCCAATGCAGCATTTACATTTCTTAACTGTCTGCTAGTTTTACTTAGGTTTATATAAATCAAGCATTATAAATTACTACAATTAAAAATATGCTCGTGTCATACTGAGATTAAAATCAATTTTTTTTTTAAATTAAAGCAGACATGCAAATTCTAACTTAAGTTTGTTAAATGTTATTTACAAAATAAGCCAAAAATATAAGAAAGGCAATGCAATTTAACCATGTAGTTTTACTGAAATCCATGTATTACAAAACTATTTTATTAAAATACACAGAAATAAATAGGGTTAAGCACTACAGTCCCCTCTTTTCAGTAACTACCAAATTTTTAAGAAATATACAGACAGAAAAAGTAAGGTTAACATATTGTTACTCCAGTGGCATCCCCTTTGAGTTTAAGATCACTTGTTTACAATACGCTTGGATCACCGTCAGCCTAGGAAGAGAAACAGATACTGCAAGCAAAGAGAATTTTCACAGCCAAAAGAAATGTCTTTGGCAACATAACAAGGAAGTCTAAGCACATTATTAAAATTTTTTTATGCATCTTAAGTTTAATTATATCAACAACAAAAACATTTGAGTATTGTGATTTACCCAGCTTACTGTAAATCTTACTGCAGAAATTGGTAAAGTATGAGTATAATACTAATTTTGGGGGATTTTACATGCAGTTCTACATTATATAAAACTGCACTGAAGACTGTGCAGAATAGCTTAATATGAAGGATCCACTATGTTTTAATGTAATGTTACAGAAAATAGGCTAACAATTTCTGGGTACAAAACTATATATTAAATCTGTCCCTGTAAGTGCTCTTTAGGGTCTTCCCCCCCCCCCCCCCGCCCCAGTACAATTTTACTTGCAGATTAAATACTAACAATATCTCAGACAGATAAAATGCAAACAACTTAAGTTTAACCAAAGAAAATGGTATTAGTGCCTCACACACTTTACTAAAATGAAACCATTTTTTAAGTCAGTTAGTTATAAGTATCATGTTGACCAGTTTCACTAATAAGACCCCAACATTCCATAAAACTGGAAAATAAAATTTAAGTTTTAGGAGTCATTGGGTTTCACTGCTGTGAAAATTAAAAAATAAAAAGAAAGAAAGAAAAAAGCAGAAAGTGGACATCAACCAGCACCTGCGTACGTACAGTACACCTTGCAGTCGAATGCAAGGTTACTTCGTCCTATGGTAAAGTTCGCCCCCAGCCTGGTAGCCAGAGATGCCACTCTTTCTGCCCAGCTAACACCATTGTGCGCCTGTGTGAGTGGTGCCAGCTTAACCTCAATCACACCAATATTGCTGCCACCACCTGTGACAGGGAAAGCAAGAAGCTTATGGAAAACACACAGCCTAAAAATATCAATGAATACATCCACATCTGTTCTATTTTAAAGGACTAAACTGTTCTCTATCAAATCTGAACTGTTAATTTACCAAACTTTTTTTAAAAATATAAAATGCATTCTAACAATTATCCTAGCTACTAGTCTTCAATGTTCACATTAATTATGGTTTTGCTAATCAATTAACTTTAGTATACTATTCATAGAAACTATATACTAGTCTTTTCCCTTTCTTCTATTTTATACTAATTAATAGTTTTTCAGTGCCAAGAAGCAGTTTATTGTAAAACATGCTTTACCTGCACTGCTTTCAGTTCTCTAGCAGGACATTAGAATACAGATGGAAACAGAACCATATGCTGTTCTTCATTCTAGATGTTTTAGACATATGAGTGCTATTTGTATTTGAGAATATGTAGAAACATTTTTGTTCAGCAGAAGAGACCATGACCAGCTCAGACTTTGAAAAGTCCTTTTAATTGAGCAGGAAATAGAAAGGATAAAATCAACAGCAAGATAATTTGATTAAAACATTAGCCTACATATTCCATTCTTAACACTGCAAGTTTTACTTTCCTTGGTTTTTATTTTATGAACAGATGCAGATGTGCAAGCTACTTCAAAGGATGCTTAAAGTTTCTTCAACTAAAAGCAGTGCAAGTTCTCAGTTCATAAATCAGTATATGAAGGCATCTTAGGTAGTTTACTTCAATTTCTTTCATGCAACTTCTTGCATCATCATAAAAACATTAGAAGTTCATGACACCGAGCACAAGCTTTATTTGTTACTTAGATTTAAAGTGATTATATGCACAATTCAATAATAAACTTATGAACAAGAAACTCTGACACATACTGCTTTACTGGCTCCAACGGAACACAGAATGGAAGAGTCTGGAGAAAAAGCACAGCCATACACCCAATTCTGGTGCCCTCTTAATACCTTCATCATATTTCCTGCAAAGGAAAAAATGGCAAAACTAGGAGCATTAGTTCCAGATTAGTAACCCCCAGGAATAGTCCAAATCCAGTTTTATTTAACATTTTATGCAAGAGATTTTTTGAAAAAGACACTGTACTGTTGTTCTAAACTCCTTTTTTGTTTTAAAGAGACTCTGGCTGTATAAAAGTTACCTGCCATATTGAAATGGCCTCCGAACTCTGTACCTTGACCAGCAGGGTCAGGACACATACCATTGTAAATGGCCACTGAACCTCAAATACATGCTCCTTGCTGAGGTGTAGATACAGTCTGCACTATATGGGATGAAGATTAAATGACTACTACAAGGGGGCTGAGGTCAATAAAGATTTAAAAATCCAAAATATACATTGATACTACTGCTGACGACTGCAGAAAGACTGCTCTACGCTCTCCCAACAGGTGAATTTTAAAAATAAAAATAAATAAATAAACAAACAAAACAAAACTATACCATCATCTTTCAGGTCCCACACTCTTAGCGTTTTGTCTCTTGATGCAGACACTAATATCAGGCTGCCATCTGGGGCAAAGGTTAAATCTCTGACCACTTCAGTATGGTCCATCAGATTAAGGAGGAGTTTTCCTGTTGCACAAGAACGATACCAATTAAGAGAAAGTGCATAGCAATTCTTTTACTCAAATTAAATGCCCACGAATAAAGCTTAAAGATAAAATTCCGTCCTCCTTGCCTACTTCTGGAGACTGGCTAGAGCAGAGATGTATCTAAAATATGTAAAGAAATTAATCTTGTATACATACTTCATAGTGATAAGATATATTTACTCTTTCAACTCTGACTAGGTCTGGAAAAGCTAAACTTCTAAAATCTATACACTAACAAGATTAGATGTCTGAGAACTAATCTAAGTGAATTACCTTTTAACTTTAGATGAATGCATGGTTTTGTTCTTAACTTCAAATAGCAAGTTTTTCAATAGCAACTTCCCTAATATTCATTAAGTAATTTCGCTACTAAGTGACCAGGAGCTAGTTGCGGCCCAATTTAATGGTAATTACAAGTTAGATTGCAGGATCCCGTACCCCCTTGTAGCTTCAAAGGTTACGACGGTCAGCCTATTTTAACAGGATCAGTATTGCTCATAAAAAAGTGGGGCAAGCAATAATTATTTCTAAAAAACCTTCCCCATAACCAAAGTACTAAAGGAAACTCTTCCCTACCTGGAATGCTAGAGTTTTGCTTAAAAAAAAAGAAAAAGCTAAAAATTCAAGTGTCTCAAGTCAAGCACATACTTACACACTTTTATGGACTGAGGCCTAAACTAGTATTTCTTCCCCCATGCCACCCAGTTCTCCGCCACACCCAAATGACACTTCTCAAGTGCATTTCAGGTGAGATTTCACAAAGCAATAACAAGACAGTAATGGTTTGGTATGTAATCTGCCATCTTAGCCCAGAGACACTGAAGCACAACCTGAACCATTTCTCTTTTCAACAGCATTTCTTTAGTACAATTGTAGTTGCAAAGGTCCCTTCTATTTTTTAGGCCTAACTTAGCTCATTTTAACTTCTTTTCAAATTAGCATTCATAAACCAATATATTTAGAATCTAGCTATTATAGTTTATGATATAGCTACAATGCTGCATTGTTAAGTGACAATGGTAAGACATACATTCAAACAAGCTCCCATACCTGTGTATACATCCCATATTTTGATGCGCCCGTTGTTCAAGCCAGTTGCAAGCAGAAGCTGATCTTGCCCAAATTTGAATCGATGCCATTCTATGTTCACACAGCGACTCTGTTTTTCAGGCACTGAAGACCCAAAAGCAAGACTCCAGACTATATCACCACAGTCAATTATATGCTCACAAGGCTTATTTTTTTGACCACTATCGCTGTTCTGTCTTGAGAGTCTTGCATTGACTGAATTTGCAACATTCTTTGTGCCATGCAACAAGCTGTAAAACAAGTCAGCATTTTAGAAATACGTGTTACTCTATAAACACAATGAACTGAGTATTTTATTTCAATAAATCTATAGGCAGTCATAATACACATATCGCTACTGTATCTAAAATACCTTCACTTAAGATTTTAAAATGACTGTCCCTTGTTCCTCAATTGTGAAGAGGGTTTGCCATATCTGAAAACCTTTCCCATTATAGCAATAAATTTTAGTTTCCTAATTCTGCCTCTGTACAGAGCAGTTAGCTTC
This sequence comes from Terrapene triunguis, assembly GCF_002925995.2. Lineage (NCBI taxonomy): Eukaryota > Metazoa > Chordata > Testudines > Emydidae > Terrapene > Terrapene triunguis. The sequence goes on from NW_020664582.1 coordinate 11,481,257, forward strand.
TTTAACCCTTCATGAAAGATAACATTTTAAATGCTATACTTAAACTGAAAATTTTAGTGAGAATCTGAATGTATATTACAGTTAAGTATTTGAGTTGTTTTTTATATAAAAGACTGGGGCAGGGAGGGATCCTTTCTGTTCTGCTACAACTCACCAATATGCCCTTCAAAACACCACATTTAATTAGAAAAATCCTAGTAAGAGATATTGAAGCCTGCACACACTACTTAATAAACTGAGCACAGTGAAAAGAAAATGTATTTGCTATACAGGGAAACGCAGTTGTCAATCACAAAGAAGTAATTTACCAACTTCCAGATGGACTTAAAAGTGACCTGCAAATTAAACAAAAATGCTGTGGTTTTTTTTTTTTATGATGTGCTGAAAATATGCTGAGAATATTCTGCTTGTTTTTTAAGCTTAGAGATGCCAAGAATATAAGGTCATGTTTCCTGATTTTGTTGGAGAACCAAAGAACTGGAGTGGGAGTTCTCAGTCCTCAACTGAAGAAGTAGGCTATCTGAATCTCTTAAAAGAGCTTCTCTCTCAGTGTTTCAGGAAGTTGATCTGGTGTTAAACAAAAGTACAAGTTTAAAATCACTTCCTCTCTCATTGCACAAGTCTGTCTTTCACTTGTGGTATCAATAGTTCTCCCATTGTCCATAGACTCCTCCTACTTATATAAAAGTCAAGACAATTTATAGATAAAAACCCAAATAACCCAATCTCTCATTTATACATCTTAAAGAAGCAAAAACAGCACACCATCATGTTTATTTATTTGCAGGTCACCTCATATTTCTTTTACAAAATGAAGAAATAGGAGAAAGTAAATTTGATAGCAAACAGCACAATTTTTAATCTTACAAGTTATTAAAGCACTGAGTCCAGGGAACAAGCTTTACTATGCGATGTCCTTGTGACCACGCAAAGTAAGATCCATCAGGTGCAAAGGCAACAGTCCAGTTTTCACGTCCACACTTCTTATCAAAAGGAGATGTTGGGGCTAAAAGTTCTCCTATAGGACGTGATCTTGCTAAAAAACAAAAACAAAAAGGAAATCCCATTTAAAATGTGAACAAGAGATTCAGCATATTTTAAACTTATTACCAAAAATGTAGAGATTTCTGCTGATATTTTTGCTTTAAATCAGAAACTAATTTTAGGCTAGAAAATGGCTGCCTCACAGTAAATTCATTTAAAGTCTTCCTTAGAAGCGACTGCAAAAACTTCAGGTCATTAAACACCAGAAATGTACTTAAATAACCAACAAGAAAACCACATCTCAAGGTAATATGAACCCAGCTGAAAACTCATTTATGAGTCTGTTGAAACTATTATTTAAATTACTCTAACCTCCAGCATTACAGATAGCACCAAAATTTGTCTCTCTCAATTCAAGCAAATATTTCAGTAGAGCTGAATAGAAAATTTACTTGGTGAAATTTTTAATTTAACATTAAGTGTGTGCAAAGTCAGTTACATCGTGTCTCATCACCCTACATAAACAAAACACCACCACTGATGTATTGTCAGGCAAATGGGAGACAGATTTTTATACCAAAAATTCCACTCAATCCCACTTATTTCTAGTGAGTATAGCAGAAGAAACTAGCATCGGGCAATCAGATTAATAAATATTTTTATTCTTATTTACTGGACTCGAACACAGAATATCTTCTCCCTCCAATTTAAGTGGAGTGGCAGTTTTAGTGTCCTCATTACACCAGCCAACAGATTTAAGAGGACAAAATAATGCTTTTCGTCAAATCCATTTTTACAAATGCAAATTTAAAAGGAACGGGTACAAAAAGATCACACATGGTTGTTATGAAATTTTAAAAATGTTTATTAAACATGCAAGTGTTTGTTATGGATTTACAATGTTCCTACTTCAATATCAACAGCCTTGGAGCTTGTGCCTCCCTAATATGAATGGAAGGAATTGTGCAGCAGCCCTGCCCTTCATGACGGGATCAGCGCCCCAGGCTGGTTTCTCACGTGCTGTCTGTATTCATATAGGAGGGAGGAGTTTCTGTGAGTACATGAGAAACCCAACACATGCAATGGCAGCTATTAACCATTCCCAAAAAAGAAATGAACGTTGGTAACAGTAAAAATATGTATTTATACATTGTTTTGTGGCTTAAACAGGGACTGTTTTAAAAAACCACCAGTAGAAAGTGTCCAAAATAGCTAAACAAAATATCATATTTTTTTAAATTAGAAATCCCTTGTTATCCCTTATCATCTGCAGGTTTTTTTTTTTTAATATTACCAAAAATAAAACTTCACATAAAATGTGCACTATTATACATACTCCACAATTTTTTTTTTACAAGTGACAAACAATAGCTTTAACAAAAGAACCACGTTGTCAGACAATCCATTTTTTACTTAATAAGTTGACTGAAATCTGTATTTCTATGGTTTCACACAACTAGCAGCCACCTCTTATTTCAAAACGGAAAAGGCAAGGACAAAGACTTTGCCAATCAAGGCTGCTGCAGCGAGTTAAATGGAGGAGTTGACATGCACCGTCTGAAAAACTCCTCTGTAGCTACGTGTCCTTCCCCCTGCCGTAGAGTACATACTGTATCGCTCTCCCCTCAGCCCTAAGACATCTCAGGATGCTCCGTAATGTGGTCAAAACCTTTGCCCCCCATGGGCACTGGCTGGACCATCCCAAACCAGCGACCACATTATAGATTCTAAGGAGGCGGATAGCTTTTATTTTTTGCAACCACATAGCTGGAAGCCTATAGTACCTTCACACCTTATCAATAGCCAACACTGCCTGGGTTCCTCCTTGGTATCCACACACACACCCCAATCTCACCATCCACTCTCAGACTCCTGGCAAGGCCCCTCTCACTACCCAACATCTCATCCCACTGGGATCCAGGGAGCGCCCAACCCCACCCACTCCCTCCCTGCAAGTCACGATGTATTCCCCCCAGTCTCTCCAGAGATTCTCCCCTCGCTAACTGGCTTCCCTCCAGTGGGCGTGTCCCCCACACCTAAACTGCCATAACCCAACCCCCCCAGCCCACCTCCCCAGGACCCCCATCCCCATCTCTGCCCACATTCTACTCAACCCAACCCCCCCAGCCCACCTCCACTGCCTCCCCAGGACCCCCTCATACCCACCTCCCCGCCTATACCTACACTCCCCCAATCCCCCTCTTCCACCCCTCCAGCACCCCCCATTCCCACCTATACCTACACTCCCCCAACCCCCCTTTCATCCCTCCAG
>NW_020664582.1:11519512-11583925 GCF_002925995.2 Terrapene triunguis
GGGGGGGGGGGGAGGGGATCAGAGCCCCAGGCTCAGTGGCAGGGCTGGGGGGAGGGGATCAGAGCCCCCCGCAGGCTCAGGGCGGGGGGGGGGGACACAATCCTAATTTATTTCTCCCTCAGCCCCATTTAGACGCACTGGCCTTTCTTTTATCCCACGCATGCCCCCGCTTCCCGGTCCACTGCGCACGCGCGACTTCCTCTTTCTCGCATGCGCGCTGACGGTTGGCTCCCGCTCCCGTAGCGCATGCGTGCGGGCCCTGCTGACCCTGCTCATGCGCTTTCCAAACGCCCCCCCCCCCCTTTCCCGGCCGTACGTTCCGCTGGGGGTGGGGGCGGACTGGGCTCCTGCTTCCGGTGTGGTGTCATGGCGGCCTCGGAGCTCTGATGGCTGCGGGGAGCTGAGAACCCGAGACCTAGCCAGGGACACCGAGACCCTCCCCGCCCCCTTCCTCCCTCCCCTCGGGGAGCCGCCCCCCTTCCCGGCCGGGCAGGCGGCGGGACATGGCGGCCCACAAGCCGGTGGAGTGGGTGCAGGCCGTGGTGACCCGCTTCGACGAGCAGGTAACGGGACGGAGGGAGGGGGCTGCCTGGGGGCGGGGGCCTACGTGGGCTGAGGTGTCTCGGGTGGGAGGGCGCGGGGCGCTGCCTCCCGCGGGGAGGGATGGGGCGAGGGCGATGCCCGCTCCGTGGACTGGGGGCGCCGCTCCCTCTGGGGGAAGGGGCCTGCTCGCTCCATGGACTGGGGCCGGGGGCTGCTTTCGGCTTCATGGGCTTGGGGGAGGTGCTTCCTTCCCCGCTTCTCAGCGCTGTGGAGGGGGGTAGGGGTTGTCGCTTCCTTGCTGCCCCCCCTCTCCCCAGCGCCCGGGCTGGGGTGACCGAGGGTGGGGAGTGGGAGGGAGGCGGTATGGGGTACCTCTCTTCTGGGGTGGAGGGGATCTGGGTGGCTGCTCCACATTGCACTGGGCATAGGCTGTGGTCGGGAGGGGGGCACTATTTAGTGGGGGCTGCTCCTACCTAGCATAGGCTCTGTGGGAGAGGACATGAGGGGCTTCTGCTTTCTTCCCCTTCACAGATTTGGGGGACGGGCAGCGGTGACTTTCCCCTGTGGTTAGATACTGCCACTATGATGGGCAGAGTGTTTATTGGAGGGTGGGGCCTGGGGACTTCTTGCTTGTCCATCCCACTCTCCCAAGTCATCTTATCCCCTTACTGGTGAAATTGCCTCCCACTCATTTCCGGATGGATGATCCCAGCCCCGATGGTGGGGTGGCTCCCTTGGGTTATATGGCCATTTTCATTGTTAGTTTCCTCTAAATACAAAGGGGAGGGGGCGGCTATCTCAGTTGTCCTTTTCCTTGTCGGTTCCATCCCCAGCCCCTCTGAAAAATCGCTTAAAGTTTTTGCTTGGTGTTAATTTTTATTCATTTAACTTGTCTCATTGTCATTGAGAGCGAGAGGGGATTAAAGCTTCAAAAGTGAGGAGTTTGGGGAGGGTAAAGTGGATGTTTATATGAAACTGCATCTGAATCAACTGGAAACACCAAACAAAGGCAGCTGGGTTGGGGGAGGGTCCTGGGTGTATATTGTTTCAGTGTTAGGCTTCTCTTTCTTTATAAGAGTCAATGCCTTTGGAAAGGATTTTCACTGAAAGTTTTGTGGTTGGAAGGAAGAGCAATCAATTTCTTGGTCTGGGGCTTGTGACTATATATTTCTCTGATCCACATGGAGAGACTGCTCATTGGGACTACATGGCTGCACAGACATTCCCAGTTGGTCTTAACATTAGTTCTTAGACTGCACATTCCTTCCTCTTCCCCCAAATGCCTTTCTGACATGGAAGCCAGGACTTGGTTTAGGGCGACTCGTTTGTTTCTATGTTTTCTCCTTTTGCTGTACTTGAATAGATCCTTCATGTGATTTGGGGGAGAGTATAAGATACTCCACTGTGTATACTTATCTATAGTAAACATTAAGCTGATTATGGAGGTTGAATTCTGTTCATCTGCCTTGGCTCTAAATATTTCTTAGCAGTATTATCTAGTGTTGATAACCTGCAGAAAAGATTGGGGGCTTGTAAAGATAAGACTTTCGCTTTTACCTTTCTTTTAAAAACAGATATGAATATAGTGTCTTTGCGAGAAAATCTTTGAGCTTCTCTATTTAATTTTTTTGAACAGTCAAAATGATGAGTTTTAATAACTATAATGTAGCATGCTTTGGGGCCTGTTATTTTGCACAGTAAACTAACTCCTTTTTGGCTTACCTTGAAGCATAGAGCATTTATTTTCAGTAAGTTTAAAAGGAATGGTACTTCTTTCTAATTATGCTTCCAGTAATTCAAGAAAACATTTCTTTGTGTACTGGTGTTAAAAGGCGTTAGGCGTTATCGTTTGTTTTGTTATGTATATTGTAGAATTGGGCTTGCCAACATCTGTTGGGAGTTAAGGACTTGATCTTTTTAAACAAGTATTTTCTTATACACTTCATGGAATAATTAAGTGTAGGTATACAGGAGGAATCCCTTCCTACTTCCATAGAAACAAAGCCCTTCAATTGTGAGTTAGCTGGAACACTGGAGTTACCGTTATGTTGAAAAAGTACTAAAGAGAATGTTGATTGCAATTGTCTTCCAGTTTGCATGATAGGTATGTCTTACAGGACTATTGAAATCAATTCAGTGTATAATTCCCATCTGTTTTAAGAAACTTATAGTTGTTGGTTTTTTACAAATTTGATAACACTTATGGATAAAGCAAAGAGGCCTGGATGATATACTAATATTCTGAAACCTTTTGAAATATTATACTGAACTATTTCCCCTTTCCAACTTACTTTATTTCATGTTGAGGTTTTCAAGTTTTGAGATTTCTTCTCATTTGCTTTGCCAATTCTGAGAGTGATCTTCATATTGGAAAGGCGACTTTGGAATGCAATTCAGAGCAAATGTTAGGGTATTCTTACGCCCTTAACTTTCTCTTCAGGTATTACCTATGAATTGTGGATAGATAATTAGCCAGTCCCTGAACTGCTACTAAAACAGCTATGTGAATGACCAGGTAATAATGGTACAACAATGAACGCTGATCCCCTGGTTGCATCTTTGACTGCCCAGCAGCTGCTAATTTGAGAAGCCAGTTTGAATGACTCTTCATTGAAGTACAGTGCTTGCAGTCCGATGCATACAATCCTCACTTCCTTTTTTACAGTGCTAGTAATGCATTTTCAGGTTTCTTTACTTGTGTGTGCGGGACCTTTTGATATCATCATTGAAGGAGGTGAACTAACACTGAATATTATACCAGGAGCATGTTTCTGTCACTGAGTAAAAAGGAAAACTCTTGTTTGCTGTTGTTTTCAGGTTTTGTTTTAAAAATTTACAAAATAGGATTTCAGTGAAAGATAGATGTAGTTACCTAGACAGTGTTTCCATGCATTTATAAAAACTCTTGTAATTATTATTTCAAAGTGACTAAAACAGTATTTTATTAAACAATAAGGACTAATCTATATTAAAGAAACAAACAAACAAAAATCAATCAGAGCAAACTTGTCCACTCTTGTTTATTTTCATAAATGTTTTGCTAACCAGAACACCTGTTGTGGGTATGATTCTGTATAATTAAAATGACTGGCAAGTGTGGGTTTGCATTGTAGGTCAGTCAACATCTGGCTACTGAATACATTTTTCAGAGCTATATGCCGCGCTCTCCCACCCCCAATCACCTTTGATTTTCAGATACTGTAATGTGGTCTACTTCAAGATCCCCTTCAAGACCACCTGGAGCCTTCAGCTGGCGCAGAAAGCAACTTCCCACCACATGAATGGGGCCAGGACATAGCAGAGTACATAGTGCAGAGATTTCAGGAGTATGCTGACTTCCTATTTGTTAGAAATTTTTATTGCCCGAGCGGTCTAGGACTCAGATATGAGATGACTCTCTCAATTCTCCATTGCAATAATTGAGATCGGCTGGGATGCTCTGGTAAAACTATCCAGGTTTGACAGCAGCGCTTTCATGTCAAGCATCTCTGCCTTTGTAATTTTCTCTTCTTGGTGGTCTGCCAGAGCCCAAGTTGGGCAAGCTTCAGGCCCCGATATAAGGAGCATTCATTTTGCTTAGTATTGGATTGTTTTGTTTTGCATCTTATTAATTTGGGTATTTTTCTGGTTTTCGTTGTTTGGTATATTTTTAACATTTGGTCTTCTAAGGCGTACTGGTGACTGGCAAGCAGTTTTAGGGTAGAGTATGTCATTTGTATCTTTCATGTTTTTGTAACTTAAAGCACCTCTAATCACTACAGGGGCAATAACCATTAATAAACAAAAATATTCCAAAACATAATAAGGCCTCCCTAAAATAAATGAAACTTAGGACTTTCTATAGAAAAGTCAGTCTACTTTTGAATTTTAATTTTTTTAACTATTTTCAAAGCATTTTTTAGAGCATATCACATTTTAGGTAGATAGAGGGAAAACCTATTAGATCATGAAATAGTCTCCCCAAACAGAGTAATGGCAGCCCCATTACTTGAGGCATTTAAAACTAGACTGTATTAAGCCCTACCAAATATAAGTACGGGCACAATCCTGTATTGGCAGTAAGATGGGTTAGAAGAATTAAGCGACTTCTTTCTCTCTGTAATATACATTAAGGAAAGAGACCCTTTGTTAAATGGACACTGTCAACAATAGTCACACATTTATAATGAGCTTTTATGAAACTCAGAACTAACAGAATTAAGAGTTGTTTTAAAGCAAATAAATATCATCTTGCTGTTTTTGAAATCTGTTGCAGCAGTAAGAATCTGAAATTGAACCTGATTTCATGGATTAATTTTTAATTATTTTTTTGCATCTCAGCAAAGCAACCACAAATAGTAACAAACGACATGTGAAAACATTATAAGAAAACTCAGCTCCTCAGACACAATGGAACTTTCTACCATAAAGGTAAAGCTTGTCTGTGTAGAACGCAGAACTTCCTTGGGGGTTGTTCTCAGACTGGAACGAACTCGTCTAGGAGCTAAGGACCATCACAAACCCTCACTTTTTATGCCAACCACAAGGCGCACTTCTTCAACCTGTTTTCTCTAACATAAACACTGAGCAGCATGGACATTTAAAAACAAGCCCCGGTCCAAAACACTTCACTTCACACACAAGTCTCCCTCTGGGGAGAGGATAGGAGAGAACGTTCCACACATGATAGACACGTGTTAGTCGTGTCACCTAATGTGCTGCTGGACAGTCCTCAGATGCTACAGTGATCATGGCAGTGTAAGAACCTACATTGAATAGAATAATTTTGTGTTAGTAATATAGCTAAAGATAACATTTGTTTACAGCATATGACTTTAAGTTGTCCCTTTCGTTAAAATATCATTACTAATAAATAGAACAAAGTAGTATTTTCTGAAGTCCATTGTTTTTTGCCATGTACTACGTTGCAAGATTATCTTACTGAACCGTGAGCTCTCAGGACCTGATCCTCTGCCCATTTATAGTTGGTGGAAAGATGCCCATTGACATTATGGGCTTTGGATCAGGCCCAGATAACACTGATACTGATTGAAAGAGAGCGCTTTTTATCTCTTCCCCTCTGTGTCCCAAAACACCCATGTGTTGCCATAAAATCTGTTCTTGTAGATCTTTCTGTAGAAGGGGAATAAGCAGATGTTTTCATATGTATGTATGCATGCTATTAAGGATTGTCATTACTGCATTTCCACTAGAAATTTTCTTTCCAGATGTCAGTACCTTTATTTAAAGGGGGAAGAGAGAGACTGCAGCCAGTTTATACTTGAAGAGGGGCTTGGAGTTGAATCTTGAATGCACTTGAATTAGTTTATTTTCAAAAAGTTTTCTGCTGGAAAAATTTGTTTTCAGAAGATCCTACTTATAATATCCATTCTATTTGAGTATTGTGTCATGGCCTAGCAATACTGAAATTTGTGTTGTGTTGTTTTTTTTTTGTTTGTTTTTTTTTATTTTGTTTTAATGAAAATAGTGTTTGTGAATGTGCAGGTTTATAGTTCAGAGCTTTTGCCAGGCTGCATTTAGTATGTCCATTTTTTAATCCTTGAAATTCAGTGACGTGTATGCTGGCTTTCACACAAGTTGAAATGGTCACTTTTTCCATTTAAAGTGTTAATGGACTTTATGCATGTCTCAGGAACACTGAAAGTAAAGGTGTTAAAGGTAAACTTTTGCTAAACTGAAATAATTAAACCTCGTCTTTATTCCAAATATCAGTTAATAAAGAAACTTTCACGGTTCTTTGTTTACCTGTCTAAAACTGGTAGAATGTCTTGATCACTCATTTCCAAGATATTCCAATCAATGCTATCAATTTCTAATTAGATACAGTTGCTATCAATGTCCATATATGTTTTAGGAAAATGATTTTGTATTTTTGTGTATTTAAACAAGATTATGTGGAACAAATGCAGATGTTTCTTTGGCACACTTACAAAAGATATTTATTTTCTTAATAACTTGACATCTGCAAAACAGAGGAGAGTCCCTTAGCTAAGGTGCCTGAGGATATAGGCACTTCTTCCTCTAATGGGATACCACTCCCCAAAATATTACGGTTTTGTATGCTGTCAGAGACCACACTGCTCTGCACAATGCAACAGCTATGTAAGTTCTTTAGTAGAATCTGCTTTTAAGTCTTAAAGCCATCTTTCAGGATCTAACTGTAGAGATCCTGTTAAGTACCGGTATGTTTTTAAATGCCTTTTTATATCAGTTTACTTTCTCTTCTGTAAATTGCCAATAAATACTTCGATTGGTTTTTCACTATTAAATCTGAGAAGTTACTGCCTGGCACTTTTGAAAGGAATGAAGTGCTTTCCTTGCTAGAGGAGACAGGTAAAAAAAGTGAGTGCACGTGGACAGGGTCAAAGGCACAGGGAAGGTTGTGGTATATACCATTGTAGATGCAAAATGGGCCAAACGATCTGAGGCTACAAGGCGCCCTTGCGGAACAGTTGTTAATTTATAGCACATTAATGCTTAAAGCCTTCAATAAACTACCATGTGACATTCTGTGGGGATGTGGAAAAAGGTATTGAAATGGTGTTCTAGGAGTATTTTCTAAGATACCAGTAGCAGGCATTTTATGCTGCTAAGCATCTGTGAATCTGACAAATTTTATTCTTTAAATAGCATATTTCTGTGAAGGGGTTTTGAACTTTTATTTTTTATGAAGCCAAAGTTGGAAGAACCTCATATCGCTTTGCTTTTGCAGTTGCAAGGGGAATTTGCATCTCCTGCATAATTAAAATAACAAAATCTATTGAAAACTTAGTTTAAAAGTGGTGAATAAGTGGGTTGACTTTGTTTGCATGCTTCTGTTTTCTTGAGACTTGGTTTCCAACTCCAGCGCTTTTCAAGATTTATATATTTTGTTGTCCGTCTTTTGGAAGCGTAAAATAAAAAGCTAAAAATCTAGTGACCCAGTGTAGACAGTACTTTTCCCCCACCAATAACAAATTTCTATTGTTATCGCTTAAGAATTGTAAGATTCTTGGACAGATTTGATAATGATAAAATAATCATAGCAAAGTCAGCAGAAATCATAAATAGGTAGAAAGCATTTTAGAAGTTAGGTATGGAAATTCATTTGTGTACAGTCTACATTAGATTGACTTATGTTGTCTACATGGTCAGAGTATAAGTTTTGATCATCGGAGAGCTTGCGTTAACAAGTAAGTCTATATAAAGATTCTTCAGCTTCTATCAATGAAGCTTTCAAGAGACTTGTGTATTTACTATATGTAGTTCTGGTTGATGGACAGCTGGGGTCCCCAACGCGGTGCCCGCGGGCGCCATGGCGTCTAAGTGCGCCCGCGTACTGGCCGGCGGACGAGCATCCGCCGAAATGACGCCGAATTTTGGCAGCGACGTCTCTGGATGATGCCACTTGTCGGCGGCATTTTGGTGGATGCTCATCCGCTGCCACGATCCTTCGTCTGGGGACCACTGACGTACAGGATGAGTTGTGCTTTCTATGTTCTACATTGGTATATTAGAATAAAACATACTGGTTGAAAGTAGGATGTAAAATATTAAACAGTTAACTGATTAACCGATAAATTAGTCTTAATGTTAATATATTGCTGTTAACGTTTAAAACAGATTGGTAAAATAATTTTGTGACATTTTACATCCCTACTTGCGCTGTCATTTCCTCAACCCGGCTGCGCTCCCTACCTCCACATCTGAGCACACCATGTGCATTAACAAATCTGCCTCTTCCCTATCCTCATCCCACTCAGCAGCAGCGCCCAGGACAGGACAAGCCGAGCTGACCTTGCATGGCGATGGTTCGGGAGCCCAGAACAGCGTGGACAGGGAGCGGTCGAAATGCGTAGTACTCTTGGGGTATCAGCGCTGGCTTCCAGGGTTGGGTGCCTCGCTCCCTGCCAGGAGCCAGCACAGGGACCCTGGCTGGGCACATTCCCTCCCCCACAGACATGAGTCCCTTGCTCAGGGAGCAGCTGCTGCTTCCTGCTGCCCCGCCACTCCTGCAAGACACCTTGTCCCCCCCGGGAGACTCCACTGAGCCCCTGGACACCGTCAGGGCCCAGGCCGCTGCCGGGTGCAGCGGGCTGAGGGGGCGGGTGGTGCTGTAAAAAATAGTTACATCCCTAATTGAAAGACTGTACTCAGACTAGTTATCAATGGTTCGCTCTCAAACTGGGAGGGTGTATCTAGTGAGGTCCCTTATGGATCAGTCCTGGTTCCAGCACTATTCAATATTTTCATTAAGGACTTGAATAATGGACTGGAGTGTGTGCCTATATAATTTGCAGATGACATGAAGCTGGGAGGGGTTGCAGATACTTTGGGAGACAGAATTTTAATTCGTCAGGGTCATTTTGAATTTGAGAACTGATCTGATGTCAACAGGATGACATTCCATAGAGAGAAATGCAAAGAAATACACTTAGGAAGGACAAATCAAATGGTCAACTACAAAATGGGGAATAACTGACTCAGCAGTATTAATACTGCAGAAAAGGATCTGGGGGTTATAGTGGATCACAAACTGAATATGAGTAAACAATGTGTTGGAGTTGCAAAAAAACCCTAATATTCTGGGGTGTATTAACACAAGTGTCATATGTAAGACATGGGATATAATTGTCCCGCTCTATTCGGCACTGGTGAGGCCTCAGCTGGAGTACTGGGCACCACACTTTAGGAAAGATGTAGACAAATAGGAGAGAGTACAGAAGAGCAATAAAAGTGATAAAAGGTTTGGAAAACCTGACCTAAGAAGAAAGGTTTAAGAAAACAAAACTGGGCATGTATACTCTTGAAAAAAGAAGGCTGACGGGGGGGACCTGATAAGTCTTCAAATATGCGAAGGGCTGTTATAAAGAAGATGGTGATCAATTGTTACCCATATCCACTGAAGGTAGGATAGGAAGTAATAGGCTTAATCTTCAGCAAGGGAGATTTAGGTTAGATATTAGGAAAAACTTTTTCTAACTATAAGGATAATTAAGCACTCGTTCAGGCTTCCAAGGGAATTTGTGGAATCCGCATCATTGGAGGTGTGTAAGAACAGGTTGGACAAACACATGTCAGGGATGGTCTAGGTTTACTTGGTCCTGCCTTCAGCGCAGCAAACTGGACTTGATAACCTCTTGAGGTCCCTTCTAGTCTTGCATTTCTTTTATTCTAACATGGTTGTCAACACAACCTGGCATTTTATTATTGAGGCTTCCTTACAAAACTACTTTATGGCTTTTCCTGTTGGTTGCCTCCTGCAATGAGGTCCTATAAGGTTAAGAACTCGGAAGTCTGAATAGAAGGAAAACTACAGGTATGACCCAGCTAGTGTCATCTTCCTATTTTTTTTCTGTCATAACACTCATCGCCACAGAACAGGACAAAATATTGAACTACCAGCAATGTTGTTCCTTTTATAGTGAGCAGTTCAATATTCTAGTCCTCTCAGTGCTTGTCTGTACTCAATTTTTGTACTGATTTAGCCATCAGTTTAGAAACAGATCTGATTAAATCAGCGCAAGCCCATACGGTTGTACTGCTATAAAGGTGATTATATTGGTATTTATTTTATTTACCAATATAGTTACATTGGTACAATAACTTATAGCGCATAGGAATTGTTTCTTCCAGAGTGCTAATGCCCTCCTCTTCAGATCAGTGAGGGCAACTGCTGCATTTGCTTAGATCAGTCTTCCTTTAGATTCGTGACCCTCCTAACCTTTGCCATTCTGTTACGTTTGGGCTTAAATATGTCCACTTTGTAGCTTGGATTGGGTAGGTAGTAATGTGCACATTGTTAGTTTCAGGATTCAGTCTGATGAGGTATGCTTCATGTTACATTTTCCCCTTTTTCCTAATTTTCCTTATAATAATGAATATAAAAGCATTGTAGGAAGCCTCTTCCTTTCACCCTCAGACTATATTTTTTGTATAATAAGAAAAATATTTAACTATAAGCGTTTTGGTTTCACTTATTCCTGTAATGACATTACATTGTTTGCAATGTTGTAGCTATGTTGGTTCCAGGATATAAGTCCCAAGATAGGTGGGGTAATATCTTTTAGTGGACCAACTTCTGTTGGGGGAAGAGACAAGCTTTCGAGCTACACAGAGCCCTTCTTCGGGTCTGGAGAAGGTAACCAAATTGTCTGAGTTAAATGCAAGGTGGGACATGCTGTAGGAGACCATTTAAAATGGAGAGGGCAATTGTTTATATTGTTATAATGAGCCATAAAATCAGTGTGTCTGTTAAGTCCATGGTGTTTAGAGTCCAGCAGAGTTATGAATTTCAGTTCCCAGGCTTGCCTTTTATACAGGTTTCCTCTGAGGATGAGGACTGAGAGGTCAGATATGGAGTGATCGCTTCGTCAAAAGTACTTACCCAGGGTGATAGGCTGTTTTTGGTCTTTTATCATTTTTCTGTGTGAGTTTACTTGAGAGCACAGTGATTGTCAGATTTCACTTGTTCCGGCATTTGAAGCACTGGATGAGATACACCACATGTTGTGATAGGCATGTGTGGGACCCATGGATCTTGACAGGTGTGTTGCAGGGGTATTGATCATCAGGTATCCTAGTTTTCTGTGATTAAAAAAACCAAAAGTATCTGATTAAAAAACACACACAAATCTGTGTTTTTCAGTGATTAAAATGAAATGCTGAACTTTAGTTTCCCTAGCCACAATAGTGAGCCCGGAGCTTCACTGCCCGGGGCTCAGGCTGTCAGCTCTGGTTCGGTTAATATGGTGAGCCAGATAATGGAGACTCGGATAAACAGGGTTCTACTGTATATGTTTTAATTTTTTCACAAAATGTAAAAACTAAAGATTCTCTGTTTGCTTTAAAAAAAAAAAAAAAAAATTCAACGTTTTTCCATGGGCAGCTGATTTCTAGGATCCCTGCTGATCATTGTAGCCGTGGAGATATATCTACAGATTTTGCATCTGTTCGGGCAGGGTCTGGTGCTGTGCTGAGTTTGGTGTATCCTGGTCTGTGTGGGGCTTGTTTCTGATGATGAGCTTGTTGAGGGTGGGGAGTTGTTTAAAGGCCAGAAGAGGGGGTTCAGGAAAGATTGGTCCCAACCAATTTTTTCCCCTTAATATTTCTTAGCTCACTTAGTTCCTTAATGTTTTAAGAATGATCTACACTGAGAAGAGGGCTATTAAATAAATGACACTTGGGCCAGGTCTACACTATAAACTTGCATGGGTGTAACTAAGGGCTTTTCTACACTTACATTTTATAGCGCTCTAACTTGCTGGCTCAGGGGGGTGAAAAATCAAATTCACCCCCCTGAGTGCAGCAAGTCTGAGCACTTTAAAGCGCTGGTGTAAACAGGCTCCAAGCGCTGGGAGCTGCACTCCCAGAGCTTGGAGCTAATCCCCTCGTGGAGGTGGATTGCCAGGAGCTCTCTCGCGCGCGACCACACTTGCACTTCAAAGTGCTGCCGCAGGAGCGTTCCCGCAACAGCACTTTGACGTTTCCAGTGTAGCCATGCCCCTTGTCATTCAGGAGTGTGAAAAATCAACACTCCTGAGGGACAGTTATACCGACCTAACTCCCAGTCAACTATGTCAACAGGAGGGCTTCTATCAACATAGCTACTGCCTCTCATGGAGGTGGATTTAACTATATTCATGGCATAGTAGCATCTTCACTGAAGCGCGAGCAGCTGTGCCACTGCAGTGTTTTAAGTGTAGACCCAGCTTTGATCATTATTGATTTAATTGGTTTGACATTCCTGTGCTCAATGTTTTGTGAAGTAGTGTTAGTTTATCAACATCTTTTGGCTTTGTATTCAACTCCAAAAAGTTTAGCAATGAAAGAAACAACTTCTATTAAGCTTTTAGACCGCGATCAAAATTCCCATTTTTAAGCCATCTCACAAGTTTGTCAGTATGTCATTAAAACAATATAGCGCAAAGTGCTGACATTCTCCCAAGAAACTCGCAAAACTAATGATGAATTTTTCCAGTAGGCCAAAACCATACAACTTTAAAATGTAACATCAAACAAAACATTGATCTGAAAAATTAAATGACATTGCCACCTCCAACTTGGGGGGGGGGGGAAACGGGGGGGATTAAGTACATTTCTAATGTTCAATATTTTCTCAGTCTTGTAAATGTGTCTTTAAAATAGCATAGTTTATTGCTATTTTAGCAGGTAAAACGAAGTGTGTGTTCTATGTACATTTTCCTTTGTACCCCCACTTATCCCTGCTGGCATTCAGGCACTGAACAGGTACAATGACATCTACTCTCAAGTCAGGCTACGGTACAGCTGTTAAACAGTTATTCCATATAGAATTGTATTGCAGACTTTCATGTCAAGATACTTAGGAAGGATAGTCATAATTTTCATGACATAAAACTTCTCTGGGTTTAAAGACATTCGTTGATGACTAGATCAGTTGGTCCAGAGTTTAGATAGACAGACCAAATGCAACTTTTTATCTCACTGTTGTTGTATTAAAAGGAAGTTTATACATTTTAATATGATAAATGAAGGGTTAAGATACTACAACTTTATTCAGTGATGACCAAAAACCTTTAAGCACTTGATAATTTTTTAGCCATGTTAACTGCCTGGCATTTTTCCTTTAGTTCTTAAATTCTGTGGCATTTTGAGAGACTGGGTTTCCAGTTCACATCCTTTTTCAAGCCATAGTCATCTCTTTGAACATCCATGTTTTTCAGAATCTCAGACTGTTCTAGTGGAATCCAGTTAAAAACCAGAAGAAAGTAACATTTTAAATATTTGATATTTTATAATTGAAATTGAGATACTTAGGGTCTGCTCTAAATCCTAAAGTGTGTGTATATAATTGGGAAACATAGATGCGTTGATTGCATTCTTGTTTTCCTAATCTGTTGTCTTTTTTAAATATAAAGCTTCCATAAAGTGAATTTCAACAAAGCACTTCTTCCTACATTTTAATTTGGTCTGATACTTTTTAACTAGTAAACTGTACACAAGGGACATGATTGGTCTGTGACCTTTGAAGAATTTACTGAGTACAGTTTGAAACAAAGTGTCTAGTGTTCAGAATAGGATTAATATCTGTTGAGTTACTCTGAGTTTTCTCTTATCTGTGCTGGAATAGTTACATCTCAAGTCTGACTTTTACTATTTGATGTAGAGGATCTTCTTTGGAAGTCACTTTTCTGAATAAGGTTGGAAGAAATTTTAACTTTCACTGTTGTAGAATTGGTAACATTTAATTTTTGCAATCACAAAACTTTACTATAAATCTATATATCTGATTTACGGAAAAGATGGGAGGAAACAGATTTATCTTGCCAACTAAGCACCTGACTTGAGTCGGTCAGAAACGTTTAGACATACCAAAAGTTTAAATATCAATGATCTGTATACAACTAAAATGTCCTCTAAGTTATTAGGCAAGGTGGGTGAGGTAATATCTCTTAAGGTTTGTCCACACTGCAATTAAAAACCCACGGCTGGTCTGTGCCAGCTGACACAGGCTCAGGCAAAGGGGCTGTTGAATTGTGGTGTAGATGTCCGGGCTTAGGCTGGAGCCTGGGCTCTGAGACCCTCCCGCCTTGCAGGGTCCTAGAGCCCGTGCTCCAGCCCAAGCCTGGACATCTACACCGCAATTAAATAGCCCAAGCCCTGCGAGCCCGAGTCAGCTGGCATGGGCCAGCTGTGGGTTTTTAATGCAGTGTAGTCATATCCTTATTGGACAACTTCTGTTGGTGATTAGCAGGGAGATGTTCAGCAGCAAGCTCTTTGGGGCAGGGACCAAGTCTCCATATACGTTTGTGCCTAGCACTATGGAACTCCGTTCCTGACTGGAACCTGAGTGCTGCTGCAGTGTAAATATGAATATTTTCTTAAATAGTGAAGCAAGGACAATGTGAAGGTAAGATGTATAACTGGCAACACTGCAACCAATTCCCTCTTCGTTAGGGAATTGTAGTACCTTAAGACTATCAACATTTCTCTGAGTTCTTTAAGCACCTTCTGACTTGAAGTGATCTTGTAGTATTTAGTTTTAGTGAAGAGAGGTGGCCTGACATTTCCCTAAATGAACATCTAAAGAATGGCCTTGCCAATCCAAAAGTTACAGAATTTGATTGCAGTGGCATTATTTTAGCGACACTGCTGAAACTTTTGGTCTTATTTAAGATCTAGTAAAAGGTGGTAGTATAGATTAGCATGGAATGTGCTTGCAGCGAATACTTGACATGGTACTTTTTTTTTTCTCTGTCTGACAGTCAGGATTTCCTAATGGAACCGCTTTAAACCAGTAGCTATTGTTGTGTTCTTAGTGCTGTGCAGTTAGTTATATGCCGTTATACTTCTATCATAAAATGATACCTGTTATATAGGGTAATTTTTCACAATGTAATCTCCTGCAACATAGTGTATAAAATGGATGGTTTTAAAAAAAGCTTTCTTTGAAAGATGGAGGGTGCAAAGGTAGGGATTGGTTTTGCAGTCTCTGTTTGAAGCCACTAGAGCATGTCTAGATGAAAAAAATGATAGCATTTTAAAATAAAGTTAAACATAACTTTAAATGTGACTTTGCACCTAGTTAGACAAGGCAAATTGTGTTAAAAAATGTTAGCTGGTCATGGTCACCCCTTGGCTCATCAGAATGGGGGGAGGGATAGCTCAGTGGTTTGAGCATTGGCCTGCTAAACTCAGGTTGTGAGTTCAATCTTTGAGGGGCCCACTTAGAGATGTGGGGCAAAATCAGTATTTGGTCCTGCTAGTGAAGGCAGGGGGCTGGACTCGATGACTTTTCGGGGTCCCTTCCAGTTCTATGAGATAGGTATATCTCCATATATTTATATTTTTTAATGCTGTAGTGTGTTTTAAATCTATCCCTGTCTGAGACCGGAAAACTCACTAAGTTACACTGAGGTTTATACTCAAAATAGGTTTTTTCTAAAATACACCTCTACCCCGATATAATGCTGTCCTCGGGAGCCAAAATATCTTACTGCGTTATAGGTGAAAGCGCGTTATATCGAACTTGCTTTGATCCGCCGGAGTGCGCAGCTCTCTCCCCCCCCTCCCCCGAGCACTGCTTTACCGTGTTATATCGGGGTAGAGGTGTATGTTTGCTAGTACATTAGTTAAAACATATTTAACACATTTTGCGACAGTCTTCTAGATTATGAAAACAATCTTAGCCTTAGGATATGTCTGTATTTCCTTTCTTAGCTGAAACACACAGTTCCTTTCTAATCATTTGTTATTACATAAAGATATGGAGCTTGGAAAGATTGGGTCTAAACTCTTTGCAAGAAGTGTGTTAAGACTAAACACCTCCATGTGATTCGAGGAATTTTCCTGCCTCAGAATGGGATAGATTTAATGGATACTAAAACATGCTGAAGCGTTAGCAATTTATTGCTCTTGTGCAAGCGGCTCTGGCATTGCTTGATGCCTGATTTTGTAGTTTCACACAATGCTGCTGTGCTGCTTGTTGATGGATGTGGCTCTGTCGGAAACTTTCCAAAACAGTTAGATGGAATTGCAGTGATTATTGGAATGCTTCTTAGACCTGAATGAGTTTGTCACCTAGGATAGATCTCTGAATTTCTCTTATCCTATTGTCATACTTTTTATCCTGACAAAAGTTTCAATGGAGGTTTTGAAGTCAATGTGTAGCTTCATAAATACAGAAGACTTACTTTTTTTGCTAAGATTTTTGTGAAAACAGGACGTGTCTCTAGGTGCTTGTTCAATTTCATTGCTTAGTGACTTGTGATCATACTTCTCTGACACTGAATTGGATTTGTTTGGAAATTGTCACAGAACAGATGTTTGGCTTTAGTTGAGAAATAAGCAGTAAAAACAGGTGAATCTTGATTTTGCTTCCTGCAAATGTCCCTAGCAGAAAAAGATGAGAAATATAATAAAATGTTACTGTAAGATTGTCTTTAATAGAATGTTTTACAACATAGTCTATAGAGCTTCAAGGAATCTTTAACCTTCCTGTAAAACTGTAAATCTCTAACTTAATATACAAATACTAAGTAATGCTACTTTTTTTTTTTTTTTTTTGCAGCTTCCCATAAAAGCCGGCCAGCAGAATACCCACACCAAAGTCAGCACAGAACATAACAAGGAATGTCTCATCAACATTTCCAAGTACAAGTTTTCCCTGGTCATAAGTGGTCTCACTAATATCTTAAAAAATGTTAACAATATGGTAAGTTTTCTAGGTTTGGTTTATTGGATGCTTTTGAAAATGGTTATACCTTTTTATTTACAGAAACTTTGTAGAATGTCTAGTCTGACATTGACTCAAATTGCTGTTTCGTTTTGTGCATTTAATAGGGTACCAGTTAACTTACAGATTTTTTTTTTTAACTTCTAATGCAGTAAAGTTTACCAACAAAATTGAAATGAGCATCCACATTGCATGTGAGGATGATGGGGGAATGTGGGCAACAAGGTCTAAAAGGAAGAACGTTAGTAATGCTGCATCGGATGACCCAGAAGGTGTCAGTCACAGAGGGAATGGACAGGGTGGAAAAGTGCATATGGCTAGGCTAGGGGTACACCCAACACATGCCCTCTTAGACCTGGGTTTGTAAGCAATCCTTGGATGTCTGCTCTCCAAACCAAGTGGAATATGTTTTGTAAGTGGTGCACTTGATCACTGGGAAATGGGTTCTCTCTGTACAGTTGCATAAGCATGTCATTTAACTAATGAAGCAATATTTTGCAGCCTTGGAGGAGACCGAAGAGGGCATTTGGTCAGAGGTATCCAGTGAACAGCATCCAGAGCAATGGGAGCTGTTCTAATCCTTTCTGCTAGAATGTGTCCTGCCAGGAAGAGGAATATTGGAAGAGGGAAAAACGAACAAGCATTTAAAACAAACCTAGGGCATTAGATTCTTTTCAGGATCTGTTCAGACACTATGCATAAGTGCATGGTGCAGTCATTTGCAAGTTGCCATCTCATAAATTACATTTAAAAACAAAAAGAACAATCCAGGAGCCATACAAGATTATCAGCCGAGAACCATGAAGGAAAAGGCTTGAAAAAGACTCTTTGGCCTAGTGGTAGTCTTACAGAGTTAATCTCCTGAGCACATCCCTTAGAGGCTTGTAAGGGATGCTTAGCTTGAGTGGAGTGTTTCCTTGATATTTTCCCCCTCTGACACTTGATGTAGCTTGCAGTGTTTCTTGGGTGGATCAAGGACCTCCTTAACACTGAGTTCTTGCGGGCAGCAGGTTAAAGTCAAGGGACAGAAAAAGGTTCAAGAAGACCTTCCCACCAAACTTCAAAAAGACCCTTTCAAACTCAAATTTGTAACATTAAATGAACAGTCTCCCTCTATACTGTTTGTTTGTGAAATGCAGCAAGGCAGAGCATAGAATCACTTTCAAAAATATACTAAAACATTATTGAAACTTCACCCTCATTAAATTAACATTGACAACTAATTTGATAGAGTGCAGTAGACAAAGGGGGATGGGGAGGAACAAAGGAAAACTATTAAATATGGATCCTAAGTGTTCATTCTAGGACAAATAAAAATTACCAATGGGGCAGGCAAGATGAGAAATTGTAGTTACTTTGAAAAAGTGGAGGGAGAAGAAATGAAGCAAATTTCATAGGCAATCAACTTCCAAACCATCAGATCCATCATGACAGCACTCAGGGTGGGCTCCCTAAAGGGCCAATAGTATGTGAACATGTCCTCACCAGAACAAGAGAATGAGTAGCTTATACTTACACTAATGGACATAAAAATTAATAGTGCCAACTCAAAAGTAAATCAGCCACACTATAGATATCAGTTGTAAGGAGTCCTGATAAATAAGAGTGTAAAGCTATACAATTCGAAACAAAAATTCTGTATTGTATCTGATGTGTGTAGCTGAGGCCTGGCCTGACATGAGCAATTAAAACCTGGAAGGAGGCTTCATTTCTTGGAAGATAAAATTAGGGAGGTAAAGAGATCATTAGGTTGAAAAAGACAGAATGTCTGAGCCATCTAAAATGAGAGGGAGAACACCCAGGGAACCATTTACTAACAGTGGACAAAGATGAACCTGGAATATGAAAGTTCAGGTTCTACATGAACAGCACATGGCGAGAAGATGCTGCACGGGATTGGTTCCTGCAAAGTAACCAAACCAATCCAAAAACGTGTGATGCAATGTATAGTAAATGCAGTGTAATTTGTACATGTATATAAAGTGTGTAACTTTGGATGTGTGGCATGCCCTATACCCACCCCATTCACTTGAGTCTTATCAACTCAGCATAGCTTTGCTGTATGCCAAATAAAGGGACCCGAGTAGTGAAATCTGGAGTTTGAGTGTTTTGGATCCCAGAGAACTGGACAAGGTGTTCTGGATAAGCCATGTGGGAAAGGTCTCTGAGGGAATACCAGCCATGTACCACTTTTAGTACCACTTTTCATGGAAAATGGCCCAAAAATTATTAGTCTGACTTGGTACTTCCAAGTGAATCCCTCCATAAAGTGCAAAAATAGAAGAATGAGTCTTTTCATATCAATGTTCTATACTCAATAGCAAGACTTAACTTTTCCTATGGTTGAGGAAGAGAGAACTGGATGAGATGCTCCAACCAGCTAGCAATATTTTTCAAGCACTCCTTCAGTATGGAGACCAGACTGTGTGTCATTAGTCTACTCCATGTTTAGAAAAGATAGCTTCAAGAGGCCTCCTGCTCAGCTAAAGCCTACAGATATTTGAACTAATCTTTCAAGCAGTTTTAATTATCGCATCATTTTTAGAAGCTTCTTACTGTGTGTTCTATCTACAGTCAATGGAACTAAATACATTTTTTGGCTAACCCTTCTCTGCTTTGTTTTGCTGTTCCAATCTGAATATTGATACACTTAGTCATTGGCGCTGGTAGTGAAATTAGATGCTAGTTTAAATATGTGATAGACTCTTGCATCCTAGATTTAAAATGTGGCATCCGCTTTGAAGATCCAGTAGTGTATTTGTGTTTCTTCCTGTGGTCTATGCTAAATTCTATAGCAGTCAAACTAAGTTTGTATCCATGGATTTGTGGAAACCTCAGTTCTGTTAAGTATTGTCTTGGCAATAAAATACAGCTCTAAAGAAATCAGATACGTTAGACAAACAGTAATAGCTACTAAAATAGAATTTTGGGGTCATGAAAGTAAAGGACTTGCTAGGCTCTCTAGTTGTTCTACTAGTGCACCTCCAATACTAATTGGCCTGCCTGTCCTGTCCCTTGTTATCTTTGTTCAATTTATGTCATTCACTCCAAAACAGTTTGTTTACTTCATGCTAGGAACTAAGAAGGAACTATTAATCTCATTTTCACTGGCCCTATTTCTAAATTTGAACCCAGAGCTCCAAAGGTGGAAAGGCTAGAGCATTGGGGGGAGGGATAGTTCAGTGGTTTGAGCATTGGCCTGCTAAACCCAGGCTTGTGAGTTCAATCCTTGAGGGTGCCATTTAGGGATCTGGGGCAAAAATCTGTCTGGGGATGGGTCCTGCTTTGAGCAGGGGGTTGGACTAGATAACCTCCTGAGGTCCCTTCCAACCCTGATATTCTATGATTAACCTACTGTGCTGCTTAATCCCCAGCAGATTTTCTGTATCACCTAAATGCTGCAATGGGCTACCAGTCAGATTTTTGCACTGGAGCTAAATCTGTACCTTTTCTTGTAGAGGATATTTGGAGAAGCTGCTGAAAAGAATTTATATCTCTCTCAGCTGATTATATTGGATACACTGGAAAAATGTCTTGCTGGGGTAAGTAGTCTAATTTATAATTGCTGAGTTTCTGAATCAGATGTAGACACAGTGAACAGAAGTTCTATAAACGTGTGTGTATAGTAGGTAGTAGTAAACTAACAATCATTTGATTTACGTCACATAGAATTAATGCTAATTTTAGAAAAACTCCTATGAAATAGTTAATGTAACTGATAAAATAACAATGTGTAGAATGGTTTCAGAGTGGTAGCCGTGTTGGTCTATATCAGCAAAAAGAACAAGGAGTACTTGTGGCACCTTGGAGACTAACAAATTTATTTGGGCGTAAGCTTTCGTGGGCTAAAACCCACTTCATTGGATGCATGCAGTGGAAAAAAACATAGGAAGATAGATAGAGAGATAGATATATATAGATATATATATATACACACACACACACACACACACACACGGAGAACATGAAAAAATGGGTGTTGCCATACCAACTCTAACGAGACTAATCAATTAAGGTGGGCTATAAGCAGCAGGAGAAAAAAAAACTTTTTT
Source organism: Terrapene triunguis (assembly GCF_002925995.2). Lineage (NCBI taxonomy): Eukaryota > Metazoa > Chordata > Testudines > Emydidae > Terrapene > Terrapene triunguis. The sequence continues at coordinate 11,540,303 of NW_020664582.1, forward strand.
AGTCTCTAAGGTGCCACAAGTACTCCTAGTTCTTTTTAATGTGTAGAATGTCCATCCTCCCTCCCCACCCCCAATTAACAATGATCAAAAATGCCTCGACTTGTTAACTAAATGGACAAAGGAAGGTTTCAGATCTAACCTTTCCTCCACTTCACTTCCAAACTTCTAATATTATATGTTTCTCTACAACAATTCATATAAAAAGAATAAACCATTGTGTGCATGGAAAACAAATTTAAGTAAAGTAATGGGGTTCAGTGTTAAGCTTCCATTGCATTTGTATAAACTGTAGGTGGATGGGGAGATTCTAAGTAGGGTTACAAACAAAATTATAAAAATGGTTTCGTTTCACAATTTAATACAAAATTAAAGGATAATTTTACAATCATTTTAAAAGTGGCAAATAGTAAAAATTAAAATATATTAAAATTAATGAAGTTTGTGGAAGTCATAGTTAGTGTTTCTTAAATGAAGTAGAAATTTCTTGTTGATGTAGTTCTGTTTCTATTTTCTATAATTATATACCCAGACAGAATCTTTTGCTATTGCCATATTAAGATTACTTTTGCAGGTATTTCCTAGTTTACGTTATTTAACCTTATCCAAACTTCCAGTGGGAGTCCAATCCTGAAGTTTCCACACAAACTTTCCTATTTCATTCAAATCTTTGCTGAGAGGCAGTTTGCTTTTACCTTTGGGATGAAAACAGTTGAAGTTTGGCTTTGCAATTATACATCTTAGGTAAAAACTGAGTCTCAGGTTTATTCCTAGAGATTTCTTTTAGCTTTGTTCCAGGAAGAACGTAATGAAATCATCAAAGCTGTGTGCAATTCCTTAGTACTGGTTGTAAAAGATATTTCTCTACAGAGTAATAAATACAATAGAGTTTGGTTTATCAAGGTGGAACATCTTTTAATATAGTAAAGATGCTGATGATGTAAGTAATGGTGCTGTTTTAAATAAGTAAGAAAATAATGTAGGTATCTACATAATGCAGAATAGATTTCAACTTTAAAAAAAAAAAGTAAATTATACCATATTTTTCTTTCCTGTGTTTAATGTAGTAACTTAGACTTGTCTAATTTCATAAATCCATATCTTCCTTTTTTAAAAGCCACAATTTATATTGATCAAAAACCTCAGTGTGTTTCAGATACATGATGAAACCTCTAACTGCTTAAAATTGTATGTCTTGTCAATTTAGATGAAAGCAAGTTGAGCCAGTATGTTTAGTAAGACTTGAGCCAAAGCTGTATACAAAGAGAGTTGTGTTCTGTGATATGGTCAGACATATTTCTTGCTTACTATTGCTTCTTAATGTTTCACCAAGTTCTCATGGCAACAAGACTCAGGTCAGCTAAGTGGGATCACTGCAACTTCTGAATTCCCCAGAGTAATTTCATTGGCAGGATTTTAAAAGTTTAAATGCTGACCTGACCCTCTGTTAAGATTCTTAGTAAAGTTGCTCTTCAAATTCTTTCTTAAATAGTTTCCTTATGTCTCATACTGTGCAAATTGGAAAAAGTAGAATTCTACAGGAAACTGTAGGGTTTTTTGTTCTTGTCTGGAATCACACTGACTCAATAAAGAAGCACCCTCTCTTTCATCATGTCTTTTAAATCTCTTACTGGAGGAAAAACTACGGTCAGAAAACCATTTGAGAGAATTAAGAGTCGGAGTTTACCTAAGGTTCTTCTAAGGCAAACAACTGACTCAAATGCTCTAACACCAGTGCTTTGACAGGTTGGCAGGGTGTGTCCCTTAAGTATTCAAACCGTTTGCTTGAAAAAAGTATTTTGATAGCCCATTCAATACTTGATGATGATGAGCTACTAACATTGTCCCACAGGTCAGGGATGGAAACACATTCGAAAATGTAAAATATTACTTTATGTGAAATTATAGGAAATTACTGTTAGCATGGGGTGTGTCAGAGCTTTTCCACTTAATTTGCATTGAAGTCAATGGGAGTTTCTACTGTGTAGAGAGTAAGTAGTACAAGATCTGTTCCTGGGATAGTAGTAACTAGAAATACAGTTTTTGCCTATAAAGCTGTGAAAGGGAATTTCAGGAAATAAGTGAAATGTTTACATTTTAGCAACCAAAGGACACGATGCGACTAGATGAGACGATGCTGGTCAAACAGTTGCTGCCAGAAATCTGCCATTTTATCCATACGTACCGTGAAGGAAACCAACATGCAGCCGAACTTCGCAATTCTGCCTCTGGAGTTCTCTTCTCTCTCAGTTGCAATAATTTTAATGCAGTCTTCAGCCGCATTTCCACCAGGTGAGTGCATGAATGGCAGCGCTTATCCAGTGTATTAGAAGGCTTATCAAACACCGTGAATGTTGTCTGGCTCTAATCAGTGTAGATTAAAACAAAGGCTAAAATTCACGACAGACCTTTCTGATCTGAAAAATATTAACTTGAAAATGCTGATGGGGAGTTTGTATCATATAATAAGCTGCTTACACCTGTACCCCGATATAACGCTGTCCTCAGGAGCCAAAAAATCTTACCGTGTTATAGGTGAAACCGTGTTATATCGAACTTGCTTTGATCCACCGGAGTGCGCAGCCCCGCCCCCCCGGAGCACTGCTTTACCGCGTTATATCCGAATTCGTGTTATATTGGGTCGCGTTATATAGGGGTAGAGGTGTATTTGAAATCTTTTCTGATGAAAATCCCTCTACATTTCAAAACTCTGCTTAAGCATCAGTTGATAAAATTAGTCTGATTCTGTCTCCATTCTGTGTTTTTGTACAGCTTATTTTCTGGGTGCTAGACTTACTTATTTTTTAGACCTGCTTTTATATGAAAAAAATCTGCCATAGAACGGAACTAATGATAAAAACCAAGTTGAAATGTAGGGTGGGTGCTTGCTAATGAGAGATTTCTAAAAATTGACAGAGACGCTTAACTTATATCCATTAATGTGTTTGCTGTTCCATGGTAACTTCTAGTTCTCTGCAGCTCTGTTGGAGCCTTAAGGATGTTGTCCTCCCCTAATTTTCCCTACTTGAAGGTCCATATATATCCATCTTTTTGACTGAGGAGAATGGGGCATGATTGCCTTGACCCTAAGAATATTACTTTTTATTGGATTTAGAAGGAGCCTGCTTGTCCTCTCACATGATTTTTATATCCGTGTAACCCCACTGATTATAATGAAATTCCTCCTGATTTACACCACTCTAAATGAGAGGTGAGTCAGGGCCAAGGTATGCTATCCCTTCTTTACTTCCCGCATTGCAGTCATCTCTTTGGTGCTGTCTTTGGCCAGCCCACCAAGGTTGCATGGAAGCTTTTATTAAGGAAATGCTTTTATGTCCTTTGAAAGTTGCTTGAAAAGGTTTAACTCTTATCAGAGTAGTGTGGTTATAACCAACAGTAGTACTTGAGTGGATCATTTGTTGGAGTTGGATCCAATGCTCCTTTATTAGGGTTGGGCAGCAATGAGTATGCTAGTTTGAATTGTTTTTAGTACCACAGTCTAAAACTAGGGCTTGTGTAACTTATACAATTAAAAGAGCTTTGAGAACACTAGAATGGAAGTGCATTCAAATTTTAAATATGAAACTTGGTAAACATCTAATTAGCTGAAATCTCAACTATTTTTTAAACTTTAAAGGGCTTTAATAATCTCTCAAGGACCTAGACTTAGTAGCCAGGATGGAGGATATGGTTTTTGCTAAATAAATTGATTAGGTTTAGTTGCTTATAGGGTAGGAAATAATTCCATGCCCTTCTGTTATAGGGAGTTACACTAGAACTTATTCTTGTAGATAGTTCTTTAATGTGTATTTGTTTATACATCTGCAGTATAGTTTTTCAGTATAAGTCTTTTTTACTCAAACTTAATTTTGAAATTCTAGGCTGTTTCAAGGCTGGAGTTGATTTTTGTTTCCACACAATTCTATTTTTCATTGGTATAGAAGTGGTTAAACATTTGGCTGTTTGTTGCTAATATCCACAGAGGTCAGCCTGCCGACAGTTAGCATTGCTGATCTTTTGACCCATGCTTCCTGTTTAGGCATATTTCTAGGCTCTGTACAGCAGCTGGGGGATTTTGGGCATGTAAAGCACAGCATCAGGGACCTTCCCGTTCTCAGCGTGGTCTGTTAAGTTTTCCCTCCATTGATGAAATGAAGAGCTGCTTTTGTGTGTAGTGGTAGAAATTGCATATCATGTCAAGTACACATCTGTAGCTTTGGAAGGGGTCAACACAATCTTATAACTTGCAGGCGCATATGATTTAGTTATTAGTGGCTTGTGATCTGATATGGTGTTTAGTAAGTTACCCTCGAAAAAGGAGGGAAAAGATTTAGCACAGTGCTTAAACTGATGTGATTAAAACTAATTGAGTTTCATTAGGGACAAAAAAAAGGGCTCCCCTTTGCCTGAGGGCTGACTGCAGTTCCCTTCAGAGACTGTGAATACTCCTGATTGTTGCCCTGATGGTATAGCTCAAGTGCAAAGCAAGGCACTCATTCCCAGGGGCATGGCCCAAAGGCATCACCAGCATGAGCCGGAGAGGTCAGTGCTCAGGTGAAATGAAATATAGATTACTTCCACAGCATTGTAAAGAAAAAGAGGATATAGGGTAAAATCTTGGTGTTAACATAAATATAAACTGATGGCATTTGTAGCTTACATCTTGAAATGTTGAGAAATTTTCTTCTGGAACTTTTCTATATGAAGTTAAAATGAAAATATTCTGTAAAATTAACTCTTAATGGTCATCCAAAGTTAGTTTTTAATTCCTGGATCTGTCAAAGTTCTAACTGTAAGTCTCTGGAGGGGATGATGTTGATCCTTTAATATTAAAATGTTTACTACTAATTTTCATTTCACCTGTATAATAGGAGGTGTTTTTCATAAGTATGAACATGTCAGCAATGGCTGACAGTCTCTGTTTCGAGAAGTTAATTTAATTTACTGTTTTGAGTTAATACTTTACTTTGCATCTCTTTAGATTACAGGAACTGACTGTGTGTTCGGAAGATAATGCTGATGTTCATGATATTGAACTTTTACAGTATATTAGTGTGGACTGCATAAAACTGAAACGAATATTGCAAGGTAGGCTGTGAAATTGTGTGTCTTTGGGCTGATCATCAGACTGGTTTTGTGCTGCTATAGCTATCTGTTTAGAAATCCGTAGTTAGTGGTATTACCCTCTAGCATAGACAGTTACACTGGTATAACATATTCCTGTATATTAATTTAGAAACAGTATAATTTTACTTAATTCAAATGATAATTAGCATCTGATTTTAAAATAACTGGTGCTTAAACCCCTGAGCTGTCTTATTGGGTTGAATTATTATATACCTATTTTGTTAGAAATGAATTTCTCTTTCAAATGTTGAAATTTTTTATTTTTACAGAGACAGTATTTAAGTTTAAAGCCCTAAAGAAAGTAGCTCAACTGGCAGTTATAAACAGTCTTGAAAAGGCAAGTATGTTATCATTGATATATTCTAAGCGGAATTTTTTTGCTGTTCCTCAGTCACTGATTTGCAGTCTCATGCCCCTGATTGAATTTAGGAATGGGAAAACACTAGTCTCATTTGGACAAGTCACTTTTCACTGTAAACACACATGTATGAGAGTTCTGTTGTAAAAGCACTGCATGCGGAGAGACTGAAGGACAAAATAAAGTCATCTCTTCCACTGGAAGTTTATTTCCTAAACTGAGTTTATTTTCTAAACTGATTGTTGCATATGTGTAAAGACGTGTTGAATTATCTGTAGGCATTTTGGAACTGGGTGGAAAACTATCCTGATGAATTCACAAAGCTGTACCAGACACCACAGACTGATATGGCGGGTAAGACATGACATAAATCATTTTGATGTGTATCTCTTAAAATATGGATTTATCAGGCTAAGTCCATTGGTTCTTTTTCACAAAGCTTTATGTCAGAGATCTCCAACTTCACTGACATTTTGTACACTCCTTGCTTCTCAGGCAGCTCGCATAAAAGAAGCATCGTTCTGCCATCCTTTGCCAGAGCAGCTTGGGATACACTCTTTATCTCTCTTCACTCAACAAATGGAAATGGGGAGGAAGGGAGTAATGGTGGGAATTGGATTGCTTTTATAGAGCTCTATTTTGATACACATAACAAGTAAACAAAACGCACAAACATAAACTATCTTACATACAAATAAAAGAAAATTTACAAATACACATTTTAGCCCCTGATTCAGGAAAGCATTCCTGTTCAGGAAGGGCACATAAGCATATGCTTAGAGATCTGCAAATCTGTAGCTATCTGCTTTATATCTGCGGCCCATGTTTGCAGATCACGGATGAATGCAGATCCAAATTTTATATCTAGAGTCCTGCAAATCTGTGTATATCCGCGGACTGGATGCGAATACAAATTTTGTATTGACACAAGGCTCTACATATACTTTAGTCTTTCTGACTAGAGAAGGACTTAAGCACATTTTTAAGTTATTTTCTGAATCATTGTTTTAACCCTGTTTATAGCCCAGTTCAGCGACAATGGCATGCCTAAGCATGGTTGTAAAACACATTTTATTTTTGTAGATGGAGCCATATTTTGCCTCTTATGTTCTGTTCCCCCTTTATCTTCCTTGTCAAAAGTGGTGCCAAACTTCTTTTGCTTGCCGGTACTCAAAACGCATCCTTCCAGTTTCCATTTGTGTCATAGCAGGACCTGTATCTGAACTCTGAAAATAGGCTGAAATGTCTGTTACTTGTACATGCATATTTTAGTGTCATCTGCAAACCAGAATTCTGGAAGGTTTTTCACAGTTTAAACCTTCAGCTACTATTTAGTGAGTTGGTTAGCTGGAAAAAGAATGAATGTCATTGATTTTAAAAAATATGGAAAATAGTTAAAGCAAATTTTGTTATTTGTACACGTCAATTACAGTATTTCATAGAATAGTATTTTTGATCAACATTTTTTCCCCTTTAGATGTTTTAAATCCCCCTTTTTATTTCCTATTTCTTTCTGCAGACAATAATACCTAGCTCTGACATAAGTCTTCATCCACAGATCATATGTATTTCTAGAATGCTCTGTAGTAGTCAGTTCTAGTGAATTAATTATGTTTGTGGCTGTCTTGCTCATACACCTTTACCCCGATATAACGCGACCCGATATAACATGAATTCGTATATAACGTGGTAAAGCAGCGCTCTGGGGGGGGGGGAGGGGCTGCGCACTCCTGTGGATCAAAGCAAGTTCGATATAACGCAGTTTCACCTATAACGCAGTAAGATTTTTTTTGGCTCTCGAGGACAGCGTTATATTGAGCTAGAGGTGTAGTTCTTCTGTTCTTTATTGAACCAGTGCTTTTTCTTTTGAGTAATGCTCTTTGCAAACTAGGATTATGAGCTAAACATAACAGGATATTTAAACACTTTTCCCCTCAGTGTTTCTTCCGTAGTCATTTGGTTGTTTTATAATGTAGATTGTGCAGAGAAGTTGTTTGACTTGGTGGATGGGTTTGCCGAAAGCACGAAACGTAAAGCAGCAGTTTGGCCACTGCAAATCATTCTTCTTGTCCTGTGTCCAGAAATCATTCAAGATATAGCCAAGGATGTGGTGGAGGAAACCAAAATAAACAAGGTGAAGAAAGCTAAAATGTCATAGTGAATACAAGTCTGAATTCAATAGGGTGTTTGTCTTGGCATGTCCCATATTGTTTTAAAACTCTATACTCTCTGATATAAGCCTACTCTGCCTCTATTTAAAAAAAAAAAAACACATTTAAACCCCCCTATTAAATCCCTGTTTTTTCTATTATTCAGGCTTCTCGGAGCTCTCACCTAGCCCTTTACTTTCCCTACCAGCAGAGCTTTGTATAATGGCATATATCCTGCTTGATGAGGGTTGTATAGCTACTCCTGACAATTCAATTCCTTTAGCTAAAAAAAGGTTTGTGCAACACTGTGAGTCATTCACTCCTGTTGGTGGTGAACAAATTGCCACCTCAGCACTTACAGCCCCTGCTGGGCTTGAGAGTAAAGAACTGTCCTAGAGTTTTGAATCTTGCTATTCCTCCCCAAGTCCCTTACTCAAGTTTTACATTACTGCTAATCTGAACTGAACTTTGTGCGTGGTGGGTTTTTTGTTTTTGTTTTTTTTGCAATGTGTGGAAATAAGAACATAAGAACGGTCATACTGGGTCAGACCAAAGGTCCATCTAGCCCAGTATCCTGTCTTCCAACAGTGGCCAATGCCAGGTGCCCCAGAGGGAATGAACAGAACAGGTAATCAAGAAGTGATCCATCCTCTGTCGCTCATTTCCAGCTTCTGGCAAACAGAGGCCAGGGACACCATTCCTGCCCATCCTGGCTAATAGTCATTGATAGACCTATCCTCCATGAATATATTTAGTTCTTTTTTGAACCTTGTTATAGTCTTGGCCTTCACAACCTCCTCTAGCAAGGCGTTCCACAGGTTGACTGTGCGCTGTGTGACAAAAATACTTCCTTTTGTTTGTTTTAAACCTGCTGCCTTTTAATTTCATTTGGTGACCCCTCTAGTTCTTATGTTATGAGAAGGAGTAAATAACACTTCCTTATTTACTTTTTCCACACCAGTCATGATTTTATAGACCTCAATCATATCCCCCCTTAGTCGTCTCTTTTCCAAGCTGAAAAGTCCCAGTCTTATTAATCTTTCCTCACATACCCCTAATCATTTTTGTTGCTCTTTTCTGAACCTTTTCCAATTTCAAAATATCTTTTTTGAGATGGGGTGACCACATCTGCACGCAGTATTCAAGATTCGGACGTACCATGGATTTATATAGAGGCAATATATTTTCTGTCTTATTATCTATCCCTTTCTTAATGATTCCAAACATTCTGTTCGCTTTTTTGACTGCCGCTGCACATGGAGCGGATGTTTTGAGAGAACTATCCGCAATGACTCCAAGATCTTTCTTAAATGGTAACAGCTAATTTAGACCCCATCATTTTATATGTATAGTTGGGATTATGTTTTCCAATATGCATTACTTTACATTTATCGACATTGAATTTCATCTGCCATTTTGTTGCCTAGTCACCCAGTTTTGAGAGATCCTTTTGTAGCTCTTCTCAGTCTGCTTGGGACTTAACTATCTTAAGTAGTTTTGTATCATCTGCAAATTTTGCCACCTCACTGTTTACCCCTTTTTCCAGATCATTTATGAATATGTTGAATAGGACTGGGCCCAGTATAGACCTCTGGGGGACACCACTATTTACCTCTCTCCATTCTGAAACCTACCATTTATTCCTACCCTTTGTTTCCTCTCTTTTAACCAGTTTCCAATCCATGAGAGGACCTTCCCTCTTATCCCATGACTGCTTACTTTGCTTAAGAGACATCGGTGAGGGACCTTGTTAAAGGCTTTCTGAAAATCTAAATATGTGATATCCAGTGGATCCCCCTTGTCCACATGCTTGTTGACCCCTCAAAGGATTCTAGTAGATTCGTGAGACATGATTTCCCTTTACAAAAACCATGTTGACTCTCCCCCAACAAATTACGTTAATCTATGTGTCTGTCAATTTTGTTCTTTACTATAGTTTCAACCAGTTTGCCCGGTACTGAAGTGAGGTTTACCGGCCTGTAATTTCCAGGGTCACCTCTGGAGCACTTTTTAAAAATTGGTGTCACATTAGCTATCCAGTCATTTGTTACAAAAGCTGATTTAAATGATAGGTTACAGACTACAGTTAGTAGTCCTGCAGTTTCACATTTGAGTTCCTTCAGAACACTTGGGTGAATACCATCTGGTCCTGGTGACTTATTACTGATTATTTTATTAATTTGTTCCAAAACCTCCTCTAATGACACCTCAATCTGGGACAATTCCTCAGATTTGTCACCTAAAAAGAATGGCTCAGGTTTGGGAATCTCCCTCACATCCTCAACCGTGAAGACCGATGCAAAGAATTCATTTAGTTTCTCTGTAATGGCCTTATCGTTCTTGAGTGCTCCTTTAACATCTCGATCGTCTGGTGGCCCCACTGGTTGTTTAGCAGGCTTCCTGCTTCTGATGTACTTAAAAAAATTTTTGCTTCTACTTTTTGAGTCTTTGGCTAGCTCTTCTTCAGATTCTTTTTTTGGCCTTCCTATTATATTTTTACACTTCATTTGCCAGAGTTTATGCTTCTTTCTATTTTCCTCACTAGGATTTAACCTCCACTTTTTAAAGGATGCCTTTTTGCCTCTCACTGCTTCTCTTACTTTGTTGTTTAGCCATGGTGGCTCTTTTTTGGTTCTCTTACTGTGTTTTTTAATTTGGGTTATACATTTACGGTGAGCCTCTTATTATGGTGTCTTTAAAAAGTTTCCATGCAGCTTGCAGGGATTTTTCTTTTGGTGCTCCTACCTTTTTAATTTCTGTTTAACTAACCTCCTCATTTTTGTGTAGTTCCCCTTTCTGAGATTAAATGCTACAGTGTTGGGCCGCAGTGGTGTTTTCCCCACAACACAGGGATGTTAAAGGTAATTATATTATGGTCACTATTACCAAGTGGTCCAGCTGTATGCACCTCTTGGACCTGATCCTGTGCTCCACTTAGGACTAAATCAAGAATTGCCTCTCCTCCTGTGGGTTCCAGGATTAGCTGCTCCAAGAAGCAGTCATTGAAGGTGTCAAGAAACTTTACGTCTGCATCCTGTCCTTAGGTGATATGTTACCCAGTCAATATAGAGATAGTTGAAATCCTCCCCCTTATTATTGAGTTTTTAATTTTAATAGCCTCTCTAATCTCCCTGAGCATTTCACAGTCACTATTGCCATCCTTATCAGGTGATTGGTATTATATCCCTATGCTATATGCTTATTATTCGAGCATGGAATTACTAGCCAGAGAGGTTCTGTGGTACAGTTTGGTTCATTTAAGATTTTACTTCATTGGATTCTACACTTTCGTTCACATATAGTGCCACTCCCCTACCAGCACAACCTGTTCTGTCCTTCCGATATATTTTGTACCCGAAAAGCGTGGTTTGCAAATGAAGATCTGTAACACAGATAGAATTTGACTTGGCTACAATTAAAAATAAGCAATCCTTGGAGCATCCAAGTTGGCCGTTGCCAGGCTGATTATATCATGGTATCTTCACACACATGTGAATGGTCCAAAGTGAGTGTGTAATGAATGAAGTATACTTTTCTAAACCGATACACCAGTATTTCCATTTGTTTGGTGGTATTTAAAGATGTAAAAGCTCTGTCCACAGCTCCTAAAACATCGGCGATAACTATTTCTGTCTTTTCTTTTTTGGTTGTTATATTTGAATTCTGCAGAAACTGTTTCTGGACAACCTCAGGAAAGCACTCGCAAGCCATAGTGGGAGCAGACAGCTGACTGAAAGTGCTGCTATTGCTTGTGTTAAACTCTGCAAAGCATCCACCTACATCAACTGGGAAGATAATTCTGTCATTTTCCTTCTGGTGCAGTCCATGGTTGATGATCTTAAGGTAAAGAGGAAGAGAGAGGAGTCTGGAAACCATTTTGTCATTTCCTAGATCTGATGAGAAAATTCATTTGAATTTGTGTTTTACTAACGAGCCCAGTGTCATGGAGTGTCTTTGGTAGCATTTTTGTAAGCAAGCTGTGCATGTTCTAGTATTATAATTACACCAGTATTGCAGCTCTGGTATTCTTCATTCCCTCCTTACTTTCCTTCTCTCAAATCTCAAGAGACATTGTCTCTTGACTTCCTACATTTTGTTTCTGCTGAATGCCTTTTGGCTTAAATAGCACGAAGGAATTTTATATTCTCTTCATGCAACATTTACCCACTTACAGCCCCTATGTAATGCCCAAACCACTGCTTGCTTTTCCGAATACACTTTAGCTCTGGGTATTGCAACATGTAATCAACCAAGCTGCTGAGGCTATATTGGTGAATTAAAAAGCAAGGGATAGCGTCTGAATTGTCTTTTTTGTCTCTATTAGATCTATTAAAATTGCCTATTTTTAAAGGTTACATATTATTTAAGTCGTTTCAGAAATAACACATGTTAACAGATTTTTAAAATTGTAACGTTTAGAGTGGCCTACTCTGATTTTTAACAAATTAGTCATATATTGCAAGCAGACTGGAATAACATTTTTATCTGAATTTTTGTGTAGACCTTGCTGTTTAATCCGTGTAAACCTTTCTCGAGAGGCAATCAGAATGCAGATGTAGACCTTATGATAGACTGCTTAGTTTCCTGCTTTCGCATAAACCCTCAGAACAACCCATACCTTAAGGTGAGGCCATGATTTTATGGACAAGTAGTGTCTCCTGATGCTATTTATGACTTGTCAGATATCAAGGGTGTGCTAGTGGCAGCCAGAAATTCATAAATAATTTCAAACTTCTTAATATTTGTCAGAAATTCTTTGTGTGGAGTATTTTGTATCAATCTATTTCTGCTGTTCTGATCCTGCTTGTATTGACACTTTTTTTAAATTTACTAAAAGGGCGTTGGTGATTTGTTCAATCTGATCTTGAGAGATGTTAAAGAATAACAGTTTTCCCAAATGGCTTTTATATTAATGTTTTCCTTCTAGATCTGCTTGGCACAGAATTCCCCATCAACGTTTCATTATGTGCTGGTAAACTCACTCCAGCGAATAATCACAAATGTAAGTTTTAAAAGATTTAATTAGCCTAGAGGTGGTGAGTGATTTTATTTAGGAATTGAAATAGTCATTTGACTAGAATTTTAAGCAGTAGACTAAATCTTGCGCACTGTGCTCATAGTACTAGTTCTAGCACAATCATCGGGATTTGCCCATTTATGGACAATGGATTCAGGTCTCTTTGTTGACCAGTTGGGCTCACTGAGTTACAAGTCTGCATCTCTGTACAAATTTAATGCGCTGAAATGTGAGGATTAAAAAGCCTGTTTATTTTATCGTTTTTAATACAAAGTGCTATTTTCCTGTTGCATAACAAGCTTGCTCATTAGCCACTTATCAGGTTTCAAAATAGCCTGAGATTCTAATCACAATATTTGCATGGGAGCAGTTCCTTCACTGCTCCAACTCCTCTTGCTCTTTCCAGTCTATTGACATCGGTCATTTAGGGGAGGAGGACCTCGGATTCCATATTTTTATTATGGGAGGCAGTATTGCCTAGTGGATGGAGCAATGGACTGGGACTCGACAGATCTGGGTTCCGTTCTCAGCTCAGCTACTGGGTGACCTGGGGCAAATCACTTCACTTCTCTGTGCCTCAGTTTTCTCATCCATAAAATGGTGATCATGATGTGTACCTCCTTTGTAAAGCGCTACATACGTGCTAGGTGGTATTGGTGGTATTATGCCAGTGCCCTAGGGGTGCTTGTCATGGAAATGGCCCCATTATGGCAAGAGCTGTACCCACATGCAAAGTAGGTGGTCCCTGCCCAAAACAGTTTATAATCTAAGTGTAAAATGAGAGACAACAGGTAGATGTAATGAACAGATGGGCAAGGCTTACCCCTATTATCTCTACTTGGTGTGGGGTAAAAAGACAGGATAGGCATTTATTTTAAAAAAGTAAAAATTCTAGAACAGAGAATAAGCCCATAATCCAGATAGCTTTAAAAATATTTAAACCACATTGCACTGTGTAACTTGGAGCACCACAGGTTTCTGCTAATGCAGTAGCCTGCACCAAATCCTGTGGGCTCTGCCTAGGGCTGCTCTTGTAGTTTTGCACTAACTATGGGAAGAGCTTTTAACACAAAGCTTCTGTAACTAGTGCCTTTCACTGAAACATGAAATTGGATTTTCATTTTAAAACATAACTTTTGACCTTGAAATGGTTCTTTTCGATAACAATTGCTGCTTAATTTTTGTTGTCTAATAGAATATGCAATTTGTTCATATATGGACTTTGCACGGCTCTCAGGCTGAGTTTGAGCCTTTGGTCTTTCATGCTAAAGCATAACTCTCCATGCCCTCTTGTCTTCGATAAAAGTGACTGTGTGTTTGCTAATATTGCGAGTATGGAAGTCGTTTTTGATGAAGCAGAAAATCAGTAGGGAAAAGGGTCTTAATTTAACCCCTTCTGGCAAAAGAAAACAGAAAACTTGGAGTAGGAAAAAAACCCCTCATTCCGAGCTAATGAAATCTTTGTTATGAAAACTATTCTCCCTTCGAATAGTAATGCGTAGCCCATTTCGAATAATCATGTCTTAAACTGGACTTTAAATAGGAACTTCTTTAATTTGGCTTGCTTTTGTAATCTGTTACTAACTTCTCCAACGTCAGTCTAAATGACATTGATCTTAAAGTACATATTGACTGAAAAACCAATTATGACAGCAAGTAGTCTGTTTTGTCTTTTGTTTTGTTTAAATAGATTGTGATTTGTATGACCTGCTACTTTAGATTTCTGCAGTGGTTTCCATAGTATTTAGGGTGATCTCACTATAGGAAGCTTTTTACAGTTCCAAGACAGAACAGTAAGTGAAATAAAGACCTTTTTCTTTGACATCCCAGCAGCTATAGGTTTCAGTGTAAATTGTATCCTGTTTTTGGTTGATGTCTATTAACTCCCTTTCATGTGTTCTCTGAACATCAATAAATTGGTGTATATGGAGGAAATATTATGAAGTAACTAAGAATAGTTTTACTTTATTTGTTAATATGGTGTACATTTTTATTGCTGCAATTCTTGTACAAACACAAAATAAATGCTTTGTTTTCAGCAGTACATTTAATACGCTCTGTAATGAAGCTTTATAGACAGTATTAACCATTTATGATCCCAAAAGATTTTTTTTTTACTTGCAGTATGTTACTGTTTCTAGGGAACTGAGCATTTACTTTAGTCAGTCATGCATCATTTCCTCTAGACTGAACTCACTCACAGTCACTTTTTTTAATAGTTACTGTTTTCATATTGGGTGGCAGATCATAAAAGGTGGAAACTAAAATAAACAACTAAACTGGAGTATGGTGTGAAATAAAACCTATGCAAGTATTATGAATCATAGCGTTAGACGGGGGAGTTGACACAACTTCATTCAAGTTTGTGTATTTTCTTCCTAGTCTGAAGTAGACTGGTGGCCCAAGATTGATGCTGTGTACTGTCACTCCGTGGAACTCCGCAGCATGTTCAGTGAAACACTTCAAAAAGCTGTGCAGAGTTGTGGGGCGCATCCAGCAATTCGTATGACACCGGTAAGACTTGGGTCCGTGATTTAACAATTTTTGTCCTTTGCATTTTGTCTCCATTCCATTCCTGCTGTTTTATTCATCAATGTTAGTCTGGAAGATGGAGTAAAAATGTAGCAATCGCTAAAGCAACAGAGAGCCTTACATGCTCTGTAAACCTTGCGGTATTCTGTGTATTCACAAAGTATTCCTACTGAGTTAATTAGTGATCTTGTTTCTTAGCTTTTATGCTGCTCTCAGACCGACAAGATAGAAATAATCTACTTTCTGTAATACAGTCTGACTGTTCTTTTAAGGTGTCTTGCTATATCCAGGCCTATTTAGTGAAGGCAATACTTGGCCTTTTTTTTCCATAATCAGAATAATTCTACCCTCTGCTGCATAGAGCAGAATAAATTTCAGTAACTGCTGCATTTCTACATTGATGATGAGCAGGAGTTTTTGATTTGAAATGCTTTTCACTTGTTTTACTTACTCTGTCTTAAGCATGTTGGCTGTTTGGTCTTAGTGACAGCACAGAAATTGTAAAGATTTGCAAGCATTATGAAATGAAAACTGTTTTGATCATCTTTATATAAAAATCTTCAGTAAATTATAGATTAGTCTGTAGTATGATATCCAAATGTCTCTTGAAGTAGTTCTGCTCATTTTGAACTTTCCGTTTAGGACTTTCTATATTGTGCAAAGTTAACTTGTTTCTTTTCTGAATTGCAAAGATGTAGTTTTCAGTGTCCCAGATATTTACTGTCGCAGAAGGCCTAAAGCTATACATGCAGCTGAAATATTCCTAATAATTCAGTATTTTTGTTTAAAAGAAAAGGATTTGGGCAGATTTAGTTGAATGTTGTAGAATTCTTTAACTCAGTTTTTATATCTGTGTATATTCATCTGTTGAGAATATAGCAAGGGTATTGTACTTGGCAACTCTGAGATTGATTGGTGGTGCTTTGTCTTCTGCTTCTTATTTTCTGTTCTTATTGGCTGCTGTCGCTCACATGATCAGATGCCAACCAGTCACTGTTTTGCATGGCAGTGGGCCTCTGTTGCTGTAAGTATGACCCATTGTAACTACCGCAGAAAAGCCTTCAATTTCTTTGACTTTTCTGTGTATAGTTACCATTGTAGTCACATCACTTCATTTCAGATGGAATATGTAGCATGTCTTCACTTATAGGTTGTATGAAGTAAATAAATAAATCATTTCACAGATCAGATAAACCAAACAGCTTCCTTTCTGCCAGGCTTTTCTTTTCAGAGTTCCCTTAATCGTGACAAACTGATCATATACAGTTTTCTCTGGCAGTACAGTTGTCGCTTTTTGTCAAATGCTTTAAGTATGAGATTTTATTGTGCATCTTTAAGAGTGAATTTTTTTTTAGCAAAATAGTTTGGGATTATAAAGTCTCAAATTTGTAATTACACATACTTGAAAAGAATTCAAGAATAGGCTTGTAACCTTTGAGACTACTTTTTGTTCCGGGGTATGAATCTGTAGATCAAAAAGTTAAAATAAAAAGCTTGCAACTTCAGTGTTACTGCTTGAAAGGTATCTTCCCAGTAATAAATTCATTAATTTTTTAAGAGAATACTGTGTTCAGTGCTATTGTTGAGTCCCTCATGCATATAAAACTCAATAAAATAAATTGTAAAACTTGAAACACCATCATTTCAATATTGCTATTTTCAGACTTAAAAAGTAAGCAAAATTAGATGCTAATTACAGATTATATTGGACAAAAAATAGCATTGTGGTAGCACGGCAGGGCGCTCCGGCCCGAGAGCGGCGCTGCGACCGGGCTCGCCGCCCTCCCCGCCGCGCTCCGGCCGCCAGGGAGAGCGGAGCCGCAGCGGGCTCTCCGCCCTCCTCCCGGCGCTCTGGCTGCCGGGGGGAGAGCGGAGAGCCCCGGCTGGGCTCTCGGCCCTCCCCCCGGCGCTCTGGCCGCCGGGGGCTCTCCGCCCTCCCCCCGGCGCTCTGGCCGCCGGGGGGGGAGGGTGAAGAGCCCCTGCCGCAATGGAGGGGGGGGGGGGCGGCCGCTGGCTTTTTTGCCTAGGGCGGCAAAAAAGCCAGAGCCGGCCCTGGTAACACAGCTGCTGCTTAAAATGTGAGAAGAGTGAGTTCTTGCCTTAAAGTATTGTCATTTACATTAATATAGAAAAACAGCACATTAACATTACTGTGATTTAAACTAATTCGGTTTTAAAAACTCCAAGATGTTGAAGTTAAAGTAAATCCACCGATTCCTGTGCCAGCATAAGTGTATTGATTTTTGTTGTTGCTTGAGGGATAAAATAAATAACACTCTACAATTTCTTAGTAGTAGCTATATCTGATTTTCTTAGTATTGGAATAATTTTGTTCATAGGTTTTTCCCCACTTTCAGAAAACCTTTTGTGGGCAACTCATTGACAGATGAAATTCTTTTTTCCTTTATTATAATTTTAATAAAAATGATAACATATTTTTAAACAAACTATATTTTTAATAAATAAAAGGTTAAAGTACAAAAAAGTTATATTTATACTTTACTGAATTGCATATACAATTGTTAGCCATATACCTGTTTCCTTTCATGCATTATTGATTATAAAAGTAATAAGCTTTTTAAAATGTTACATTATCAACCCACTATATGTAGTACTTCATTGACAAATGCTGTAATATTTTTTCCTTAGAGTCTTACATTTAAAGAGAAAATGACAAGCCTTAAATTTAAAGAAAAACCTACAGACTTGGAAACCAGAAGTTATAAGTTTTTGCTGTTATCCATGGTAAAACTGTTACATGCTGATCCAAAGCTCTTGCTGTATGTAAGTAAATGTTACTTTTGAATTAGTGAAATCTTGGTGTTAAAAAAAATATAGAAAAAGCATTTTAGCTTTTTATTAAATATGAAGTCATAATATAAATAACCCTAGGAAATTAAGTCACTAAAGTATAAATACCAAAATAATAAAATTGGTAAAAAATAAAAATTCAAACCCAGAATGTTTAGCTCTAAGATGATACTACTTTTCTCTCTTCCCCTTTCATCCAATAAAGACAATTTGTGAAGGCAGCTTTCCTGATGTCCGTTATATAAACACCAGGCCCACTGCATTTCTTTTGCTTATCAGTGATGTGGTGAACCTGGACAGTGCATTGGGACAATCTCAGACAGTCATCTTAGTTGCTGATCATTGTGACGAGAATGAGAAAACAGGATAGCGAAACTGCAGGGCATGAAGTTCTTTGGTTCTAGAGAGCACCAGATTAAAGTGACAAAGGGTATAAAGCCCGTATAGAGGGGAAATGGATTGGGGAAGAAAATATGAACCGGAAAAAGAATTAGGGTAAAAATCTTGAGCAGAAAAATAAAAAAAGAATACTAGAGAGAAATTAATTAAAACCCAACTTGTAAAAACATGATAGAAGAGATGTTGAAAGACTGAGGGAAAGACACCAAAGAATCATAAGGGAGACATGAAAAAGAGAGGACAGTCAACTTACTAAGATATGCTTATTTTGTAAATTGATGTCATAATGGGTATTCCGTAAGGTTCCTTTCAAATAATTTTTCTGGGATTCTGCAAATCATAATATGGAAATCAACTCTAACTCGAGCATCAAAAATTGTTTGCAATTATGTTAAATGTACATCTTGAAAATAAAACTGGATGTACAATATTGCCAAATAATAATCATTTTATTATAATCTGAATCTTATAGTGGGAGTTGTGAAATTTTCTTTTGTCTGTTTTGTTTACTCTTCAGTTTGAATTTTTTTTCTAGATTGCCCCAAAAAAGTGTGGCATTCAAGGACTATCTCCCCAAAAAAAAAAAAAAAATCCAACAGCCCCAAGCCCTCTTTACTTGTAGGAGGATCTGTGAAAGTAGTCACCTGAAGTCTGCCTGCGGTTAATTTAGTTCTGTTGGCCAGGGTGTTGAAGGGGTCCGCATTTTAAGAGCAGATAAAACAGGGCCCATTTCAGAACAATGTTGCTTTTTAAACCATTTTTTCCCTTTACTGTTTAGAATCCAAGGAAGCAAGGGCCTGAGACACAGAGTAGCACTGCTGAATTAATTACTGGACTTGTACAACTTGTTCCACAGTCCAACATGCCAGAAATAGCCCAAGAAGCCATGGAGGTAAGGGAAGTGTTCTTCCAAACGCAGGGTGGTTAGCGTGCGAGTTGTGCCAAGCATATCAGGCTTTTTGTGTAAAAGCTTTTAAGTATTGATCAGTTTGTTTCCAAAATTGAGTGTTAGAGCTTGTCTACATGGCAAGTTACCACACTGCAAGCAAAGGTGTGAATTTGCAGCGCACCAGCTTGGAGCACGGCCGTGTAAACATTGGTACAGCACTCCAGGACTTTGACTGCACTGTAGCAATGTCCTCAGGAACGTGGTGTGTAGACGAGCCCTTAGCATTTGCTCTGTATTGATGCATTTTTCTAAAAGTATGTTCAATTGCAAGTTTGCGATACAGCAGAGGCCTATTTAAGGAAAGATTTCAAAGGTGTAATAGGGAATTATTGTCTTCTGTGGTCCTCCCATGTCACTGAGAGATTTGTTCCTCACTGAAGCTGGCCTTAAGCAAATCTATTTCAGAAGGGGTTTTATGGATCTTCCACTACATTGTAGAGAGCATTGTTAAAAACCTTCCACTAACAGCCTGCCTGTCTGCCCCAGTTCTTTCTGACTAGCTGAAATAAACATTCATTTTACGTCTGGGACCATGGCCAATGATTGTTGCTTTTTGAATCAGCAAGTGTGGAGGGGGCATATAAGCAGGCAAGTACATCTAAGGCTGTTAAAATCCGTAATTAAAGTGCACCACACTTGAGGTAAATGAGCTTCAGTAGTCCAGCGGGCAAAACACCAAGATTGCTTCTGATTTCCAAGCCTTCCATGCCATATTGCTAATGTAAGGCTGCTGAGTAAGTTGCCGTTCAGTTTGGTACGTTCATATGTTTTCATGGTGGTAGAAATGTATAACCGATTTAAAACATATTGAAAATAGGAGATGTCAATTTCTTTTGGTAGGTGAGAAGGAAAGATTCTATGTCCCAATTAAATTACAAGTTATTAAATTGTCCTGGATTACTGTGATTTGAGGCACTGTGTCTAAGACTTCTATCTTCTACACTTCAAGGGGGAAAACTTTCAAATATTGAAGGAAAGGATATCTAAAACATTCTTCAGTGTGTTGCTTTTACTGCTTCACTGAATCTTTGTAGCTAAATTCTGTGGCTTGCATTGCAGCATTTCCATCAACGATAATCACTCCAAATGTTATAGTATCAGTATTCTGGATATGTTGTTTTGGCCCAGAATACAGTGCTATCTTTTTAAATAAGCATACCCTGACTGACCTGAAAGTGTTTTGGACACTTTTAAATATGACCCAAAACTCCGCCAAACCCATCCTATTAATGTACAGTGTTGTATTAGATGAAGGATTTGATTTGCCATTAGTTATGTTACTTAGTTTAGGCATGCTGGGCCAGACTTTGACCTGGAGTAAGCCGAGGTAGCTCTGTTTTGAATGGAGTACCAGCAATTTACACTAGCTGAGAATCTGGTCTGTTTTATGTTCTCAATCTTTAACCCACTTACCATCTTTTTTTCTTCTAGTTTAGTTATTTCAAAGTGGTTCCTGTTACGAACTATTCTGAAAATCATTAAAAGTTGCTACACAAGTGTGTGGGGATCTGCCCTAGCTGATGGAAATGTCACTTTCAATGGTATTATTTTGCCACCACAGCTCTTACAATCTCTGCTTTCATGGAATTTGTTAGATTGATAAAGTTAGGAATTTGAGGTAGAGCTGCTTATTCTATCGTTGATTTTTTTTTTTTTAAACACCAAAGTATTAAATTTCTTTGGTCGTTTTAGCAGGGGTCTTCAAACAGTAGGTGATCTTACATGAAGCATCTCATTTGCCACAATACCCAAATATAATTACTGATGGAAGTGGCAGCTTTGAATTTAAATTTCCCTTGCTCTTGAGAGCTTGCCATAAGTGTATTTGGGTGAATAACTTGTAACCAGCAATTTTACTTTTTCTGCTTGCTAATTGTCTGTGACTTTGTGATTTTTCTCACATTTATTTGCCAAATATTTTCCAGAAGAAATTATTAGTGTTCAGCTCATTTGTGAGTATTTGCTATATGAGCTGTCACTTTTGATTGGGCACGTAGGTAACCTAGTACATTTCTGTTCTTTCAAGTTTCTGGTGTGAATATGCATATTTAAAATTCATAATTACTTTTCTGCTAACATTTTCCAATAGTTGTTTAAACCTTGCTGTTTCCTTAAACCAATAAACTTGTCCAAGAGAATAATTGAGGAAAACAAACCCGAAAGAGGGGCAAACATAGTTTTAAAAATGAAAATATTTTTGAAATACGCTTGCTAATACTCTCCCAGTTCTGGTCAGAACCAATTGTTATTTTAATTAACTTTTTGCAAGTTGAAAACGTAAAGAAATTGCCTCTCTTCTCTTAAAACAGCGAATTCTTAAACTACAGATGTTCTATTGTTGCTATTCTAGTTTTGTACTAGCAGGACTGCTGTTTCATTACATTTTTGCAGATGGGTCATTGAAGTAAACACTAAGGTCAAAAATTCCCTTTTTAAAAGACTTGACATGTCCTTGGTTCATTTTGGAGATTTACATGCAAGTAATACAAGATAATTTATCAAGTTTGGATTGTAAATATTTTAAAAAAGCTAAGAGATGATTATGGCAGCTTGCTTAATAATGAATTTTTGCTTTTCCATAAAATTGCATATTTTTGTTTTCCATTAGATTTACTATTTTAAACATATATATAATTAATACTTGGATTCATATATATTTAATCTACTTTGCTGCATATGCTGAAGTACTTTGCAAATTATTTTCTCTTAAGTGAAAAGCTACTCTGTTTTGAATTCAGGCCTTGCTAGTTCTTCATCAGTTAGAGAGCATTGATTTATGGAATCCAGATGCACCCATAGAAACATTTTGGGAAATTAGGTAGGTAAATTAGCTTTTGTAAATCAGATAAATAGTCCTGTCTGAGATGTCTTTTCTTTTGACGTAGCTGTGGTTTATACTTGTCTGAAAAAAGCCATGTAGTTTCAATACGTCTTTAAAACCAAAATTATTCATATATACGCTATCTTTAGTTCCACAGAAACCTTTTTCCATTGTACTAGTTAACTTTTACAGAAATTGCATATCACAAATATCTTGCTAGCTTTGTCAAAGGTTTTTAATCCAGTATTCAGTTGTTACTGTGGCTGTTAAGATAAAAATTATAAACATATTTTTAATTATCTGATTGAAAGGCTTACTATTTTCTTTTTTAAAAATTGCATTTATGGGTAAGGCAGGATAAATCCGACAAACCCACTCTTACGGAATTACTTAATATTATTTCTGAAACTAAAGCTCACCTTATGTGGAAGTTCATTTCACTGATGCGTGGGTCACCTGACTTGTCTTAAAGGGTTTTTTAATAAAGAATTCTTATTGACTAAAGATAATCTTGCATTTTATTTAATAACTTTTAATGTAGCCATTGCAACAATTGACTCAATAGATGAGAATATTAGGGAAAAGGTATTACAGCACTCCCAAGAAGTCAAAAATGGACATTAAATGTGACCCTGCATGAACCTGAAATTGTGAATCCTGCAAATAAACTAAAATATTTCATGTTTTGTCATAGGATGTGTATCAGTACACAATTTTTTTTGTAGGAGAAAGGAAGTTAATATCTGTTTCTAGAAAACATTGCTCTCCGCATCAAGAAATTAGTCTTTATTGGTGCATTATATGGCTTCAGGGATTGGTAATGGGAATAGCCTTTCACCTTTAAATTTTTGGTTTGAGTCCTGCTTAGGCTAGCAGTAATTGAAACTATATTATATAGCTATAATGCCTTTGTCGTCTCTTCAGGCTGGGGGCAAAAAACCCATAAAAACTGACACTAATTGGGACTCTTTGGCAGTTTTAACAGAGTACTGAATGGATTTGAACTAACACTCCTAGATGTGTGTTCCTTCCTAACAGAGTTGAGACCCCTCAGGGCAATGTAGGTAAACTTGTACTGCCCCTGTCTGTGCTGGATCAGTTGTGATAAATGGAGGTCTTCTGAATCAACAGCCCTGAAAACTGGCCATCTGAGAAGTACCAAAATCACTTAACTTCCTCTAGGGAATAAAAAATGGCCAGTTGGGAGGTGGAAAGGCACAGCTTTGTTGTTTAAAATATACTCTATATATTTTAAATGGGCTATTATGTCATGTAGGATATTCCTACTAATTCCCTGATGCCATGTAATGATATATGGATAAATGCACACATACAAAATGGGGAATGACTGCCTAGGAAGGAGTACTGCGGAAAGGGATCTGGGGGTCATAGTGGATCACAAGCTAAATATGAGTCAACAGTGTAACACTGTTGCAAAAATACCAACCATCATTCTGGGATATGTTAGCAGGAGTATTGTAAGCAAAACACGAGAAGTAATTATTTCGCTCTACTCCGCGCTGATTGGCCTCAACTAGAGTATTGTGTCCAGTTCTGGGCACCACATTTCAGGAAAGATGTGGACAAATTGGAGAAAGTCCATAGAAAAGCAACAAAAATGATTAAAGGTCTAGAAAACCTGCCCTATGAGGGAAGATTGAAAAAATTGGGTTTATTTAGTCTGGAGAAGAGAAGACTGAGAGGGGACATTACAGTTTTCAAAAACATAAAAGGTTGTTACAATGAGGAGGGAGAAAAATTGTTGTTCTTAACCTCTGAGGATAGGACAGGAAGCAATGGGCTTAAATTGCAGCAAGGGCAGTTTAGGTTGGACATTAGGAAAAACTTCCATAACTGTCACAGTGGTTAAGCACTGGAATAAATTGCCTAGGCAGGTTGTGGAATCTCCATCATTGGGGATTTTTAAGAGCAGGTTGAACAAACACCTGTCAGGGATGGTCTAGATAATACTTATTACTGCCATGAGTGCAGGGGACTGGACTAGATGACCTCTCAAGGTCCCTTCCAGTTCTATGTCTCTATCAAGAAATTGTATTTGGGTTATTAGATAATATAGCTAATACCGAATTTCATTTTGCTGCAGTTCACAAATGCTTTTCTATATCTGCAAGAAATTAACTGGTCATCAGATGCTCAGCAGCACAGAAATCCTCAAGTGGTTGCGTGAGATTCTGATCTGTAGGAACAAATTTCTTCTAAAAAATAAAGTAAGTAAATGTTAATCTATTAGTTTATTAAATCAATTAGGTTTTTCTTTTTTACTTATTACCTATGTATATTGGGTAATTTCTTTGTGATTGAAAGAAATTTTACTAGCTCCCCCTATAGTTATGTTAATGCACTTTATCTTTCTTTACAGAGCAGAATGTGATATGTATCATGGTTTCGAATGGTCTGCATTTGGTTAGGTCTTTTTAAATACGTAGCTAAATCTGCTTAGAATTTTTTCTTTTGTTCTGTTTCTGCATAGGAAATGCATGTCTTCCAAAAGGTTTGGAAAATGTTCTTTGCGGAACTAAAGACTTGTTGATCACTGCTGCTTTAGATAGGAAAATTGTAAAAAATTTCCTTCAGTGCAAGAAAGATGAGGAGGATAATGTGTACATCTTCAGACACAATAAGATACCCTTTCTTCTGACATGGTAGAATGACTTCTAAAATTCTGTCCTACTTCTCTTTCTTATAGTCTATTTCAAAGTAGAAGCCCAGACACTCTAGCTATTGCAAGATCACCTCTGAGAAAATCAGTAGCTAGATGGAAAACCAAACCTGTTACATATTCAGCAGTAAAGAAGGCCTAATTCAGGGTAGAGAAGGGGGAATAGTGTTCTTAAACTTCAGTTCCAGATAACTGAAAATACCAATGATTGAAGGACATTGTCTTTATTTTTGGACTTCTTCACATATACAGTGTTTCTTAAATAAGCGAAGATGTCCAATTTAGAGTGAGAGGATTTTCTGACTGTATGACTTGTTTGCCACTTGAATCCCTATCATTAACTTTGTTACTACATGAACTTTTTTCTCGTTCCTACTTTATGCTGACTACCAAACAGGTCTGTTCCTTGGGTATCTCCTATTCAGTATTTATAAAATGTGTGTGTGTGGGGGGAATTAAACTTCGCCCACAACTTTCATTTTAGTGTATCTTGTACTTGGGATTCCAAAAGCACTATTTGCTCACTGCATTTTTACTATCTCAAGTGGGATTCCTGTTTTCTCTGAAGTCCAGTTTCTTTACTTTTCTGGAGGCTCAGCTTGCAACTGTTTGTGCATATCCATCTTGTTTTACACATTGAGAAACTCAAGAGGCTCCTTCAGTTGTGCTTGTAGATGCAGAGGGACTTGATTTGGGCCAGCTCTTCTTGTGATTTTGATCTTTGGGCAACTTTTTTGGTTGTGATTATCTCTACCTAATATGTCATTGTACTCCAGACTCTCGATTCATCCTCCATTCACCATTTTCCACGAGAACAAGGTACTTCACCCCTTTGCCTGAGGTTCTTACTAAAAGCTGTTTTGAACTTTCAACTTCTATTGTTACTTTTCCTCCATGCCTCTCCTGGGGAGTTTGATCTTCATGAGTTGGATGTGAGGGGGACTTGAATACCTTGATAGAAAAAGGACTTTTCTGCAAGTCGCCAAGTCTGTAACCTTTACAGTGAATTTTAAGGGTTGATCTATTTCAGTGCCCAGTCTTTGCAAATACAGTGACTTGTGTTTTCAGTCCCGCTGTTCACGAGTCCAGGTAGCCCGATGCACATTTGTCTTTGGCACAGATATGTGTAGTTTAAATACTATGCCCATCCCTGAAATTTGTAGAACCACTTTTATCTGGAGCTTGATATTTATTATTGTATGCCCACAATGTGCTAAGAGCTTTCCAAACACACCTGAAGATACAGTATTTGTCCCGCAGAGCTTACAGTCTCAAAGACAGAAATCAATTCACAAACATAAAGAAAATGTCAAGAGTTCTTGTGGGCTTATTTTTTTTTAAAACATTTTCCCGAAATCATTTCCCTTGTCCCCCTGACTAGGTGCACCAGTGAATTTGGTCCATAATGCTTCTCCATTGTGCCCATTTCCCTATAGAAATAAGTTTGGGCATAAGATGAAGAAAGGAAAAAGTCAGTGGACTTTTGCCACAAAAATTACACTAACCCAAACAATGCTCTGGCATCGTCGAGGCAGCTGATTCAAGGTAGTAAGTTGTTTTTTGCTTTTCTTTTTTTTTCTTTTCGTTTTCTGATATGTACTTTAAAAAAAACAAACCCTCTCCTCATAACAAAACATCAAGTCAATTCTCAAGACAATTGGTCCTCAAGTTCTTATCCCTAGAGCTCAGGTATTCAGAGTACAAATTAATTCAGATCTTTACTGGAACTGTCTGCAGTATACTATCAGAGATTTTCCAAGGCTTTTAAGTCAGAATCAGCTATTCTTCAAGTTAAGAATCATCTTAATATTTATTGTTTCATTTCTTGGTAGAGAAGTTAAGGTAAAACTTGTACTAGATATGGTTCTGAGAAATGGGTCTTTTAACAAAGTTGTCTCAAATTGTTTTCTCCTGAACATTTAGATGGTGATAGCTAAAATCAACCAGGTCAGGCTGTATTGTTGCCTGCTACCAAAATGGCAGTACTATCTGCAACTGGCTGAAGCCTCAAAAAGTGTCAGTGGCTTCAGAGAGATGAGGGCATGGGGAGATAGTGGGACCCCTGATGCAAGAAATGTCATCAAATGGCGGAAGAGATGAACCATGATTTAACCCATGGCAGCCATAAACTGGAGGGAAGGCAACAGGAAACAACCCTCTGTTTTCTCCAACAAGAGCTATCGTGGCAGAACAGAGGCATCACGCTTGGCCATGGCTTTCCTTCCAAAAGTGTTGAAAACTGTGGCATCTTGAAATGTACGAAGGTTGACTGGTAAAAAGCTCAATATTTTGCTATAGCGACTTACTGATGTGAAACCTGGAAAACGAATGCTGCAGACAAAACGAAAATTGAAGCCTTTGAGTTGTGGTGCTGGTGAAGACCCTTACTTGTTTTCTGGTCCGAAAAGAAGATGAGTGCTTATGTTAGAAATATTGTTGGAGAGAAATGGACTCTGCTGTTAGAAATCAACAGGTGCAAAGGGGTATACTTTGGTCACATCAGGCACAGAGCTGGAAATAACTTCAAAAGTTATCATGAAAGGAATGGTGGCGGGTCATTGCAGTAGAGGATGACCAGCAAGGGGAAGGATAGATCGTGTGTGTAGATTACTGGGAGACCAGCTGCGGAGTGTGTGAAGTTAATGATGGATTGAGAAATCTTCTGAAAATTCTACAGTCACCAGTATTCAGACTTACTTTTTCCTAACCGATTTTAACTAGTAACGGTTGTTTTTTAGAGCAACTTTAACTCTGCTCCATTTCGCAAACAGTATTTTCTGTTCCTGTTTTATCCAGTTAAACCTGAAATATACCCAGTAAAATATACAACAGAATTAACATTTATTGGAGCTGTAATTCCTTCACTTTCTTGACTTGCAACTTCAATAAACAGTTTCCACTTCATTATTCAGCAAATGTGGGTTAACATTCTTTTGGGATTGAGAGAATTTTTTCTCTGCTTCCCTCCAGTGTAAAAAGAAGTCCTCCCGGAGTAAAATGTGCTGATTCCACTGATGATTTTCATATTCCATAGTCCCTATTTTTAAGAATTGAACTCTAATTTTCTCCTCTTTTAGGAAATGCCTTCAAGGAGTTTCCAGAGATGTTCTGGAACAAACATGCCCATTTCAGATGGGCATGAACTATTCTTGTGCTCTTATGGCCCTCTGCAGTCTTCCATTTTTGCCCCAATTTTTTCCTCAAGTGAGGTTTAGGGAAGTATTTTCTTCCCTGAGCTATTGTGTGAAATCTTTGCTACCTAAAGCATCAGCCTTTAAGCTTGGCATAAGGATAGTTCTTGCAGGTCAAACCTGTCTGTTTTTGTCATTCTATGCAAGATCTACAGGCATTCTAAATAATGAAGATGCCCAGAGGGAAGGAAGTATGTGGAGAAAATAGGTAGCGTCTTCCTGAGCTGGGGAAGGTGCCTTTGCTGGATTTCTGTCAAGATGTATCTTCTATAGTGCTAAAAAGCATTTCCAGGCTATCCTTAATGTGACATATTTGATCTTACAAAGTTCCATTGTCAGTTTCTCATCTGCATTTACAAATCAGTGTTTGTTCCTCTGTTTCGAATATGTACAACATAGTTCTCTTAATACTTTCCTCTGTATTGCTTTAACAAGCAGTTTAATAAACTCTCTGCCACCTTGTGCAGACAAGATAAGTAGCAGTATTAGAAAACGTATGGGCATTGACCTGTTCTCCAGGCCAAATTTCAGCTTGAGTTTCCTCTGCATTTGACTTGGGTGTGGTATTCACTTCCTGTCTGCTGTGTAGTGTGGCAGTGTGCGTTATTACAGGTGCTACATTCCATCCCAGAGGTAGCTGCATTTCAGAGGTGAGTGACACAATTACTATGAGTAATTTTTGTAAGCACTTTGGGAGCCTTCAGGGTGAAAGATGCTATAGAAATGGAAGAGGTGCTGTTTTCCTTTCGTGAGTGTAGCTGCTGTAACCCATCCTTTTTCCCTTATAAAAGTAGGGTAATTGACTATTTTTCTTACCTCTCTTTACAGCAATCAGATAGGAGTTCCTGTCATTTTCTCTTCCTTTATGGGGTAGGATGTGATGTCTCTGGCGGTGGAGCTAGTCAACTTTCTCTTGACCATGAAGAGATGCGCTGTGCTCCGGGAGCTACCCTCAGGAAAGGGAAAGGCAACTCTTCCATGGTAATTAACATTTTGTATTCTTAATACTTTAAAATAAATAAACTCCATTGCCACCCTCAAAATCAGTTACATTTGTACTCCTATATTGAGATTATTTTCAAGTATTTTAAACATTATGTGGGTGCGGGGAAGAGTATAGGGGAATTTAAACGTAAACTTCTCATGCGCTAGGTGTTGATGTTTGATCAAGGCACAACTGTTCTGTATCATGGCTGCTGCTGTGCTATTCTGGCTAGAGTAAATGCAATATTTTTAAGAGTTTGAAACTAAAATTTTGGTGTCATCTTCATAGAGCAAAAACCATAATCTGTTCACACATTTGTCTGCATTTATTAAATCTCAGACTTCAGATTTCTAAATCTCCATGCTATCTGAACACATGCTAAATAAAAAAAAGCACAAGGCAAGGAAGATGTTCATCCTTGTTTGAATAAAGGGGCTCCCTTTATATGCTAATTTTTTCAGCTCTTCACCTACACCATGAACTAGTTATGGAAAAAATTGAGCAGAAGTTTGTAACTGAATCTGTCATGAGCCAAGATTTGTAACTTGCCTTTTTTAAATTACCTTTTTTTGGTAATCTGTAACAATGTACATAACTCTTAAAACATTTTAATCTTTGAAGCAGTTTATAAACATAAGTTGGTTTTTCACACTACTGAGAGGTAGATGAGTAGTATCCCCATTTTTATTTATGGGGTAACTAGGGTAGAAATAGTGACTTCTCCAAGAACACAAAGGGTTAGAGATGGGATTAAATACTTTGCTCTCAGTCCTGTGCTGAGACTACTAGACCGCACCTTTCTAAAGTCTACTGCTGAATGAAGAAAATATAAACGTTCTAGTCACACATCAGATATCAAACTAATGACATTTTCTGTTTAAGTAAATGTTGATGGTTTTATGAGGAGGGGTTGCGTTATTTTGGTGAAAAACACATTAATGGAGAAACAAGTTGTTACACACACCTGCATTTGATAATACTTCCCTCCTCCCACACTTGTCCATTTATAATACCTAGCTCTTATATAACACTTTTTTCTTCAGTAGATCTCAGTGTGCTTTATGTAGGAACTATGTATCATTCCCATTTTACAGCAGGGAAACTGAGGTATAGAGGGTGAAAGGACATGCCAAAGGTCACCAAGTAGGCCAGTGGCAGAGCCAGGAATAGAAGACAGGTCGCTTGAGTCCAGTCCTGTATCCACTGGGCCACACTCTTTGTTTAAGGGACTGTCTCATCTTGGGTGCTGTACAAACACACAGTAAAACAGAGCCCTGATCTCAGATGGGGCTGTTGGGTGCTACTGGAATACAAATAATGTGCAGGAGCAGGAATGGGATAAAGACCTATTCTGAAAAAATTGCCTGTTAAGTAATATTAC
The DNA here is from genome assembly GCF_002925995.2 of Terrapene triunguis. NCBI lineage: Eukaryota > Metazoa > Chordata > Testudines > Emydidae > Terrapene > Terrapene triunguis. Next base: position 11,570,701 of record NW_020664582.1, read on the forward strand.
CAGATATGCAAATATATTTTCCCCCCAAGGAAAGTACAGCAGGATGCAGTGGAACTCCAATATGTCGCCAAGCCCAAACAAAATTAGAGGTTGCCCTGTACATGTTTCTGTGGAGCCCTGACATTGAGGCAGTTCTCGTTGCGATGTCCTGTTTCCGTCATCTCTGTGAGGAAGCAGATATCAGGTGTGGAGTAGATGAAGTCTCGGTACATAATTTTTTGCCAAACTACAACACCTTCATGGAGTTTGCGTCTGTCAGCAATATGATGTCAACAGGTAAGAAGGGTGAGACTAATCAAACTTTTTGTCTGCCTGAGTATTGTTTATGTTCTTTAAAGTATATTTCAAAATGTTAAAGTTAGTCCTGATATAACTGAAGTGCTGTAATACTTATCTCTAGTCTGTCTCAATCATGTGATTTCATGGAAATTTGCATGAATGAAGTTACGTGTAGAAAGACTAAAAATCTGTCTTTGATACAAGATATTTGAAGATTGCTTCCTCCTTGCAGTGCCTATGTAATAATATCAAGTATTGTAGGGAGACATTGACTGAATTTTTGAACACCTAGACCTGGTAGTTAAGTGAAGGAGAGAGTTTCCGTGAAAAAAATTGTTTATAATACAAATGTGCTTGTGATTAAGTCTTACACACAAGTCTTCTGGGTTTTTTAAGAATATTCATTTTATTTATGCAAGCTTTCATCGCGAATAAAGATTTATTTTAAAATAAAAATGGCTGTTACATTAATGTTATTGTATACTCCTTGCTTAGGGAGAGCAGCTCTTCAGAAAAGAGTGATGGCATTATTAAGGCGCATTGAACATCCAACTGCAGGCAACACTGAAGTAAGTTTTCTCTTTATGAAAATGTTTCTTATGGGTAGCTGAAAATATGTTGTGTGGAAAGCAATCGGTAGTGTTGTAGGAAGTAATCTGAGGTAACTACCTGCAATTCTTGATGTATTGTATTTTAGGCATGGGAAGATACACATGCAAAGTGGGAACAAGCTACAAAACTAATCCTCAACTACCCAAAGACCAAAATGGAAGATGGCCAGGTACTCTGAAGCTTTCTATCTATTCAGTTATCAGACGTGCTGACAGAAATCTTGTATTTTCTGAATAGTCATTTAAGTTGACCATATTAATTTATATCTAAACTTACATTTAAAAAAAAAAAGTATCTGCACATTAGCACTTTTCAATCAATCCCTCATATGGGTGACTTGAGTTACTTCTGAATTCATTCCATAGCTAATGAGTTGTTCCTGTGTGCTCTGTGGTGATCCACTGAGTTGGGCATTACCTCTAGATTATACTAGTGGGTTCACTTTTTCTCCCCACTTCACTGAGTACAGAGTATAGTTGGAAACAGAGTAATCATGATCAGAATCAGTGTTTCTCAAGCTTATGGGAAGTCAAAAAATTTTTACATCTCCCTTACATTTACTATGAAAATAAGGGTTAAAAAGTATCATTGGTAGCAATCATAAGCCAGTATAGTCTCTTTTTTTTTTTTTTTTTTTCCCTCAAGTGGTTGACAGAGAATGTGCTGTATGGATACATTTCAGTTTACACACTCCTGCCTACTTGCTCTTGATATAAAGATTTGCAAAATCTCCTGAGAATTGAATAGTTTGTTTTTTTTATTGACATTGTTGTAAACTTATAAATTAGATTTCTTTATTGAATGATACTTAAAATGTCTGTTTTCTTTATCTGATAATTGCTTGTAATTCGAGAGCGATCTCATTTTGAACAACTCTTTTCCAGGTTACTGATAGTCTTCACAAGACAATTGTCAGGCGACGAATGTCTCATGTTAGTGGGGGAGGCTCCATAGACTTGTCTGACACAGATTCTCTGCAGGAATGGATCAACATGACAGGGTTCTTGTGTGCTCTCGGAGGAGTGTGTCTCCAGCATCGTAGCAATGCAGGATTAGCAACTTACAGCCCACCTATGGGTCCAATCAATGAGCGTAAGGGCTCCATGATATCAATGATATCCACCGAAGGAAATGCAGAGACTCCTGTTAGCAAATTCATAGATAGATTACTATCGCTAATGGTCTGTAACCATGAGAAAGTGGGACTTCAGATACGGACTAATATTAAAGATCTGGTGGGTCTGGAATTGAGTCCAGCACTTTATCCAATGTTGTTTAACAAACTGAAGAATACCATCAGCAAATTCTTTGACTCTCAAGGACAGGTAAAATGTTTGGATATGTTTTCATATTTTTATCATATTGAAAATATCAGCTATCTTACCATTCACATAGATATTTAAAATTGATACCTACCTCTTTATGTTTGTGTTTTTACACAAAGAGCCAGAGAAGTATTTATTACATGATGGAAGGCATCACGATGATATTTGTGTGACTAGACCATACAGTTCTTAATTTGCATTTGAGATTCCAGACTATATTAGTCTAGCATGCTTAAATTCCTTGTAAGTTTCTATATTTTAACTATCTTCCTACTTAATAGGATTTATATTCTGAGAAAATGCTGTCTTTATTAGATAAACTTTCTGAGACCATAACTCTGTTAAGTGTTGGAATTCTTCTGAGTAGGTTAATCAGAACGATACTCTTGCATTAGATTTCTGCCGAGTGCTACAGTAATATAAATATTTACTAATACTATATACATTTCATTCAGTTATTTTTGGGCATCACCTCTAAGAATTATGACTAGATGTCTTCTTCCTATAGGTTTTGTTAACTGAGACCAACACACAGTTTGTAGAGCAGACAATTGCTATAATGAAAAACCTGCTTGATAATCATACTGAAGGGAGCTCAGAACATCTGGGGCAAGCTAGTATAGAGACCATGATGCTAAATCTAGTCAGGTAAGAAATCTTGACTGTTTCCCCTCTGCAGAGTAAGTCTTTAGATAATCAGGCAGTGTCTCCACCGCCCTCCATGCTCTGTTCGGGTGCAATAGCAGGGATGTAGGAAGCTGGTTAATGTTCTGAATCTCAGACCCTGGCAGAAGTTAAAGCTATAGGGGTGCAACACTGCTTTTTTGCCATGATGTAAGGTCCACCAGTAGACAGTCAAACCTAGTGGAGCTATCAGCTCCGCCATTCCCCATCTCCTCCCTTTCTCTCACTCCCTATCCCCCAAAAATTCATGACGTGTCTCTCTCCCACTACATCTGTGGGGGTAAGTGGGGACCAGTGTAGGATGGTGCAAAGCCATCTCAGGCAGCTTCCCTTGCACAGAGGAAATTCTTCACTGGCTATCTCAAGCTGGTTTAAAGGCCACTGGGCACAGGTTGGAAAATCCGGCCCAAGGTCTGCAATGACTGGTTATACAAGTGTAATTCTAGACGACCAGAAGAAATGCCTCAAATGTGTTCCCCCTCTTCTGCGCCCCCCCCTCCCCCCGATGCTTTGAAATGAATTTATTTAGTGTTTTACGTTTTCTGACCTTCACAGATATGTACGTGTGCTTGGAAATTTGGTACATGCAATTCAAATAAAAACTAAACTCTGTCAACTAGTGGAGGTAATGATGGAGAGGCGAGATGACCTTTCGTTTTGCCAAGAGATGAAATTTAGGTGAGTACTAAATTAAACAGTAATTCCAATAATAATGATTCATAATAATAATAGTGGTTCTATTTGGGGTAGTGTTTTCTTGTGGAGTATAGTGGGCAGGTGGGTATGGGGGTGACACTTTCTTACTAACATGCAAAACATTTTCTTGTTTCTTTGTATTTAATTTAGGCCTCAATCCTGCATCAGGGTTTGCTACCATGGACCTCTATGCCTGTGCAGAGTCCTCTTGAAGTCTGACAGTAGGGACTCTACATGGGTGCAGGGTTCTAATGGAAGTCAGTGCAGGATCAGAGCCTTAATCAATACCCTCCAGTTACTAAACCGAGTTAATCGTAAGGTTTGCAGTTTAAATGTGTCTTTAAAATATAAAGCTAATAATTAAAAATACCATCTTGAGCAACATCAGCTTCTGACAGTATATTTTCATTTTTCTGTGCTGTAATATTTCTTATAGGAACAAAATGGTGGAATATCTGACAGACTGGGTTATGGGCACATCCAACCAAGCAACAGATGAAGATGTAAAATGCCTGACAAGGTAAGAGAGGTTGATAGAATACTCTTGCTGTGGCTATGGCTACACTGCATGCTAGAGGGTGTGATTCCCAGCTCGCGTAGACATACTCAGGCAAGATCCTGTCTAAGCTAGCATGCTAAAAATAGTAGTGCAGCTGCAGCAGTGATTCAGGCTAGCTTGTGCTTGGAGCTGCTAGCACGGTGGCGCTGCTGCTGCTGGCCGTGCTACCATGGCTGCACTACTATCTTTAGCATGCTAATTCAGAAATAGATACAAGCTAGACATCGCACTTCTAACGGGTCTCAGAGCTTGTGTACGTGACCATTTAGTTCATGGCAAAGCTGGGGTGTGAACCTGCCCCTCATAAGCCTTCCGTGGACTAACTGTGTGGACACTGCTGACACATGAACAATTAGTTAATGGGCTTTCGTCTAGTTCTCTTTCAAGTGGGAGTAGATGAGAGCATGTGAATGAACTGTTAATGCGAATCAGCAGGGTCCATGCAGATGGTCTGCAGCAGACTAGTGGAGAGTAGAGTCACGCTGGGGCTAGATGCACAATCAGTTAAGGTGCCTAAGAAAATCACTTACATTCAGAGCCTGAGTGTCAACATGTGGGCTCTCTTTTCTGTGAATGGGGGAGAGAGGTGCCTGAGAATGGGATTCACAAAAAACTGTGTGCGAGGCAGCTCCTTGCCCAAGGAGCTAATTGGAGATGCCAACCACAGGGGTGTGTGCTAAGCTCCACCCCTCTTCCTGGGAGAGGAGCCTGAGTCCAGACCGTTCTCTGGCACCTATTCTTATAGCCAGAAGCCAGGGGAAGGAGAAGGAGGATGTTCCTCATAACTTTTAGCTCTGTGGTTAGTGCACTCCCTGGGTGATGAAGGACCCAGGATCCAGTCCCCCTGCTCCAATGACTTACTAATATTATTTTTATAGTGGAACAGCTTCAACAGGAGAGAGTGAGGGAGCCCCACATCAGAATATCCATAGCTCAGTGGTTAGGGCACTCACCTGAGAAGTGGCAGATCCCAGTTCAAATCCCTTCTACTCATCAGGTGGAGGGGGGATTTGAACGGGGGGTCTCCCCTGGGAGGACCCTAACCACTGGACTAAAAGTTACGATGGGAGTCCTTGTCCTCCACCCCCGGCTACTCCCCTAGTGTTTTGAGTAAGCTCATCTACAGGGGCCCGATCTGCTAGGTGTACTCTAAGCATGCCTACTGGATTGGGCCCGACAGTTAGATGACCAAATGTCTGTATCTTTCCCTGGTTCATGCATTGCTCTGAACTAGGGTGACCAGACAGCAAGTGTGAAAAATCGGGACGGGGTGGGGGGTAATAGGAGACTATATAAGAAAAAGACCCCAAAATCGGGACTGTCCCTATAAGATCGGGACATCTGGTCACCCTACTCTGAACCTTAGGCATCCGGATGCCCGGCATGGGGCTGCAATGTGCATGCTCAGAAGCAGAAACATAGGCACCTAGGAACTTTGTACTGCAAAAAATGTAGGTGCCAAACAAGCTTAGGTGCCTATAGGTTCAGCAGCAGCTGAACAGTGCTTTGTGAATCCTAACACAGCCAGATTCTGGGAGGCACCTAAAGTGGCAGTTAAGTACCTAAATCCTTTTGCAGATCCAGCCTTAAACATTTTTGTAGAGAAGCCCTCATCTGCTAAAGGTGATATGTAATATGATAAAATGTTTAAACTTCTTTTGGGTATTTTACTATAAAGGAAATACATGTTCAAGGCTTCCTTTGAAAAGAAAACTTCATTGTTTTGTTCAAGGATTTTTGCTTACCAAGACCCAAGTTCAGGTTCTGTTTCTCTTGTTACTTTATACTGTACACCTTGAAACAGAACATAGGCTGCATGTCTTACAACCTAAAGGAAAATGCAGAGCTCTGAACTTCAGTTTTGGCAAGTAAGAGGAAATTAACATTTTGTTTAAACTATGTAACTGTCATTTTTAAGATTAAACCTACAAATTTTTAAACAAATGGTTGAAGATAAAAAAAAAAAATCAGTTCACCTGTATCATTATGAATGAGAATCATTTGGACTTGCCATGAACTGTGACCAAAGCTAATGTCATTATGAGAACTGCAGAAAGTGTGATCATGCTTATATGATCCATAAGTATCTTATAAATTAGACTTAGATTTTTAGTAAGCACAGTAAGGTTTTTAGACTAAGATTATAGCCCTGAATTTGTATTTACCAGGCCTTATCCTACTCCTGTTGATGTTCGTAGAAATTCATTGACTTTAGTTGGAACAGGACAGATCCTAAGTCTGTTTTGGATATGTAGCCAAAATGAGCTACATAAAGTTAGAAGAAATATATATGCTGTCACTTGCTGTGTTTTAGGGTTATTCTTTAAATGTGTAATTTGGTCATAACTCACTGTCCAAAGTTGATGTACTGCTTTATGCTATGTGTAGTATACAAGAGTTTTTTTTTGTTTTGTTTTTTTTCAATGTGTGGAGCTTTTTAAAAAAGAATACGGTAGAGACACTTTAGCTGCAGTTAGGCTTATGAAGAAAGATGACTCCTTAAGTACTCCATCAAAGGAAAGGCTGGGCACTGGCCCTGTTTAATTTAACTCTTTCATTTTTGATTCAGAGATCTAGACCAAGCAAGTATGGAAGCAGTGGTCTCTCTCCTCGCTGGGCTTCCATTACAGCCTGAAGAAGGAGATGGTGTTGAACTGATGGAAGCCAAATCCCAATTATTTCTTAAGTAAATAGTCAAACAATTTCAATTATACTATAATTTAAGGCAGATACATTCTTCTGTGTTTATTATGAAGTAAATTTCTTTTTAATCTTGTAAGGGTTAATTTTATTCAGGGAGTTGCCTCAGTATATCCTCTGAATTTGCAAATCTCCACCTCATAGGTTTAAGCAAACACTTCAATTTGTAAAAGCAAAAATATTTGGAAAGCAGTCATTAAATGTAACTTTGTTTTCTCCAAGCGTGTGTATATGCTTGTTTCACAGAATTATCTTGTTTCGATTTTAATTTTATGAATGGAAGAAAATGCAATCTTTTAGAAAAACAATCCCATGAAATTCAGTTGCCTGGTCCGAGGAATTCTCCATGCAGGATTTGTGATACTGCCTTCCCACTCTCTCAATACATTCTTTAAAAGCCGTAGTATATAATAATAATCACAGTAAAACACAAAACAAAAAAAGAGAAAAATACCCAGAGCAAGTCTAACTTGTATTTCTGGGAGGTGTACAACAGAGTCGTTCTATTTTATATCCTAGACCATTCTGCTAGAAGACTTTTGACTCTGTAAAAAATTTGTCTCACTTATCCAGATCTACAAATGTTATTTTTGTTTTAGATATTTCACTCTATTTATGAATCTTCTAAATGACTGTAGTGAAGTTGAAGATGAAAGTGCACAAACAGGTGGCAGGAAACGTGGAATGTCTCGAAGACTGGCTTCGTTGCGACACTGCACTGTTCTTGCTATGTCAAACTTACTCAATGCTAATGTGGACAGTGGCCTTATGCACTCAATAGGTAAAGTAGTTAGAAACAACTGTTTATGATTCACATACGAAGGCTTGAGCCTTAATTAAGAAGTATATGACTTCATTACTCAAGTCTTTATTTGTTACTATCTTGTTAGGCTTAGGTTATCACAAAGATCTCCAAACAAGAGCTACATTCATGGAAGTCCTCACCAAAATTCTACAGCAGGGTACAGAGTTTGATACGCTAGCAGAAACTGTACTAGCAGATCGGTTTGAGAGATTGGTGGAATTGGTCACTATGATGGGTGACCAAGGAGAGCTACCTATTGCTATGGCATTGGCCAATGTGGTCCCTTGTTCGCAGTGGGTAAGTTGATTCACACTTCCAGTTACATGATATTTGTTAACCCTGAGTGCATTTGTTTTGTAAGGTGTAACCTGCTTATCTCCTTCAAAAAGTCTTGCATAAGACTTGGAATTAAATTTACTGCTCTGCCAATTTAACGATAATGTTGAAACAAAAGTCTTCTAAAGAAATGAAGAGTTGAGGCTACCCTGTTATGTGCTGTAATATGTGGCCTTTTTCTCAGAGGGTTCCACAACTGTGATTGGGTCTACTTTGCTGAGCGCTTTAGTCTAAACTAAAGCATTATGGTATATTTTAAAATAGTTCTTGAAACAGTAATTGTTAGCCTGTAATGGTAAAATAGTTTTTCCTTGTCCTTTTAATGTTGCTCAGTGTGGGGACTGTTGGGTATATGTACTGTAATACCAGAGTAGGCCTGTGTTTTGGTAACCTAATGTGCTTTTTCCCTGGTCTCTGTCTGTGCTCTGTTTATACAGTGGGCGAATCCATTAGACTTCCATCTTGGTTCGTCATAGGCTCACAAGTGAGATGGTTTTAGGAACTTACTAAAGAACCTACCATTATAACATGGTCTGATGGGGTACTTGAGAGATTTAGAAATAAAATTAGAAGTGGGGAATGGGATGAGCACACTTTAAGGTTTACTTGCAAGACTTAACAGGGGAATTCCTGCACTAGACCATGCTTCAGCCTATGCTATACAAAGTTTAATGTGGTCAAATATTTCAAAACAGTACAAACTACTAAATGGAAGAAAATATTTAGCACAAGCTAGAATACTTGAGGCAGATTGTCATTGACTTCTTTTTCTAGTGCAGGATACATTAGAGATGTTTGGGGAGGTTTTCACAATCCAGCCTCTTTACTGCTCTGACACACGAACCTCTTTTTTGCTGTTCTTTAAGGATGAACTAGCTCGTGTCCTGGTCACCCTCTTTGACTCCCGGCACTTGCTCTACCAGCTTCTTTGGAACATGTTTTCTAAGGAAGTGGAACTGGCAGATTCCATGCAGACTCTGTTCAGGGGAAATAGCTTGGCCAGCAAAATAATGACTTTCTGTTTTAAGGTAAGTTATATGAGCTTAGGTGCCTATTTATAAAATTCTTTTGAAGAGTGAAAGGCTAACAGGAAAAAATGTATTAACTCAGAAATGTGAAACTGCAGTTGGATTACATTAAGATAAGAGAGTTCTGATGACTGGAGAGTGCAAACTATAACTTGATGGCTGCATTTGTCTACACAATCACAGACAACTCTTGAAAGTTCATCAAGATTCCATGCAGTTATTTTTTATAAAGATGTATGGTGTCTAATCCTTGGAGACCTTCCATGCCGAGGCCTGATTTGGGATGGGGTGGTGCGGCAAAACTTTTGTGGAGACTTCATGACGCATCCTCTTTAGTTCACACTTTAAACTGGAGGCCCCCTTGAAAGTTTCCAGGGAGCCCAGTATTCATCCTGCATGGTGCGTGTGTTTCAGAGCTACCAGGGCGGAAGTTGAATACAATAATGGAAAAGTTTGCATAGTAGAAGTATTTATAGCACACTTAGTAGACACATTCAAGTCAATGATCATTAAATGCAAGGAGAGTATAATTGTTTCCTATTTGATGCAAGTGGTTGGACTAGATAACCCTCTTCTTATCCATCTTCTAATATTTTAGGACCTGTTAGGCAGTCACATTTCTTATGCGTATGTTTGCTTGTGTATGTAGCATTCTGGCTATGAGAACTACATAATCTGAGAATATATTTTAAGATTCATTGCTTGTACAAACATAATCAGATACAGGACAAAATAGAATTAGTATGTAAAGCTTGACATACTCAGTATTATATTCTTGTGCTTTGAGTTATGCTGGCCTGGCCACACAGTCTGATGTATTTTCTCCATAGGTATATGGTGCTACATATCTGCAGAAGCTCTTGGAACCTCTATTAAGGACCGTGATCACATCCTCTGAATGGCAACATGTCAGCTTTGAGGTGGATCCTACAAGGTTTGCAATGTGAAAAAAATTAACATGATTATTTATAAGGCTGTTTCCCATCCATAATAATTTGACAGGATTCATTTTTCTTTGAGTGCTTGCTCATGTTGACTTCATTCTAGGTGTGCGCACACCCCCATGCGTAGTCGTGGGAGATTTTTGCCTTAGCGGTATCCGTAGGGTCATCTGTGGCACCCCCTTGAGTTCCGCGCTTGGGCGTCGGTATATCAGGAGCTGCCTCCGCCCTCTCAGTTCCTTCTTACCACCCGTGGTGGTTAGTCAGAGGGCCTTCCCTTGCATAGCAAGGGCTAGGCGTTTCGTCTCTTCTGACTTCGGGCCTTAGGGCCTTGTAAATAGTTCGTTTATAGAAGTTAGTGTTAAATAATTGTTAAATGTAGTTAGAAGTTAGAGTCCCATCGAGGACTTCGCCCCAGGCGTGGCATGCCCAGGTCCTCCGGGGTTTAAGCCCTGCTCGGACTGCAACAGGCATATGCTTGTTAGGGACCCCCTCAGCAGTTGCCTCAAGTGCTTGGGGGAATCACGTGTGAAGGTCAAGTATCGTATCTGTAAACACTTTTGAGCCAGGACCCAGACGGAGCACAACATCCATTTGAGGGCTCCCCTCGTGGAGACTGCCCTCTGACTGGCTTCTGAGCCGTCCCGTCCCATCTGAACTCTACCGCTAGTACCTCAGCCTCAGTGCGTAGCACATCCCCGGCACCACTCTCCGCCACCGTGCCCAGGAAGAAGACCAACACAAACAGCTCCCCAGCACCAGGGAAGAAAGGCCATGGGGGGCATTGGGCAAAGGACCCAGTTCGGGCTGCCCGCCCACACTGGAGCCACGTGGACGTGCCTCCCCTTAGTCCCCCACATGATCCACCGCCGACTCCCTGGAGCAGTAGGGGATGCAGACTTGTAGCGGGATCGACGCCTTCCCAGGCTCTCCTGGCGCATAGAGAGCAGAGGCCTCTACTAGCGCTGCTGGCACCGCGTGTGCCCTAGGGAGTGGCAAAGGCTCCCTACTAGGCAAGGTAGTCGCCAAGACCCCCCAGAGGCAGTTGAGCGCCACCGATCTCCTGAGCCGAGGCAGTGCTCTCTGACTCCGTGCCGTAGATCTACGCTTCGCAGCCCAGATCCTCAGGGGCTCAGCCTAGATCACCGGCACCGTGTTCATGGTCTCCGCCCTCTTGATGTAGGTCGCCTGTGGGAGGCGCCGGTCTCTGTATTACGGGTACCATTCACCCTCCCGCTGGTCGTCTTCTCGGCGCAGGTCCCTGTCACCCACTCCAGGGGGACGATCTCCGTCGCGGTACCAGTCCTCCTATTCGAAGCACCGGTCTCCCGTGGCAACGATCAGCTAACAAACGCAGGCATCAATGGCTCCACTGGGGTCACCGCAAGGGGATTCCTCTGGCATGGAAGGGCAGTTTAGCCCCTTGCCGAGGCATCAGCAGCATGATTGGGCACTGGATGCTGCTTCGACTTCTATGGTGCCGCTGTGGCAGCATGGCCATTGGCCAATGCTGTGGCCCTATTGAAGTGTGTGTGGCATGTCTGTGATGCCGATGCCCCCCTTGCACCACTCGTCGGCCACCACCTCGGAGCAACAGTTGACGGCTCCGGGCTTGGTGCGGGAAATGCGCTCAGAGGTCGGCGTAGAGGAGCCAATCCCCACCACCAAACCCCCTTCCCCCATTGGGGGGTCATACCCCGGGGCCTCCCCTGGTACAGTTGTCGTCCTCATCCCCGGGGATGAGGCGGTGACGGGACCCTCAAGGGCCAGCCCACTGGGCGATTTTAAAGAACACCGGGCCCTGCTTCAACACATGGCTGAGAACTTGGGCCTAGAAGTGGAGGAGATGGCCAAGCAGGCGGACACCTTGTTCAGTGTGCTCTTGGCCTCTACCCTGCCCGTGTTGCACGACCAGTGCATGATGGGGTCCTGAAAATTGCCACAGCCCCCTGGCAAACCCCGTCGTCCATCCTTCCCACCTGCAAAAGGGCCGAAAAGAAGTCCGTCATCCCAGCCAGAGGTTTGAGTACCTCTATACCCACCCACCTCCAGGCTTGCTAGTCATCTCAGCAGCCAACAAAAAGGACAAGCAAGGGCACACCAGTTCAACCCCCAAAAACAGAGGCCAAAAGACTGGACCTTTTCGGGAGGAAAATTTATTCGACAGCCGCCTGCAATTCCGGGTGGCAAACCACCAGGCTCTCTTGGGTGGATACAGTTTAACTTATGGGACTCCCTTTGTAAGTTCAAGCAGTCTCTGTCGCACATTTACATGGGCCATGGATGGGAAAGGGGGTAGATGCCCCGGCGTGTCAGTTCCCCCTCCTCCACCACTGCGTACCTGAATATGGGCCATAAGAATCTGGCCTGATATGTGACTCTTGCCCATAGCTCTGCAGATCATCTGCTCTAAGCCACTGAACCAGTTGATCAACTAAGATAGAATAATTTTCCTTTTATATGGCCTACTTTGTCTTGATTACTCCCATATCTCCTCAGAATTTATACTAAATGGTTATTTTGTAGTTGCTTTTTTCTAATTCTGTTCTGTCTCCCCCTTTTCTTTTTTATTTTATACTAGCTAAAATAGCTTCCCCAAAACATAAGCTTCCTTTTCTGTGCTTGTATCCATATCTTTGACTTTGGGAAGCAATAAATGGCCACATTTGTAAATACCCCTTCTACCGGCATGAAATATACCTATCTATGGCTACCTCAGTAACTGCTTGAACTTTCAATAAAACCATGACCCTGGCAAAACTTGTTACTTATGCGGATCTTAAGGCACAAACAATACCTGTCTTGTTGGAGATGTTCTCAACTTTAGTAGACAGTTGCTGGACTTCTTGTCCTGCATGGGTATGTGAGACCCTAAACTGTGTGTGCATGGCTGGGTAATGATGGATGAGAATTCCATTATCATGGTTTTTTACAAAGCTGTAAAATGGCCTGATATTTGTGAACTACTTTGTTCAACTCATTCTGCCTCTTAGAAACATCTGCACAATAAATTTAATCTATTGGTAGGTGGTTAGCATTTCACAAGGTTGCTAGTAATGTTATACTCAGGGCCGGCTCCAGGCACCAGGCACCCAAGCTGGTGCTTGGGGCGGCACCTGGAGGGGGGCGGCGCGGCGCGGCGGCCGCCGGGGAGACCGGGGCCACAGCAGGGCTCGCCGCCCTCCCCCGGCCGCCGGGGGGAGAGCCCTGCGCTCTGGCCGCGGGGGGGGAGAGCCCTCCCCCCAGGGCTCCGGCCGCCC
>NW_020664582.1:11584325-11636048 GCF_002925995.2 Terrapene triunguis
GTATGGGTCTGTTGCAGATTGGAGCATACAGAAAGTCTTGAAGCCAACCAACGGAGTCTCCTGCAGATGACTGAGAAATTCTTCCATGCAATCATTAATTCCTCTTCTGAGTTTCCACCCCAGCTTCGCAGCGTGTGCCATTGTCTGTACCAGGTATGCCCACAGCTGGGGTTTAAATCTTTAAACCCCAAGTTTTGTTGTAGAGATTGTAAAGGTCAGAATTTCTGGTTTAAAACTGTTATTTCATGCCATGGGCCAATAATAAAGTGGTATGACTATTTCTTCCTTAAAACTGTTTTATAGGATTTATGTAGTTAATCCTCCAAGCTGAACTTCAGCGTGCGTAATCTTAGCTTAGGCAATGAACTGTGTTTATGGGGCTGGCCTGGCAGACCTGTGGTAACGCCACTTTGAATTCACAGCTGAGGAGGACCCTGAGCTAATAAGGGTGGGGTCATCTGGTCTTGCTCTAATACCTCTGCTAGGAGACGAAAGGCACGGCATTGGTTAGTTACGGAGGTAAGAGGGCAGCTGTTCTTGCCAGAAGTGTACTGTGTGGAACCTTTGAGGGTGAGGGCAGCAAAGAGGGAAAGTCTGTGTCAAGTGTGGAGGAAGATAAACAAGTGTTTTGAATTTAATAGGAATATGCGCATTTACTTTCTGTACCTGGAGTGACTTCCCCTGTATAAAATCCATTCAACTAATAGATGGTTTGCTCTACATAATAGTATAATTATCCCTCAATCAATCTTTAAAAAGATCATAGGTATTAGCTACATTGGTGTTAGCTGCATAAATACAAGAGCTATTAAAAAGCCTGCTTGGTCACTGAATTTAAATAGTTGTCTTCAGTCCTCTACTTTCAGTACAGTAAGTGCACAGACTGTTATCTTTGAAGTAAAACATAACTGTTTTTCTGTTTCAGTAAAAGAAAGTATAAAAACTATTATCCACGTTAGTTCTGCAGAAATATTACTACTTCATCAGATACAAATGAACAGAACTAACGGTTTAGAATGTTCTTCAGGTCACTTTATTGTGAAGCTGGTTAAAGTGGAAACTATTACACAAGCTTCACCGTTTGAGGGTCTCTTCCTATAACTCTCTTTTATGCAAATTTTCTATTGACTTTAGTAGAAGCTCTGTCAGATCCGGCTCTTCGTTGACTCCTGTCATTTAAAAAAACTTCTAAATTCCAAGCTGATGTTGCATCAGTAAGTTTAAATTTAGATTGTCTCAAGCAGCATATCATCCCAAAATGTTAGAGAGTTGTCTTAGGACTTACTCTTGAAGGTAGCAAAACATGCGGACTCAGGAAGCGTTCTGTCTGTGAGCATAGAGAGAGCCAAGCCAGTGCAACATTCAGTCTTGATTTCCTTTGTCCTACACGTACTGTGCTCTCTCATCAAGCACTTTCTGAAAGACGATTTCTCTAAGCTCTTATACATAATCATATAAAAGCATTCTCTACTATGAAGCTATGTATTGTAATAGGAGGGAAGGTTTTAAGTTCATCTATTGGCAGATAGGACACTGGTAACCTTAAAATGGGGGTGGTGCAGCATATGTTCTGCACATAAGAATGGCCATACTGGGTCAGACCACAGGTCCATCTTCCCCAGTATCCTGTCTTCCAACAGTGGCCAATGCCAGGTGCCCCAAAGGGAATGAACAGATAATCAAGTGATCCATCCCCTGTTGCTCATTCCCAGCTTCTGGCAAACCAAGGCTAGACACCATTCCTGCCCATCCTGGCTAATAACCATTGATGGACCTATCCTCAATGAATTTATCTAGTTGTTTTTTGAACCCTGTTACAATCTTGGTCTTCACAACATCCTCTGGCTGACTGTGCATTGTGTGAAGAAATACTTCCTTTTGTTTGTTTTAAACTTGCTGCCTATTAATTTCATTTGGTGATCCCTGAGTGGTATCCAAGTTAAATTTTAAAGGTGGGATGCAAAAAATCCATGTGCGACTAAGATGAGGTAAAAACAGAGACCCCATCTGCAATTACTTTTGTGTTGAAGCCAATACATCAAAGAATCAATCCTGCTTGGCAGCATGCAGGTCAGTATGGAAAAGAGAAAAAGATACATATCCATAGCAAATAATCCTGTCTTAAGTTACGGGAGAACACACTTTCCTGAGCTATTTGTGTGTTATAAAAGAATTACCTATACAAGGGGTGGGTAGACAGAACTACTACATTGCTGTTTTCTACCCATTGAATACTCCTTCTATAAATGTAACTTCTTTGGCTTTTAAGATTAGTACTCTACAAACAATGCATTGTTTTTGGTGCTGATTGAAAATATAGGTTTTTCTTGAATTTCTGAAGATTATTAGATATCCAAAATAAATTGAGCGGAGATTATTTTATTTTTTAACTTTTTAATCACAAGTCTTCAAGTACAAAATGCCAAATAAGGGGAATAAAGAGAACTGCATCTATTTCACAGTCAAGTCATTGAAAGGTATCTCTAATCAACTCTTTCTTTTACATGGGTCTAGATCTACAAAAATAGCTTGTGCCTGTGATATAAAATAGTCTGATCATTCATTTTCTCTCTATCTAGTGGTGGTTTTAGGAAGTTGCATCCAGTGGGCTTGAGGGGATGAGAGGCAGGTTTCCTTTCAAGATGTGCGGGGGAGTTTTTAGCATTATTGACTGACAACTTTAGATAAAACCTTGATTATTGCTTCAGTTACATGACATTATTTCCTCTGGTCTAGGGTTCTATCTCTTGTATCTTTGTCTGAACTAGTTTCTTACATGCTATTACTTAGAATATTTTCAAACCTATTTCTGTTTCAACAGTATTTTGCTAACAGTTACATTTATTTGTGTACAGAAGTTTTTTAGTTCAATTCCATGGCTACTGGAACATATACACTGAGATATTGCCAGAGAAAACCCTACAGAAGACACATTTTTACTTCTCACATTTTGAAGCATTTATGTACCAACTAGGTTGGTCTTGGAACCAAGTATTGGACTTTGCCAAAAAAGTACAAATGAGATTAATTGGAAAAATATAATATTAAAAGAAACCAGTCTTCATCTGGCAATTGAGGAGTACTTGGGGTCTTTGCTATCTTTAGCCTGCTGTAAATAAGGCTTGATTTTGAATTTGTTGTGAGTAGCCTTTTATTTGCATTTCTTTGCCCATTGTCTCCCACTTTCTCCTCCTTACACCACGTTTCGTTTATCAAAACATTCATTAGCTTATTCCCCTACATTCAGAAGTACTAGAGATATTTGAAGATGGTGGCCAAGACTAAAAAAATGAGAATTATGTCTAAATTGTCATTCTTTGTTTATTTTGCATTATATAACTCTACTTTTAGAGGGCTATGGTTCATATTTAACATACAGCCCCCTTACACAATAATTTTGTTTGGTAAAGAGTAAAACAATTCTTTTAAGCAACCTCATAAATATCCCTAAGGGAGTCTGCCATCTCCCAGCATGAAGTGTATATTCCATCTTGCAAATGGGACTAATTTTGCAGTGGTTTTTTTGGCTGTATAAATGGAGTCACAAAAATAGATGTGAAGGAAATACTAATCAGAATTGATTCTGAAAATGAATTGCTTTCAGTTAATGCAACAGTCTCATTAAAACAGATTTAATTTGGATAGTCAGGACTACACTGGACAGCATTTTGGGTAGTGGAAATAGAATTCACGATAAGAGGTATTTCCTTCTTGTGTAAATCACCAACATGTAACTAACAGTTAAGCCTCTGGTTATTGCAATGGTTAGTACACATGCTCACTCATTTTCAGGTAACTTATTCCATATGTTGTGCAAGATAGGAAGCCAAGAACAAACTAAGTCAACATATCATTATCAAAAAGTGCTGTTTGGTTTGTATAAAGAGACCTGTGTTTTTTCTTAACAAATGAGGATGGGATTCTGATTTGCTACAGAAATGTATTCCCTAATGCACAGTGTGTGTGGCAGTATCTATTTCTGAGATTAGCATTAAAATTTCTTTTTAGTAAATAGATAGAATAGAAATTTCAGCTGATCTGTCACAACTTTAGTTGTGAATTGTCCTTACACCAGATTTAGCAGTGTGAAACTAGTTTTATTAGTAGGTGGATTTTGTGCTGAATTAATCGTACATGCTAGAACAGTGGTTATCAACCTATTTACCATTGTGGGCCATGTATGGAGCTCTGTGTTTTGTGGGATACATCCACACAAGATATGTATACTACCTCTATGGCCCTGAGGATGTCACATGGGCTGCAGCTGTGTGCTGGTTGGATAGCAAGTGGCCCGTGGGTTGAACCACTGTGCTAGAAGGTAAATATGAAGGGGATTGGAGATGAAAACTTTTTTCTCTAAATTTCCAGCATTTTTATTTTGTAGGCTGTTACACAGACTTTATGGTATCTACTAGAGCCCTGCACGGAACTAGTGTAGAGCCCTGCAGTGGGACTGGGATCCCACAGGACCTGCTGCCATAATAGCAGGAAGGAGAGGGAGTCTGTATTGTGGGATGGGATCCTGCGGATCCTGCAGGACCAGCTGCTGCAATAGGTGGGAATGGGTATTGTGGGGCAGGACGGGAGCGGGATTAAAAATAATCCCATGCAGGGCTCTAGTATCTACCTGAATTTTGACTTGTGGCGGTTTATTAATTATTTTTTTAAAAGAGTGCCTTGTAAGCTTCCTTGTAACAAAATGCCAAATTCTAGTGTGGCACATGTTTCCTCCTTAATGCTATCTTATTGTAATCTGTATTGATGGTTACTCCTGCTTTATTCAAAATAGTTAGTTTCGGCTAATGTGGAGGATGTGGCTTTTATCCTCATGGGTGACGTTCACCTTTGTGTAGAGGGAACAGCACGGAAGGGCTGTGCTCCACTATCTGACTTAAATGATAGTGTGAAGTGGTGTACAGGCCTTGGGCTGGCCCCTTTGACCAGGGATGAATTTCAAAAATAGTCATGGCCTAGTCAAAGCTCTTGAATTTTAAATCAGTATCAGTTTCTGCATAGACCTGCTGGTTTTCTCAGTCTTTTTATTTACAGAAACTTTGTGCCATATTGTACCATCCATTAAAATAATTTAAACCATGATTGTGGTCCAGTTATGTTAAGATGAGAAAATTATGAATATGAATCATACATTAAACTAAATTGAAGGACACACAGAGAAACATGGGAACATTTAAACCAAAAATTATTTTAAAAAGTGATGTAGACCTTTTAAAAGTTAAACCTTTGAAATATACTATTTAAAAAAATATTTGGGGGTATGGCAAAACATGTTTTGAAAGCTGAATATAATAATTTATGCTTGATATTGTTTATCATAAGCAAATTTAAGAAGTTTGACTTTTAACCTAGCCAGAAATAGTAGAAATGATTGAAACCCAACATTTGCTTGCATTGTATTTAGTGCTTTGTGAATAAGATGTAGTAAAATGAGTACATGGAATAAAAACTCCATCAAACTTTAGTTTATATATTTCATTTTTTGTTACGTTTGTTACATTTTATTGTGTAATTTTATGTACAAGTCAACATTGTTTTTTGTTGCTGTATGTAGTTGGTGCTGTGACTTGTTTGTGCTCATCTCTGTTCTGTAGGCAACTTGCCACTCTCTACTGAATAAAGCTACCGTAAAAGAAAAAAAGGAAAACAAAAAATCAGTAAGTTTGGAGAACTTTTTATTAGTCATTTCTTTCAAAGCAAAACAAAAGTCTTTTGCTGTTTGTTCAGAACATCTTCACCTTAGCCTATTTGACCTTCACTATAAAATCATTCTACTAATTCTGGCAAAAAAATAGCTTTCATTTCAATTAACACTGGAATTAAGTTTATATTTTAAATATTCTCTGTGTGCCTGTTTGAGTCAACAAAAAGGCATATTTAACCTTACTGCTTGATGTTCAATATTCTGATCTTCTGTCCTTGCCACCATTTGCAATTATAAATAAACGTTAAAAGAAAATGACTTCTAGATTTTAGGAAAATCCAGGTCTGGTTTATTTTAACATCTTGGTTTGTAGATGTTATGTTTTTTCCTGGAAGTAGGGAAACTCAGGTTAACACACATACTGCACTGAAAAGTAGTTTCACTTCATTGTCGTGTGAATTATTTTTTATTTATTTTCCCTTAAGTTTTACATTGTGAGTAACCAATAAAATTTAGCATTTGTACTTATTCAAAATGAGCAAATCTCCTAAGGTAAGCCACTACTGGGTTAAAGAAGATAGATTTTAAATTGACAATTTAGTATTATGCTTTTGATTTCCTTACAAGAAAATGTGTGTTCATATAGTGATGTCATTGGAAGTTAAGATTTATTGTGTCTTGAGCGATCTCAGTCTGTAGTGTGTGAATACTGTGGAGAATAAGATGCATAAAGGAAGAATGCATGGGATTAGTCTGAAAAAAAGTTAATTAGTGATTGGTGAAATCGTGAGAATTGTGGGTGGATTTGTAAGTGAAGAAAAATAGTCTTTAATATGTGCTATGTATTAATGATATGTTTTCCATGGCATTTCAGGTGAACTAGAAGTTGCATGACAGTCATTCTGGGTTAAGAACATCTTTAGTAGGGTTAGATTTTATCCTGAAACTCTATTTTTTTAAGGATTTAAAATTAAAAATCTTTTTGAAATACAGAGTCTAGGAAGAAAACGGGATTAAATATTCTAAATTTTACACTGGAGATTTATTCTTGCAACAGATGCAATTTACATTAAACACTATCATTTATTTCCTCCTATTTTTGAAAAATATAATAGTATTCTGTGTACTGAGTCTGTATAGGATTATCTTTAAACTTTACATTGCAAGGCTAAAGGCACATTTGAAACTTTGCAGAGGAATGGTTGACCTTTCTTAATTTTATCTGATGGAGAATTATTCTGGTCCTAACAGTTTTCTTTTCTTTTAAACTACTACACCATTGCCGTTGAGAAAGAATAGATTTTTAACCATAATCCTTTTGATCCAGGAAAAAATGCTTTCTCCTGCTGACTCTTGAGCAGTATTTATCTAACTTAAATTATACAGAGCCACACTGATATATTATCAATGATGTATGCAACTGAACACTACTAATAAATACTTGATGTCTGAAGCAAAACGGTGTATTTATAGGAACATTACTGAGATTCGAGACTATTAACATTTAAGCTGTTTAAAATATTGCAAAATTTCATACCTTAAGACTTTTTGGTCAATAGTGGTTAATAGAAATCAAATTTTGTTGCTGTTTACTGATAAAGTGGTCTGGTTTTGATTGAAGTTTAAACTTCAGTACAGAACTTGTGATGTTTTAATGGATTGCGGTACTAAAAAAAATCTGCCATGTGACTATACTAACTTTTTAAAAAGCCCTGCCTCTGAAAATAATATTCATTTATTTTGACATAATGTACGTTTATTCTATCTTCGTTCTCGGTGGGGGTTCTTCAACTTTTAAGGTTCTTGGTACTAGTGATATTTGAAAAAGTAGCTGCAGTTTGATAACTGAAAGCTGTTTTAAACACAGTAAGTAGTCTAGTTAAATATAAATTAAATAAACTGGGAACTATTACCCAAATACTTAAAATAAACTATAATCTGTTAAGTTTCCATGCATTATTAATCACGCCTCTTCATCAGCAAAATTTACATGTTGAAGATTTCTAGGTTCTTTTACCCTTTGAAAGTGAATTCTGAGGCCTGGAGAGCCTGCACAACTGCTACTTGTAATGATGCAGGTTCACTACTACCCCTGGGTATCCTAAACCTTGATACCCATCTTTCTCATTCATTAAAGACACTTATATTGACGTTTAAAGTTCTTATAGGCAGAGGTGTCCCTGAGCTATTGCTTGCTTTTTCATCATTAGCTGTTTAGAATATTCCCTGGTGAGCTTGTTGAACTTCTTGGTGTCCTCAGAGACCTCTATCAGCCTTCTTCTACAAGCAAATGAGAATACTCACACTGATCCTGTTAATCTGTGCTGTCAATTACCTTCTGAAGGTACCTTTTCCACACTAACAATTCTTTTGTGCTTTCTCCCCACTCCATTTCTTCAATATACTTGTTAAGACTAAGCGTCAGTAACATTTCATGGATGAAAGGTAATGAGACCTCTGAACTACCCCAAAGGGATTTTCTGCAGTGTCTTCTCCTGTTCCAGAAACCAAGAACAAATAAACGGAAGGACCAAATAACATAATACTACAAAAACTGGTTGTAAAATTTAGGCTGTGGGGTCACACCATGGTTGTTTCAGCTGCATTCATAACAGCTTAAGTCCTCATGAATCCTGGAAACCTACATTTGCCGTGGCAGGATATCTTTTTGTATTAAAATAACATTATTGCTGCATTTCTCTTCCCTTCTAAACAATAAGATGTAGAACAATACATACTGTTCCACAGGCTATTTTGAAAAAGCACGTGCTCTTGGATCCAGTCTCGCATTCCCTGTTTGCTTCTTGGAACCTTAAATAGAACTTGATAAAGGAGCAATCCTAAAAATATAGGCGTGAATATTTATTTGTAAATTATCCTTGACAGCATTGACTTTCGCACTGAATTTATTCCAGTAGCCTGCAAGTAATTTACATGTAATCCGTACTTATCAGTACAATTTCTTCATGGATTGTCTGTCCTCAGCTTCATTCATTTTAAAATTGAGATGGTAGATCAAGCTGGGGAACTCTAGTATTGTATTAAAAGCCCTGTGTACAGCAAAAAACCATACTGATATATGTGATGATCAGATGAGTAAATCAACTTGTTTAATGCCTAGCCTCCTGCTGTTCTATGGAAAGGTGCTTTAAAGAACTACTGTCGGGTTTGAAGGGCATGAACTTTCATATCTACAGAAGTAGCTATCACTGTATCACCCACAGGAGATTTTTCTAAGATCCCATAGTATAATTCTTACTGATGTTCTTCAGATGGCATTTCAGAAGTCTAAGTAGTACATGTACTCAGTTTAGCAGTCTAGAAGGTTCTCCTCAGATCTCAGCATTTCTCAGAAACCTCATTCCAAAGATTTTTTCAGATGAACTAACTTCCAGTCAGTTTAGTGCTCTAAGCGGTAACAAGTTTTTCTTTTCAGTCCCTGAGTTCATAAGCCTTTTATTTATTTAAATGCAAAGGGTCTTTAGGTAATAACCCAGAAGACTTAGTTTCTCTTTCTATATATTTCATTCTGTTCATTTTACAAAATATTCTAACTATTTCGGACTGGATCCCAAAAAGTAGTACCTAAATCTACAGTTTTTCGGCAAATTCTGTTCCCATCTTTATATGATTTTGCTGGGCACTGAAGTGGATAAGAGGGAAGGATAAATGTGTGCAAGTTAAGAATAACGTTGAAGAGCAGAATTCCTCTTTTCCAATATAACTGATCTGTTCTTGATCATATCATTTCATTTGGCAAAATTGTTGAAATGGTGGGTTATTTCTCTTCAAGTTTTCTTTCAGGTTCCAATGAAGTCTTTCCTCCAAGGTTAAAAGTACCTAAGAATCATTATAATGTAAATTTTAATGGTGAAGAGGCTTCTGTGAGTAATCTTAAAAATCTGACAAATTAGAAACAACACTCTTCCCGTGTTTTTGACAGGGACATAATATATATCTGAACTGAATATGTTGGAATAATTGTCAATTATTACTTTCTTAGTGACTAATAATTTTTAAACTACTTCTTGGATTTGTACCAATTTGAACCTCTACTAAATAATTTCACCCACATGGGGATGGTTATATGAAACTTGCAGTAAAATTATGTACTGTCTGCTTTAAATATCCCTCTTCCTCTTGCACTTAATTATCATGATGGTGTTATTTCTCTAGGTTATTAAGACATTATAACTCCGGATTTAAACAATATTCTCAAATCAGCATAATCCTACTCAAATGTATCAATCCTGTATAGTTATATTTATGGTCTGGAGTGTTTGATAAATACTTAAAATTGGACTACAGCTACTTTTTGCAGCATTCCTTCCTCTTTTACTTTAATTCAAACTGTGTCTTTATAATTCTCAACTTTACTTTTTAGGTTGTCAGCCAGCGGTTTCCTCAGAACAGCATTGGAGCAGTTGGAAGTGCCATGTTCCTAAGGTTCATCAATCCTGCAATTGTCTCCCCTTATGAGGCAGGGATTTTAGATAAAAAGCCTCCACCTAGAATTGAAAGGGGCTTGAAGTTAATGTCAAAGGTGAAGGATTGAATTTGCTTGATTCTGTATTTTTATTTGGACTTACTGTGTTTTCTAGCTGATTTAATTTGGCTTTAACTCTGTTTAAATAACTATAAGGAGACTTAGCTCAGCTTTAAGTTTACTGTAGCCAGGACTTCAGTGTTTAAATGCATATGTTTTCTATTATTTTTACAGCTAATTTGAATTGTAGTTTCTGAACTGTGCTTGGGTATACATCATAATTCTAATGTGCAGGCTTTATATCAGTCTAGTTCTTGAGGGGAAAGATTTGTATAAAAAACAAATATTTTGATGTCTCCCAGTAACCTAAATATAAAAGAGCCGTGTGCTGTTTGGCCTTCCGCCCATATTGCTATTTTTTAATTCTCAAAAATTATGTGTCAAAATATTAGACAGTTGTGCAAAATTCAAGCTTTGGGCTGCAGAGTTCTGATTGAAAATTATTAATAGCTCAGAAGTGAAGGCACACAAGAAATTAAGCAGGAGACGCTGATAACTGCTGTCTAAAAGGTAGTACGACTCAACCTTTGTTCCTGTTAAATTTCAGTTCCTCACTTCTGAAAATTATTTTCAAAGCCTCGTGAAGATTTTGAACTTCAGTGGCTCTACATGTATCAGAAAACTTGACATGTGTGTGCCTTACTGTCATGTAAATACTTTAATGTTGAGTACGCCTCCGATGCCTCTAAATATACCTACATAGGAGGTTGTTGAAAAGCCAGTAAGGCACGATAGGCTGACTACGCCTTTTTAATTACGTTGTATAAAGCAACTTTGATGCAGCACAAAGGTAATTCCACTGGTAGTTTACCTGAGAAATCTTTGCCACACATCTTATGTAAAAATATAGAAACCAGGCTTTCTCGTGGGCCGGTGGCCTGTAGTCAGCCCAAATATCTGTACTGCAGTTAAACAGCTGCTTAGTTTGAGCCCTGCAAGTCTACGTCAGCTGGCTCAGGCTAATCACAGGTTTTTAAGTGTAGTGTAGACGTACCCTTAGTGCACAGCAAGTTGGGCTGTTTGAAATAGCTGTACCTCAAAGTGCACTCACCTAGTGAATTTTGTAGTTGAAAAACATTTTTCTCTGTAGACTTGATTCAACTCGTGACCACTAATCAGTGTAATTATGCGAGTACTGAGAGTTTGGGGGAAGAAAACACCATTCCATGGCTGCAAGAGGAATAAATCCCCCCTTATTCTTGAAGCCTACGTGAAAGGCAATGCAGTGAGCTTGTTCTGACCTGGCCCCAACTGCTCCCTGCCCTTTCTGTCCATTCCTGTAAAATTTCCCCCTTCTCACCACCCCCGGTGAAAAGGAGGCTTTAAAGGTGCAAACACCCCTTTTCTTCCAGCCAACTGGACAAAGATCCAGTTACATAAAGATTGCAGTGGGCACAGTCTACTGAATTGAAATTAATTGGGTTGTTCAACAGCCTTTTTGTGTGTCCCCTGTGGATTTTTACAGATAAATAGAAGTGGATGAATCTGCCAAAGTGAGAAGAGATGTTTCATTGGCACAGCTGCATTAAGTGTAACGTGTAAAACCTCTGCGTGCCTGTAACAATTCTATTTTCTATTTTATTGTTTAGATACTTCAAAGTATTGCCAACCATGTCTTGTTTACGAAAGAAGAACATATGCGGCCTTTTAATGACTTTGTAAAAAGCAACTTTGATGCAGCACGAAGGTAATCCCCGTGATAGCTTACCTGAGGAATTTTTGCCACACATCTTATCTAAAAATATAGAAAGCAAGCAGAAAAATGCTTTCTCATGGCTCTGTGACCTGTTGTCAGCCTGCTGGACTGATTTTTCCTTGCTAATCGGAGCAATTGGTTTTCTGTCTCCTCTTAGGTTTTTTCTTGATATTGCATCTGATTGTCCGGCTAGTGACACTGTCAATCACAGTCTCTCCTTCATTAGTGATGGCAACGTACTTGCCTTACACCGTTTACTTTGGAACAATCAGGAGAAGATTGGCCAGTATCTTTCCAGCAACAGGTAAAAGATTTGAATAGTATGTGGGAGGGAGTTGATGATGCAATTACAGTTCAAGATGACAAATCAATTAATTCACATCCTGGGGATTGGCATGGGCAGGTTGACTTTCATTCATTAGCTATTACTTAAAAGAACATTGAACTAACTTACTTCTCTTATGATTTTTTTTTGTCTGAGGAGACCATTAGTTTGCAATATCCATAATTTTCCATTGCCGTTCTTCATATTACTGTTAGCCACTTACAGTAATCTACTTGTTTCCCTATGTCACATTCATATTGAGCCCTGTGCATCAGTTATGCTTTCTACTGTGAACAGATTTCTTATAGTTGTTCACTAAACACTGCAATACAAACTGCAGTATAAAATTTAACATTCTTTACATGCCTAAAAATAATTGGAATGAGCAGCCAGCTCATTCATGGTAAAGGGAAGTTATTGGACAAAAATCAGGAGGGGTGCTGAGTGGTTAAGTAGGATTTGTTGTCTCTTGTAAGTAATATATTGTCTCTAGGGATCACAAAGCTGTTGGAAGGCGACCTTTTGACAAAATGGCTACTCTTCTTGCCTACCTGGGTCCACCTGAGCACAAGCCTGTGGCAGACACACACTGGTCCAGTCTAAATCTCACCAGTTCCAAATTTGAAGAATTTATGACTAGGTAATGGAGCTACTTGAAATTGAAAAAATTGGCTTTTTTAAACTTTAAGCGATCAGTCTTATAATTTTGATGTAGCATGTACAATAACTCCTCACTTAACGTCGTCCCGGTTAACGTTGTTTCGTTGTTATGTTGCTGATCAATTAGAGAACATGCTTGTTTAAAGTTGCACAATACTCCCTTATAACGTTGTTTGGCAACCGCCTGCTTTGTCCACTGCTTGCAGAAATAGCAGCCCGTTGGAGCTAGCTGATGGGGGCTTGGAAGCAGGGTGGACCAGCAGTCCCCCATCTGCTCCCCTAAGTTCCCTGTGTGGCAGTTGCACAGCAGGCTATCAATTGCTCGGCAGTTCAGGTGTCCCTCCCCCCACTGCCATGTGCTGCTCCTGCCCTCTGCCTTGGTGCTGCTCCCGGGAGCCTCCTGCTTGCTGTGCAGAGGTGGGGGGAAGAAGGGTACTAATGTCAGGGTGTCCCTCGCTCCTGTACCCCATCTCCACAGAGCAGGGGCGGGACATGACAGGGCTCAGGATGGAGGGAGCTTGTTGGCAGCAGCTGCTGTCTCAACTTGCTGATCTACTTGAAAAGGCCGTGTACTTAGAGTAGGGTCAGTGTACTTAGAGGCAATGTGCATCTCTCTAACACACACGGTGTGTCTGTCTCTCCCTATTCCCTCCCCCATCTCTCTCTCACACACACACTCACACACGGTGTGTGTCTTTGTGCTGTGTACTTCCCTCCATTTGTACTGCCGTGTACAGTGTGAGGCTACATTAACAACGTGTTAACCCTTTGGGTTCAGCCGAGTGCTAGTTCATCATTTAGCAATAAGGCATTCCCTGGGAAATATCCCACCCTCTTCCACCCTTTGACTCCCCCACCTCAACCAAGCTTCACAATAGTCTTTTATCTGGTGAAAAAAATTTCCCTGGAACCTAAACCCCCCTTATTTACAATAATTCTTATGGGGAAATTGGATTTGCTTAACATTGTTTCGCTTAACGTAACATTTTTCAGGAACATAACTACAACGTTAAGTGAGGAGTTACTGTATATACATAAATACTTTCATACCTAATGAGCTCTTTCGGGGGGGGGGGGAGAGGTAGAACCAAATTTAAAACATTTGAGTTCTTTTCCACTCAAAAATAGAGAAATAAACTCCATGCGGAGTGATTTTTTTTATCACAAATGTCAGCTCATCGGTAATATGGAAAACTCTCAGAAAACAGATGTGGTATTTAAAAATTAGCTTAACAGTATTTAATGAAATGTTCAGACAGTTTTTAAAGTGCAAATGTGCAGTTTTTTCCCTAGATGTCTATGAACAAATGATGTCAATGTAAAGTAATAATTGTGCTGATTTCTAGGCACCAAGTACATGAAAAAGAGGAGTTCAAGGCATTGAAAACATTAAATATTTTCTATCAAGCTGGGACATCAAAAGCTGGCAATCCTGTTTTCTACTACATTGCTCGGCGGTAAGGAAACTTTTATCTTTCCTTTGTCTTATAATAAGCACTGTAATACCAAAAGCAGCAAGTGCATATAAGACAGATATATGTGCTTCTCACCAAACAGGAATTTGTGAACATATGAGATTTGAGGTGAGAATATACTCTTGTGGCCATCCAATTTCCTGGATCAGAAATTTATCGATATAAATTGTATGGGCACCCATCCCATAGTTTCTCAGTGCCTGGTGGAATGTATTTAAAGTTCATTGTGAAAGGGTTACATTTTACTTTAGGAAGTGAAAAATTCAGGGTCAATTAATATTAAATTACCCCCACAGTGCATATAGATGGTACTAATGTTAAGTCATATCAATAACTTCCTTCTCTTCAGAATTTATTGCAGAAGAAAAATTGGGAATTAAATGCAAAATGAGGTGGCAAAATGTGTCATGGAATAAAAACTTGAAAAATACTTAAATCCTATTTTCAGTAGTGATTTAGGCACGTAGGACCTAAGTCTCATTGAAAGTCCCTGGGACTTATGCTCCCAGATGCTTAAATTGTTTTTGAAAATGGCACTTGGGCTTATAAATCACTTGGGTACTTTTGAAAATTTTCATATGACATGGGGTGGCGCATATGATGTATGCAGAAGTCTGATTAAAGAAATGGGGAGAAAATCAGTTTAAGTAGTGAAGAATTGACTACAAATTTTGCAAACTATTTAATATTAGAACCCAGGACTGTGGATATTTTATCTTTGGTCTTTCACCATACTAGAACAATTCACTAAAATAATTGATGATTTTTGCTACACTAATGTTGAAGGTTTCAAGAAATATATCTGACACAGGATTATTCTTTTCAGATTACCAAGGCAAGTATTTCACTGTAATCTTTTAATTTTTACATCAATTTTACTAATAGTAGTGAAATGATTGCAGTTTAACATAGTTCGCATAACTAAGTAGTATTACTTATTGTTGACAAAGGATTACACTTTAAGTTAAACATCAACAAAAATGCAAACCAAATAAAGTTGAAGTCTTGATCTTGACAAACAAAAAACCATAGTGTGAATGACAAGTGGAACATATAAGGATTTGAGATATCAGTGTGTCTTGCAGGAGAACAATCAGACAATTGCAAAGAGAACATGACCTCTTTTTATAGTTATCTGAGTTTATTAGGCCAAAACGTTTGGTTACTCTACTAGAATTGTGCACATTGGACACATGAGGATAGATACATAGGAAATAGGGTCATATTTGCATAATTTGGCTTTTGTGGGGGGTACGTATACTTATTTTAATACATAAAATGTAGCTTGGTAAAACAAGTGTAATAAGACTAATTTCCATAGCTTACCAATATTTGTAATACATTTGGAGTATGAGCTCTATTTGACAATCAGCTTGTTACAATTTGTTAGAGTGGAAAAAGTCATACAGTTTTCTACATTTTTTTTAATATAAAATGCTTGGACACTTTTTGATGATAATTCGAGAAATTTAATAACTTTACAAATTGAAAGTACGTATTCGAACATGGTCATTAATTTAGCAACCATAAGTATAGTACTGCTGCTGATCCACAATATTAAAACTCTCAGAATAGTGAAGAACATATTGAACTGATAGAGGTTAATTGAAGTCAGAATGGTGATTCATAGAGAATTTGGACTCCAGAACTTGATTGTACTACCAGTGATTAGGAGGTAATGAACACTATTTTTATAACAGTTAAGCAAGCAGTTATAAACAATTCACAACCAAATGATGGACATAGTAAAAGATGCAATAGTCATGAGAGTTAAGGTTGTAGCTACTGAGCCTCCATGCTGCATTGTGCCTGCGCTATTAGTGACTGTTCCATTATTTGGTTGAATGCTGGTTCCATTAATAGGTTTAGTGTTGGCTGTCATCTTTGGTGCAGAGGAGCTAGGAGTCATGGTCGTCGCTGTTGTTGTATTTTCTGGAGTGACTAAATGAACCTCATTTAAAAACATGAGAGGCAGGACTACGCAGCACAATTTCAACAGCATCTTCTGTCTGTATTAAACATTTCACATAGTTAGTATTTTCACGTTGTCTGGCATTCTCGAGTTTTGCTAATATGAAGTATACATTTTTAAAAGAAAAAAGCTGTTCTGTCATGTTAACTATTAGATTATTTTTCAGTGGAATCGGTTAAATTCCAAGAGTAAGCTACCTACCTATTGTAGATGTTTAGTCAATTTTACCACAAGATAATAATCCATACCTTATTCCAATTTCAGTTTCTTATGGTGAAAGTAGATAACAGCTTCTGAAGAACCCCTCTGAGTGCAGCCTCTAAATTTACAACTGGTTTCTGCATTTATATATAAATTCCTGAAGATGTCGTCATAAGTGGTTGGCTCCAATCTTTGCATTTGAGTCTCTAATTTCCAGAGCAATAAACATAACGAAAATTCTACCCAACATCAATGAAGGAAGTAAAATAAATTTTGAGGCTTTTTCCTCATTCCGGAATACTGTACAGTATTAGAGTTCATAAATAAACACAACCCTCCCCCCATCACTTAAGGGAAAATGCATGCTACATACTATTAAAATGTCTGTGAAGTGCTAAATGGCTGAAAACTTCCAACTAAATTACTTTCATAACTAAAAGACTGCTAGATTTAGGAAGTATCAGAAGGGTAGCCATGTTAGTCTGTATCCACAAAAACAACGAGGAGTCCAGTGGCATCTTAAAGACTAACAGATTTATTTAGGCATAAGCTTTCGTGGGTAAAAAACCCCACTTCAGATCCATGCCCAAATAAATGTTAGTCTTTAAGGTGCCACCGGACTCCTCGTTGTTTTTGTAGATTTAGGAAGACGTTTTCAGTGCAAGAAATCCATTGGGGCGGCCACTTACGAAATGAAAATGTGTGACCAGTTACAACTGCATGATTAAAAAGTCAACATTATTTTAAGAACACTTTGCACTTATATTGCATTTCACATTTTAAAATTACTTCACACAGGCCATTTGGTACAACGAGTTAGTTACTTTAGGCCAGTTGTATGTATAGGAATCCTCTTGGGATGACCTGAGTTAGGGAATGCTGCCTAAGCAGCATAGAGAGCCTCTCGTGAAATTGGGCTCCTCATCTGCCTCCTGGTGTGAGGCCTACAGTGCTGAGAGGGGAACCACATGAGAAAATGCTAAAAAAAAAAAAGGTCAGCATTAGCTTATGCAAGGAAAACCCGAGGCTTGAAGGGGATGATGCTGTGGAGAATTGCCTTCCCATCACTCCACCCGCCCTCAGCCCAGCTAT
Organism: Terrapene triunguis; assembly: GCF_002925995.2. Classification (NCBI taxonomy): domain Eukaryota; kingdom Metazoa; phylum Chordata; order Testudines; family Emydidae; genus Terrapene; species Terrapene triunguis. The sequence continues at coordinate 11,601,952 of NW_020664582.1, forward strand.
ACTACTCACTACCATACAAGGGGTTTTCATGGAGTTGGAGGGAACAGGATGAATAGTGCTATTGAGTCTCTACCCCGCTTACCCCTTTTAGCACAAATGCCACAATTTGTTTTTTTGAGACACAATCTAGCTCTTTGAGGACTAATGAATGGTCATCATTTTGGCTGAGAGAATGACTGAAATAAGCCTTTTCAGTGTCTGAATTGAAAAGTCAGCTTAGCAGTATGAATGGCTGTATACGAAGTGTGACTATTGAGTAACCTTGTAAAAATCAATTGTGAAAATGAGCAACTAATAAACTGTGTATGCTCTTATGGTAACTAACCTGCATTAAACAGTTCAGCATAGTTGAGGTGTTTCACGTATTTCATAATGGAGACATGAGATTAAATTTCAAGTTATTTAAAATGGGTGGCATATGAATACATGCCCATTTTTTAGCTTTATTGATTTTTATTCCAATATTATTGAACTAATATTAAAATAATATTGTTCCATTGAAGATTATAGCTTATGCAACTAATTTTTAGTTTCCTTAGGAACACTGTGTAGCTTCATTGTACATAGTGTGCCTTTGCTGGAGTGCCTTACTGTTGAATGAGTAATTCTATACTAGGAGGACTCAAATTGAAACTCAGGTTTGTCTGAGTATTGTGGTTACACTGATAACTGGAAAAACAACTCTTCCTTAAAAGCTTAAAGTAATTAAGGTAAAGTGAGCACAGCACTCAGATTGTGAAACGAACCTACAAGTCTTAACACAGTGTGCCATGTATTTACAATTACTTCACTTTCATTTCTTCCAACAGAATCCTTAGGCCCTGTCTACACCCAAAGTTGCAGCAGTTTTGTTAAAGACGTGTTCTTTCTTTGCATGCTGGTCCCTATGTATATTCCCCTGTGGGTTCATAGGCACTGCATGGAGTGGAGACTGGAGAATTCTAGTAAGTATTGTCCTTTGGTCGGCACCACTGCAGTTGCTCTCCTTGTGTTCTGTACTGAGGTATACAAGGGGTGGTGCAGACTGACACCACTCCAGTTTCTTCTTACCGCTACATGGCCTGAGTTGGAATCCTCCAGTGTCAGGAACTGATCCTCTTTGACATTCTTTCCTATAAATATTTGCAAGTTTTATGTTAGTTGTTAATAGTTTTCATAGTTAGATTAGTAGTTAGTTAGAATCTCCACTCTGGGGAATCTTCTGATTCCTTGTCTTGGGACTTAGATTATACCCAGGCGCCTGGGCTTTAAGAATTGTCTCTTTCCCCTGCTCCTTTTCGGTCAGCGACAGCCACCAGTGCTGTCTCTGCTACCTTAGAGAAGCTCATACCTCCACTATATGCAATATTCACGGCTCCTTTCCCAACCGAACATGGCAGGTATGAGAACTCTGGCTTCAGAAGTACCTAATGGAACGTGCCATGAGACCTCAGTTGGATCCAGGAAACCCCCCTGCACATCTGTCTGAGACATTGAAGCGCATGCTTCCTAGCTCAATGTATGACACAGGAGCGAGAGCGACTAGAGCGAAAGACTGTTAGTCTGGGCCCTCTTATGAGAGTAAGAGGTATTCTCCTAAATAAGAGCTGATCCCCTCCTAGATCTTCTAAGAGAAGAGATCCTGTCCAAGCTGGGCAAATCTTTGCATCCAGGACACAAGGACTTGGGTCTTCCCAAGCCTCGTGACCATGATCAAAAGGCACAGAAGAGGAAGGATCCTACAACACTGACCTCGGTACTAACTAAAACAAAGCATAGGGAACTAAAGGGTCATGAACCATTGGTATTGATGGTAACCAGGGGTTGGAGGCTCCATCACTGGTGGTACTGTGGCAAGCCCAGAAGGAACCGCCGACTACCAAGTGTTCTTTTATACCAACTCCAGTGGCACAAAGCAAAGAGAGACAGCTTTCTAAGGCTCCAGCATCCTACACCACACCAGGGGATATCTTCATCTTCCTGATCTTGCAGTCCCCCCTGTTGTTGGGATCAACCCTAATGAGAGAGAATCTAACACCAGGGAGAAGCTCATCTCCCATTCCACCCACTAACCATGGTTTCCTGACACTGGTACTGACTTGCACCACTGATGGAACTGGACCTGACCTGACCATCTCATTTTCCAGAGAGTCAGACATTTCAGTGGAGTCATCTCCACCACCACTGAGGGAGTTCAGTCCATCCTCAGCCTGTGATGACTGTGTCTTTACTTGTAAGATAAAATTTCACCTGGTTACATTAGCATTGATAATACCATCCCTAGAAAAAGACATGGTTAACAGCTCTCAATATGAAAGATGATTTCTTTTGCATCAATATTCGGCCTTCCCACAGAAGTTTTTTCAGATTTGTGGCAGGCCATGACCACTAGCAATACAGAGTACTCCCATTCAGCCTTGCAACTGCACCCAAAGTCTTCATAAAAGTGTTTTCCATAGTAGCAGCACACCATGCATGGGACGATTCCACTCTCTTCTTCTGTCTAGAGAACTGGTTTCTCACAGGTACATGTGCAGAAATTATAACATTGGCCTCATTGCTGCTCCATCTCCTTCATATTCACAGAGACTCCCAGAGTTGCTAGAAGTCCACTTTGACTTTTTGATGGCAGTTCTACAAGCAGCCATACCACCTACATCCTCGCACCCTCCTCTTCTCTGACTACTGCTTTTCAGCCACCTATCGTGGAATACACATAGGGACCATCACTCAAAGAGGAGAGGGAAGTACTTACCCTTTTTAACTGGAATTCTTTGAGATGTGTGGTTCCTATTTGTATTCCACTACCCACCTTCCTTCCCCTCTGCTTCAGATTGTCCTTGATTTTGGGTAGAGGTGGAACTTTGGTACACATTCAAGGAAAGCAACTTCATGAGAGCAGACTAATGGACACTACTTGCTAGAAAGCTTGGTTCTCAGTCATACGGAGTGCATGGTGTACCCACAGTGGAATACAGATAGGGACCACACACTTTGAACTCCAGTTAGGAGTTAACTAACTAATTTAGTTAAACAGATGCAAAAATCCTGTGTGGACATTCTTAATTCAGTTTATGCCTGGTTTATATTGATTTAGCTTACTTTGATTCTAGGCAGATTTAAGCTAAATTGATATAAGCCAGGAATAAATAGAATTAGGAATGTCCCTACAGGGTTTTGCATCCATTTTAACCAAATAGATTTGTTAAACTTACTTGTATCTAAATCAGTGAAACATTGTGTGAAGACAAGATGTTAAAATACGTGTGTAGTGCTAAATTCAGTGGAGTTTTAAAGAATTTGGTAGCTTATTGTCTCATCAAACCAGCTGCAAATCTTCAATGGGAGAGACCACTGCATACAAGTCAGGCATGGAAATGCATGCTGGTGAGTTTTCCGGGTTACCATTTGTTCAAGGATGTTTTTAATAGCCAACATTTTGGGTAGAGTCTGCCATAGACCTCAAAATTCTTCCCAAAATGTTAATACATGATTCCCAGAACAACTAGTAATTTAGCAGCCCAATATGAGACTTAAATCTGCTTGATTTTGGTGCCTATTTGGAAAAAAAAGTCTTTTATGTTTGTCCTGTGAAAAGAGGAGTAGTCAGTGGTGTGTTGGAATGTACTCTTAGGATTCCATGTTACAATTCCACCACCATTTTGAAGGATGAGCTGGAGTCACTACTTTTTCCTCTGATAGTTTTCCCTCCTCTCTGAGTGATACCCATTCATCCCTGCCAGAAATGACTTATCCCTGGGGTTTATACAAATATACTTTAGAACATACTTTTTCCTTCAGAATGAATCAGAATTTAAAGAAAACGTTTGCAGGAACACTTCCAGGTTAGAGGTAGGGTGACCAGGTGTTCGGTTTTCGATTGGAACACCCGGTCAAAAAGGGACCCTGGAGGCTTTGGTCAGCACCGTCAACCAGGCTGTTAAAAGTCCAGTCAGCGGTGCTACTGGTCTAAGGCAGGCTAGTCCTTACCTGTCCTGGCTCTGCGCTGCACGCCAGAAGGTCCCCAACTTATAAGGTACAGTAAAGGAAAGATGTTTTGTCTGCAGTGAAGAGTATTTTACCATAGTTCTAAAGAGAGAGGGCCAGTAAAGTGGATAAAAACAATTTTGAGCACATTGTTTGGAGTGTAGCTAATTGCCCAGGATATAACTCCAGAAGTTGTGGGGTTCAAATGGAATATCATGTTCATAAATAGTCCAGCATTACTGGGATAGTAGGAAAGCTTCTTATAGAACTGATCTCTTCATTCATAGTTGAACTGCCAGATATTTTTAACCTTTTCTGCTTTCGGCAGAATAAGATTTCAGATAGGATCCTCCCCCTCTCCCCCAACCTACAGAATAGTTCACGGGAGAGAGGAGCTTACAGGGAATGGGAATAGGGCTAGAGGGGGGGGGGCAAAAACGTTGCAGAGTCAGTTTCCTCCATTTCTTCTTTTACCTTTTTTCCTTCGATGCGAGAGCCATTGTTTTTCAGCCCCCTCCATTTACATCAGAAGACAGGGCCTGGTCTTAAGTTCATACCTCTGATGTCTTATTAAACACACCTGGTTTCAACCAGCAATAAAAGGCTGTTTGTTTGCCACATCTTTCTCTTCCATTTTTTTTCCCCAGCACAAACTGCCTCATTTCATGTCAAGGAAAATAAAATTCATAAGTTAGCTGCTCATCCACTTCAAGCAGGAAATTGGGCGTGCAAATGCCATGGATAGATAATCCATCTAACAAAGTTCATGCTGTCTGGGCTATAACTGTGCAAAGGAACAGATCCAGCTCCAGCATATACAGTATGTCTTCTGTAAAATGATTTGACACGTTGTATGTGTATTCCTCATTAGTAATGTATGAAAAAGCCTTATCGTTTGAAGAGAAGAGTTCTTTCATTCCTGGAAATTATGGGGGGGTGTATACATATGCATAACATTTACTAGCACTTTATCTTGTGGTGTACTCTGAAAGCACTGAAGCAAAGGTGTCTACAATTAATTCATTACATAAAAGTAATGTTATAATTCTGGGGAAAGACTAAATAGCATAACCATTCAGGCTTAAAAATGCCTTCATGATAGAGGTTTTCTAGGCACATAGTACACTGCTGTTCAAGTCTGTTACCAAACATTGAGAGATTTGGTGCTGAGATGTTCAACTTTTTTTGAATAGATGGAGCTATTGGACACTTAAGCAACCTAGTGGTTTTACTTAGTGCAGCAATTAAAATCATCTTAACCCTTGCCTGGCTGACTGATGAGTGATGGGCAGCTAAGTTCCATTGGAATGCTGGCAGTTAGAGGGAAAATAATCAGTATGTGATGCACTCTTCCATGTGCATTTTGAGAGGTATGGTGCTGAAGGGATACCATCGGCATGTTTAGGCCCAAAGTGTCACTTCCTTAAAAGAAAATAAATCCCATGAGGCATCCCTACAGAGAGGAGGAGGAAGGGGAGAATTTAAGAGTTAAATAGTTGTTTTAAAATGTCTCTTCACCAGGGACCCCAAATACCTGTTTAAATCTATATTTGTAAGGCATCCTTAGCAAACGCTTCTTGGGTTAACTTTCTGTTGGAGAGATACCTATCCCATATGTACTGTGTTTTTTATCTGGTAATAAAACTGGGATATTGTCAGGTTTGAGGTATCTCAAAAAAGGAGTGGCTGAGCAAATTGATCAGCAGGTCACCTGGACTTCATGATATGCATCCAAGAGTACTGAAAGAACTTAAGTGAAGTAGCTGAGCTGCTACCTAAAATATTCAGTCTGTCACCAAAATCAGCTACTGTATCAGAGAATTGTTTTCATCATTGGCTTTTAGCAATTAAGTCCCAGTTTTGCTTTTCAGCATTTGTTTGGGGGGAACAAATATTATCTGAAGTTGAAAGAGATGGTCGCAGTCCGGGGCTGCATGCAAACTTGTTGTCAAAGTAAAAGGTTGCATTGTGGTGTACCAGGAAACACTTGAGTTTAGTTGCTTGTTTGGTAACTGTGGTTTCCATTTGTTGAACTTTACAAAGTTGATGAGTACTGCAACTGAGAAACTTCAAGTCATTCAGTGTGCTAATGGATATTCATTATGGGGCTCAATCCTGTAAGGTGTAGAACACTTAGTGGAATATTTGGAGGACCCCAAACTTCAGTAGGAGTAGAGAATATTTCTTTAATGCGTTACTGCTTGCCTGCAGCACCTCACAAGATTGCACCCTGGGCCCTTACACGTTGAATATCTTAAGATTTCACTGCTAAGTGAACAAACAGAATACCATTTGAAATGCATTTTCCGTATTGACTTGAACAAATTACCAGGAAGAGTAGTAAGTTAATTATTTGAAATGTGTTGTCCAGCGGATAGTGCGAGAAACAGTCAGAAAGCCTGGATTCTATTTCTGACTTGAAAGTCATTCAATCTTTTGTGCTTCCCTATCTGAAAATTAGGGAGAACGTGCACTTTTGTAAAGCACATAGTAATCTTTGGATGAAAGTTGCTATGGAACATTGTGAATCATAGTGATTTATATGTGCAGCTCCCCTTAGGTGGCAGTGAATGTAGTCCTGCAGCTATGCCACCTGTGTTCCACTGTGACTTTACTAGAAATCTGAAGCTGTGATGTACCATAAATCTAGGGTGACTAGATGTCCCGATTTTATAGGGACAGTCCCGATTTTTGGGTCTTTTTCTTATATAGGCTCCTATTACCCCCCACCCCGTCCCGATTTTTCACACTTGCTGTCTGGTCACCCTACATAAATCTGAAGCACCATCAAGTCTGAACAAGTCCGTGATGAGCCAAGAAAAGCCCAAGGAACTGCAGGGAGCTGTTCGTGTAATGTGTACCCACAGCCATTTGTAGTGCAGCAATAGTTGCACAGTTTTATTGTAATTGTTCTATGCTCTGCTGAATTAATGTATAAACTGGGTTTCATAACATGTCCACAGGGGGGAGTATTTGCCTGTCAGGCAGTCAACACATTTTTAACTAACGGATCCTAAGGTCAGGTGTATAAACTTTAATCTTAATATATTCCTACATAAAAGTTGAAAAGGGTGAACTCATAAAGCTAAGTAGGAAACACTACAGTCAGGATTTTTTTTAATTGGGAGTTTACTAGTAGTTGAGCACTCATTGAACTAGGACAACTCTGGAAGAAAAACATAGACAGAATTATTTAACTCTACTTACTGGCTTGCTTAAGGGAAGGAATAGTATGTTCATATTTCAGAACTTCCTACTAATATCCAAGTAATAAATCAGACAAAATGCAGGTTTTAATGTATCCAGCTCTTTTCTTCTAATGTTCATTGGGGAAACATACACAAGTTTTGCCAGGAGATTAAGATATTTTTTAAATGTAGTGGTCCTGGAAAAGGTGCCAGTAGGCTGACAACCCTGGAGATTAAATTCCTCCACAGAACCACTGGAGTACAAATGGCAGATTTTCCCACATACCATTCAATGTCCCTCAGTCCTCACCTGGAAGGTCCACTTCTAGGAATGACAGGCATGTTTGGTTTCCATTCCCATTACATCCTTGGCCTCTGTGCTGATGCTGCTAACAAGTCGTTTTTGTGAGCTTGTCCATTGGGAACTAAACTGGCATTACCAATGCATTTATACATAGCCCACTACAAAGTGACTTCTCATTACTGGGCTGGATTTGAGCTGTGATCTAGAAGTGAAAGGCGCTATCTCCCATTTCCATAGTTCTGTTCCATCAGCATAACAATCCTGAATAAACAGTTTTGCAACAAAAATTCTGTGCTTTCTGGTCCAGGTTGAGACCCCCAGCCTCTTGGATTGCATGGACAGGCTTCTCTCTCTAGCAAAAGACACACAGTGGAAAGACAAGGTTTTGTCCCTGGTGAGCTTATCGCATCGCTGATATGGAACATCTTGCAGAAGCTGATTAGCTGTTTTATGATACAGTGATTGCAAGAAGCTATACCTATCTAACTGAACCAGAATCAGACTCCTTGCACAATAATGCCATGTTTTTGGGTGAAGATTTTCTAGCATTTCTTGATGGGTACAAAATTTTAGCATCCAAATATTATATTGCTAGGTGGCTGATAAGGAGATTCCTTAGTCTGTGAAATTGTTGATGGCAGGGTCCAGCATCCATCAAACAGGAAAAACATTTTGGCATGTGGTTTTAAACACTGTCACTTTGCCCTATAGAGTTTTATTGACCTTAAGTTTATTTTCCCAGAAAATACTGTGTAAAATAGCTTAACCCATCCTTCCCAAACTCTGAGCAATGTACCCACCTTCTCACCAGAGTAAGTGCTCATTCTCTTCCTAATAATCCATACTTGCCGTTCTAGCTATTTAGGATCATTTTTAGCACAGTATTCTTTTCCACATCTCCCCTCTTATACTTTTCAGTTGTTAGGAGGTCTCAGTCCAAAGCTTTGTTAGTAACAGATAGTCTTCAATACTTTCCATGGCATACAACTAACTGGGGGAAGTGACAACTGTCTATCTGTGTTCCTGCGTCACACAGCAAACTCTGGTCCCACTGTCCTTAAGCCACCTCTTCAAAATGGTATGTGGGACTCTCCCATGTTTTCTGAGGAACCATTCACCCCTCATGATCAAAACCTCCCGTAACAGCTCCGTTCCACTGGATCAGTGGAACTGTCAGCCTCAGGACTGGCTTTCTACTTGTAAGAGACAGAGCTTTCTCGGCTTCTGGCCCACAAGTTCTCTTCCTCCAGGGGGTTGGAGTGACCACTAGCTCCTCTAATTCAGGGGTAGGCAACCTATGGCACACGTGCCAAAGGCGGCACGTGAGCTGATTTTCAGTGGCACTCAGACTGCCCGGGTCCTGGCCACCGGTCTGGGGGGCTCTGCATTTTAATTTAATTTTAAAGGAAGCTTCTTAAACATTTTAAAAACCTTATTTACTTTACATACAACAATAGTTTAGTTATATATTATAGACTTATAGAAAGAGACCTTCTGAAAACGTTAAAATGTATTACTGGCACGCGAAACCTTAAATCAGAGTGAATAAATGAAGCCTCGGCACACCACTTCTGAAAGGTTGCCGACCCCTGCTCTAATTAAATGAGCCATCTAAAGTGACAACTGTTGAAACACTTTGTGACTATCATGTCAGTTCTTATTTACTTGTCCTTGTCTTTCTGCACCCATCACTGAGATTGCTGTTCCTTTTTTAATGCCCGGTACTCAAAGGTAACTTTGATAACCCACCACCCCCATTATCTCTTTTTCTGTGTATTGTTGTATTTTCTTCTGCCAATCTCTTACTTTAGTAATCTCCGTTTCAGTTTGACTTTGTATGCTCTCTTCATTCGTAGGCTCTCTGGTGATCTTTTAATTTAGCTTTAGCAAAGTAGAAATATCAGTTTTGTTTTTATAGTTTGGTCTCTGTTGTTCTTGTGCTAGTGCTGTGATGTTAATGCTGTTTGTGCTGCTGTTCTTGGAGCGCCAGTGTTAGCTGAACTAGCAGAGAGTGCAGCCTGTTGATTCTGTATGAGTAACGTCGAAGTCTGCTGAAAGACCACAGGCTCAGTTCAGTGGCGAAGGCACTCGGCCAGGTTCATTGTCAACAAAACACAGCACTAGTGCCTCATAGGAACTACGGGTACCCTAACCCATGTATGCCCACAATAAGGTGCCAGCTCAGCTAACATAACATCATGTTATCCCCTAGGCCAATACAAAGATGCCCCTCCCTCCACACTCCTTTTATCCACTGATACAAATAAGTTACATATTACATTTTATATGCTGTTCATTATTATCCTGTCATTTCATCCTTCTCTTATGGGGGCGTCAATGTGTTCCGAACAAAACATCCTCATCTATTATCCTGTCATTCCATCCTTCTCTTACGGGGGCGTCAATGTGTTCCTGTACAATCTGTATGTAGTTACCTGCGAGCTCTGGGTGTTTTTGTTCCATCCTCTCAGACCAGGAATGTGCTTACTGGTTAGCTAATACCTGGCATGTTACTATTCTGCTAAGGTCAGGCCTGCTTTGGTTCACCCTGGCAGCTATGCCTAAGGCTTCTAATTTTTTATTGCTTAATAGCTCGGAGCACTGCACTCCAAGCCATATCTCTGAAGTCTTCCACCATACATGAGAGCAAACCATGAGCAGTGGCAAGTAAAGTGCAACATGACGCTCCCTCGTGCCTCGCTACCACTCATGTTCATTTGCTGTCTATTTTAGAGATTGTTGGGAGTATTTCTTTTTGGATACTATCATCAAAAGATTGAGAGATGGAATTATGAGTGAAAAGTGTTTTCTCTGCTCAGTAGGATGTTGGTTTTGAGAGTCAATAATATATGGCTGAGGCTCTGGGTATCTGAGAACCGCTGACCCCGCCATGGCAGTTGAGGTCAGCTGAGGAGTTTGAGTTAATAATACCTAGATTTAAAACAAGAGGGCTTATAGAAGGGTATTGTTCAGGGTGCTCAGTTCTGACTCACTCTGTTGATTTAACGGGGGAACAAGTACTTGCCTTCCTGGCTAAGTGCAAGGCCTGTCTATTTAGCTTGCTATATTCTTAAACTGCACTATGAGTTCTCTTTGTCTAATGGAAGGAGAGAGTAAGGAGAGAGGAGAAGTTGTAAGATACCTTTCCCCCCAGTTCTGTACTATCCCTGTTTGTGTACTGTATCAAATGCTGTACTTCCAGAAGGGACATTTTATAAATAAAAATATAATGCTCATAAAATTGGAGGGACAGGATGAAATATTGTGACCTTTCATGTAGTTGTGGATGACTCTTAAAATGTTCAGTGAGGCATATCTCAGAGAGGGATGGAGCCTATTCGGAAGGCCATAGTGGGAAGGGATTGGAAGGACAGTCACTATCATGACTGGATCCTTTTCAAAACTGGTCAGCTGAAACATTGTGAGTCAGAGTTTAAGTGAAAGCTTAGACTTATTTTTCTAAAACTGGCTTGCTGTCCTTCCTTTGGCCAGTAGATTGAAAATCAAGAAACAACTCTGTAATTATCTAGATTTTGTTTTGTTTGCTCTTTAGTGAATAAAACTGGATATTAAATACAAAGTGAGATTGCAAAAATGGACAATGATCTTTTCTTATATTGTGCTTCTTTTCTATAAGGATGCTAATGGGAGCCAAAGATCAAGATACAAATAGGAACGGTAAAGTACTGGAGGAGAGCTCTGATATTGAATACGAGGTCATATTGAAAATTTCAGTTGTTCTCTCTAATTTTGTATGCAAGACTGGCCCAAGTTATATGAGGAACCCCCTGATCTCTCATGGTAATGACTTCCTGTGACAGCTCCATTGCACAAGTATAGTGGAACTGTCAGCCCCATGTGATTTGTTTAATAGACAGAGCTTTCTTGGTTTTTGGTCTCGCATTCTGTGTCGAGAGGTCAGGATGACCACAAACCTCAGTTCCTTCAGAGGACTACACAAAACGCACTCCTTCAGTCCAGGCTTCCCACAATAACACCAATAAAAATAAAATTCACAAATCTAGTCCCTGTAGACTAGAGGAAATACAGTTCTTTCTGTGTGCTTAATTCTGTGCTGTGCTCCAATAAAATGGTGATGGATAGAGACACAGGTTTTATTGTTTAACTGAACCTTTTTGTGTGCCCTCACTTGCTTAAGAATAAGTTTCTTCCTCCCCAAGATTTGCCACCATTTCTGACCTCTCCTCCACAAAAGACTCCAACTCTTACTCCTTTCCCACAACCAACAAATAGGCACCTTGAGACTTTCCGTGGGTTCTCCATCTGTGTGTCTGAGCTAGAGGTTATGTTTTAACAACTATGGAGTCTTAAAACGCTGCCTTGGTTGGAGCTCAGCTGCATATTTGAGAGTTGGCATAGTGTTCATGGGAACTGGTTTTGTTCATGGGAACTGGCATTGACATTGTTGATCCTCTTTCTTGACTTTGGACCAGTTTTTGTCCTGTTTGTCTGTGGAAGTTGTCTTGTATGAACAGTTACACATATGATGAGAATTTTCAAAAACTAAGAACAGGACTATTAAAGGGTGACACTTAGAAAGCTAAGCATTTTGAGCCTCGTTAGGTTGGATTACATGGTTTCCCCCCACACATACACACTTCTTGCTGAGCAGCAATGAAGAAGGAAGAACCCATCCATGGGTTACAAAGAAGGCTATACATGATTAAGTGGAAGCATGTACAATTCTGTTCTCTCTAGACAGGAATGGAAAAAAGGTGAACTTGGTAAGAAAATGAGAGGATTTTGATGACCAAAGTGCTGCTGGAACCATGATTGATGCTTGGGAGAGCTAATATGGGAGAACAAACTTTTCAGAAAATATGTAATTGAGAGTGCTTACAATATTGAAAAATGTAAAATTTAAAACCAAAAATTGTACAAAGACCAGCTATGTAGGTTTTTGGCTGTTTGATTATATGAAAAAAACTGTTTTATTTTAACTGCAGAATAGAGGTATATTTTAATTGTGACATAGCAATATGGCGAAGAAACAACTTAAAAAATTGTACCTTAAAACATTTTTACAGAATTTTTTTAAAAGCTTGACTGCTAAATAGAACTGCAAGGGATTTTAAATTGGCATGTCTTTCCTTAATACAAGAATGTTAACACTTTTACAAGGCATAGCTAGTGTATTTGTTGTACTGCCTTTTCATTAAGGCTTCATTTTAGAGTATCTTAATTACTCAGTCCCGAATATTTGAGTACAGATATGAACAGATTAACTTTGTATGGTCATGTTCAATACAAGTAAATAAACTGACTTGTCGGATGTGAAAAGCCTTTCGAGAGAGAGACAGGTTTTTCTCTTGTTTGCCAAGAAAGCATGCTGAATGCTGGCACACTCCAGGTAGTACCCGAGCATGAATCCAAGAAAATAATTTACCTTTCCTCTCCTTTGTCTTGTTCGTTCATTTGTAGAATTAGTACCTACCATTGTATGCTGCTTTATTTATTTATTTATTATGATGTTGTGTTTAAAGTTCCTTGAAACAAAAGTAATGTAACAAATAGCTCTCTGCTCTATCTAGATGTGTTACTTTTACTATCATGCTTCCGTCCATTGTGGTATTTAACACCTATCAAATTTTGAAGAATCTGTAGTAGCTTTTAAAGAATTTTGTTGATTCCGCCCCCGGTTTAAAATAACATGGGTAATAGTGGAATATTGCTTCTAATTGGACAACCCCAACTTATTTTTAATTGCTGTGAATAACACAAAACTATTTGGAAAAATTGTTTAAAAACTAGATAATGCCACGTGAACAATAAAATACTAAATCTGCACTATTGCATATACAGAAGTTAAATAGTTTTAGGTGAACCATCTTTCAGACATGATACCAATAAGAACATCAGGCATTTATATAGAACCCGTCACCCTATTATCACAGCTCACTCCACATGGCTTGGGTTAAAAGCAGAAAACCACATATAAGGAGCAAATACCCCATAACCCAACTTCCTGAGAATCCCACAGCTTTAATAGTCATAGTCTAGGAAAATCTTGGAACCTACATAGCATGCTGGGGATAGTGATAAACTAAACACTGGTGGGTAATGAAGCTGACAATGGGGTGACAACAAAACTGGAGTGGCTAGGAAGACACCTTAACAAAGAGTTGCATACGGCATAATATCACATAATTTAAGAATTAATCTGAAAAGGTTGCAGAGCCCACTGAAAGAATGAAAATGCACCCCACTTGGGAAAGTGGTGCCGAGAAGAGTTGACTTCTTAGCATAATGACATTGGTATCAGTGATTACGTGTGGAAAAGTAGAAGAGGGGCATTAAATCTACAGCAAAAGGACACACATCAGTGATGCAATAGTAAACATTGAAGGGATTGTAGCAGCTGAGCCTCCAGGATGAGAAGTTGTATCACTTTTCAATGTCAACTTCTTTAGAAGTTTTGTGGTTGATCGAGCATTGTCCGTGTTGGGCTGGGTGGTGGAGACTGTCTTGTCTTTGTCGTTGCTGGTGAACGCTGTCTTATGTTTGTCGTTGGTGGCGTGGGTGGTGGAGACTGTGTTATCTTTGTCGTTGCTGGTGGCGTGGGTGGTGGAGACTGTGTTATCTGTGTCGTTGCTGGTGGCGTGGGTGGTGGAGACTGTGTTATCTGTGTTGTTGCAGGTGCCCTGGGTGGTGGAGACTGTCTTACGTTTGTCGTTGCTGGTGGGGTGGGTGGTGGTTGGGGCCTGGGATTTGTCCTTGCTGGTCAGCTGGGTGATGGAGGTGGGCTGGCTGTGGGGGGCAGCCTTGTCCTGGGTGGTCTTATCGCCAGTGGTGGGAGCTGCCTTATCCTTGTTGTTGGTCTGGATAATGAGGGCAATCTTGTCATTGTTTACACTGCCAATTAAATGGAGCTCACATAGCCCGAGAACAAGGACAGCCAGGTGTGATTTGAATGGCATCTTGTTTCTATTTTGGAGGGAGGATGTGGAAGAAATATCACAAGTTAAAAACTTTTTGTTTTTCTGGTAAACAGCAGACTGATCTAGCTCACTGCTCTCCTGATAAACTGTTCCCATACAGTAAAACATAAAGAGAATCCTGTTTGCAACTATCAGAGCTCCTCCTTCCTACCTGAACACACTGCATTGTATGGCCTTTTTTTGTAGCACATAAGGATTAAAAAAAAAATCACAATGGGAATATGATTCTTGTCACGTCTGAATAAAGCAAAGGGAGCAATAAACTTGCTTGAACCCATCAGCCATGATTCCTTAATCCCATTTAGCAGACAGTGCAAAAATTTTTGCCTTTTGGAAAACTTGACTCCCACTTACTCAGTTTAACCAATTTACTTAGTTCCTTTTTGGGCAATTTTTTTAAAGAAGCATTTACTAAAAAGGCATGAGATCAATTAGTATAACATTGTCCAGTCAAAAAATACAGAATAATATAAGCTTCACGTGTACTTACTCAACACGGAGTATAATTATTTTACATTTTAACAAAAGGTTCTGAGATCAGCACCGAAAGTTCTCAGTCTGTAAGCAAAATTTACATAAAACACATGTACGACTAGCCAACCTAAAATATGATTCCTTATTAAATATCAAGGCATCAGGCTTTGAGCTGTCTGATTCCAAGCTCAAAATACTTAAGGTAAAGTTCACAAGCCAGGTAAAAAATAAGCAATTAATACCATTTATTGAAGACTGAGACAATTTTAGCAAATCATATAATTTCATACCTTTTTATTGTTTCAGATCCTCTAGGGAGAAATGAATTCAGTTGCTAGATATCCTTTGCCTCTGAAACTGCTGTCTCTAATTTTAAATTTCTTTCCTACTATTTAAGTATCACTTCATAATGATGTAATCAAAAGCCAACTAATAGCTGGCTTGGT
Source organism: Terrapene triunguis (assembly GCF_002925995.2). NCBI lineage: Eukaryota > Metazoa > Chordata > Testudines > Emydidae > Terrapene > Terrapene triunguis. The sequence goes on from NW_020664582.1 coordinate 11,617,289, forward strand.
TTCCTTGTTTACCTATGTCTGATTGGATTTCTGTTTCCCAAAGTAAATAACTTCTTTTAAAAATTCTAATCAGCATTGATTAAAAGAAGTAAAATAATTCCCTGAAAGCATTTTAACCCTTCAAAATTTCCAAGAATGTGCTTATGCCTTGATCAAATCAGCAGCATTCAAGGAGTTCTGTGAAGTTTCTGGATATGGTGGACTATTATGTAGAAATATGGGATACTCCTTGCTTATTTAGGTCAAGCAAGAGAGCATAACCAGCCCAGAGTTTCTTATAGGAAAGGAATTTTAGAAAATCAAGCATGCAATTAAGGTACATTTTTGGTGGTATAGTGTCTCTTTACATATATCAGAGGGGTAGCCATGTTAGTCTGAATCTGTAAAAAGCAACAGAGGACCCGCTGTTGCTCTTTACATATAGTATGTTAGTGATGATAAGGGATTAGATAAATTAATTTTTAAATGAGGCTCACATTATGTTGCAAATATATAACAAATCTGTTTCTTACTCTTAGCTGTGTCAGGAAAAAATTGTGGAATAACCTCTGTTCTCTGAGTTCCTGCTAAATTGCTAACGAATTTTACAGGCATGTAACTTTCTGGCGGAGTGGGGAGAAATATGCTGATCTTTCTTGCACTGCTTTTCAGCCCAAAGGGGAATTTTTCTCCAAAGTTTGGATGTGTTTGATACACGACAAGGTGTTTTTCTACTCAGTCATTACTGTACTTTTATAAACTCATAGTAATTTTTGAGTTCCATCTTGACAAGGGGTTAAGCCCATGACTTGAAATAGCACTAAATTCAGCTGTTACACCTTTGCATATCCATTGGGGTCAATGGGCAGCATGGATACAAAAAATTAGAACTTGGCCTAAGGGTTTGGCTACACTTGCAAGTTAGAGCGCATTAAAGAAGCCCCAGGCGCCCTAACTCCCGACCCGTCCACACTGGCAAGGCACTTAGAGCACCTGGACTCTGCAGCTGGAGCGCTTCTGGTAATCCACCTCCACGAGAAGCATAACGCTTGTTGCACCTCAGCTGAAATGTGAATGAAGTGTTGCATTACTGCACTTTGATCGGCCTCCAGAAATGTCCCATAATCCCCTTAAGTCAAGTGGCAACTCTTGTCATTGTTTTGGAATCGGCTGTAGGAATGCGGGTATCCCCTTTCAAAGCTCCGTTTCTGACATCCGGCATGCTTATCTGCTCGTGGACAAAGCAAGCCTTTAGTGTGGAATGTTGCTTGCTGTGAGTGTGAGAGAGAGAGGCGAGGGGGAGGGGTGGTTTGAACTTACAAGACAACATGCTGACACACTTTTAGCACCCCAAAAACCCACTCTCTCCCCCCACATACACACAACACACTCCCTGTCACACTCCACCCCACCCCTGCATTTGAAAAGTATGTTGCAGCCACTTCAGCTGGGATAGCTACCACAATACACTGCTCTTTGTGGCGTTGCAAGAGCTGCTAATGTGGCCACGCCAATGCACTTGCAGCTGAGTGTGTAAACACTCCGCAGCGTTTCCCCTGCTGCGGTCTCCGAAGGCTGCTTTAACTCCCAGCGCTCTACATCTGCAAGTGTAGCCATGCCCTCAGTGTCTCGGACATGGCTGAAGAAATGTGATTTAGAAAGAATAAGGCTGAGTGTGTGAACGTTCTGTAGAACAATATAAATAAGTATTTACCTACATACCTGTTGGATTATAATGGCTCTAGAAGAAATATGGGATCTGCTCTGTCCACACTTGAATGAACGGTTTCACTTTTCTATTCCTGTAAAACTGTATTAAAGTGTTGAAAAGCTAAGATTCAAATATTAATAGAAATATTAAAGATGAATATGTGCTACAGATAGGCAAGGGTGGGTGGAAGTGTTTTGCAGATGACAGCTTAATTTTGTTAATTTCCTTTTTGCAGTGCTTGGATTGAGGAATTAATACAGACTGAAGACATTTTTTTCCCTCATGAAAGTTCGTGCTTGAGAGCACTGTCTAATGTCAGGCACTGTACTGGTTATTTCGTTGTATAGTTGTACTAAAAAAAGTAATACCTGATTGGTGACTTATCTAGTGTTATAGTCCTGGTTGTGACTTTTAGCTCCTTATCTAAGCCCTGTCTCATGATATAAAGGCATTTATGTTAGGCCAAGTCCCCCCTCTCCCAACAAAGGCTATTAAACCTATTTGGAAGAGGCAGCCAAATTTTGTGGGTAATTAGGCGGTGCGGTATAAATTCAGAATGGTGTACTCCCCACGTTACACTGTGGAATGCACATGGATGTCAAGAGGAGGTTTGCAGGGAAGTTGAGGGGAGAACATGGGCTGTATGTAATAAATGGAGAGCGCTCCTGCCAACAAAGCACTGTTCGCTTTTCGCCGGCAAAACTTTTGTCGTTCGGGGGTGTGTGTGTGTGTGTGTGTGTGTGTTTTTTAACACCCCTGAACGACAAAAGTTTTGCTAACAAAGTGCCAGTGTAGACATAGCCTTTCTCTTCCCCATCCTTTTTTCTGTTTCTCATCTCCTCTGTCCTTTCTCTGAATTTTTCCCCCTGAGGCAACTCCTAATTCCCAACCCAGTGTGCTTCATTCCCCCCTACTCCCGTTGTATTTACTAAAAAATGATCAGTGATTAAACAATGAATATTGACTCTGAAGTGTTAACATTGCTCTTAAAAGCTGGCACTCTAAATGGATTAATTGGGGACATGGGAGTTCATACCTATGAGTCAGGCAGTCCATGGACTCAGGCAGTGCATTGATTATACTGTTAGCCTTTGGAAGGTTATCTCGACAGCTCTGAGGGCTAGAAGCTTTTTTAATTTAATCGTAGATTCCAGAAAATCTGAAATTGTGGTGCAGGCCAAACACAACTCGCAGTCCATATGTTTAACACTCCTACACTATGGAGATAGATTTTGCAGGGTTGTTTGTTTTTCGTTTTAAGTGTCTCTGAGACAATAATGGTTTGTCATAAATTTTGGGTAAAATTTTTCCAAAGCACTGTTTTCAAAAGTGATTTAGGAGCTTATGTCCTGTTGTCCTTCAGTAGAATTTGGTCTCCTAAGTAATATTTAAAATTTTTAATCCTTTGTCTATTACAATTGCTAATTTTCAGCTGGTTTTGTCTAAAGTGTCAGCCTGGCAATACTAGTATATATAGTTGCAAGCTGTAACTACTGCGTAACAATGAAAAGAGTTGCTGCTAAAGATGAGCAATTAATATGCACAAACTGACATAGTGCTTAAGTACTGAAATGAAATTAAGTTTAAAAAATCCAAAATTGTTAGCATATGCATGGAAGAAACTAATATTAAAACATTTTATGCACACAGGGAGATGATGCTGTATTGTGTTTTATAAGTATTCTGAAAAATTTTACACCCGATGAAGAACATTTTCTTAGGAGTGATTTGGATGGAATGATTTTACCATTTAAAGAAAAGCAAAAACTGATTGATTCCATTGTGTCCACACCCAGAAGAGTCAAATTGAAACATTGGTTTTGTCAGGGCTTTGTGATGTTTGTGTGTAACCATGGCAACAAGTGATTTAAAAAAAAAAAGCATGAAAATATATTTGTAATCAAAGAATGGAATGAAAGCAAATACAGTACTGAACAAAATCTGAAGCTAGTGCATGTAATCCTGTGTATTTGCATTCATGTTAATTTATTTCTTTATTTTCTTTACATTTATCTTGAATGCAAATGACTTGCTGTTAGAGCAGGGAGTAAGTAGGCAAATGTGTTATCCATTATGAATTCTAGTTGCTCAGCAACAGTGCTGGCAGAGCCTTATGATTCAGCCTGCTTTACTGCAAGCAGCCTATTGACCAGAGGACCTCTTAACTTATCCCTAGTGTAGGTAAGTTTTTAAGACAGAAGGCTGGTCCTAAGATTTGGGGAGATTTTTTTTTGCAATAACGTGAAGGGGGGGCTGCATACTGTTCCCTTTCCACCTATGATTTGATTCTCTACTGCCACATATTCACGACTGCTTCAGATTACCTCTTAGCTGTGACTAATTGCTAATATTGTTGCCACCCACTCCTCACCTGCCTGAGCCCCTGTCCCTCTGCATGAAGAGGAAACCACAAAATGCCAGATGAAAACACAGGTGGCCAGTTTCCATCTCCAGCCTTATTTCCGATATGGTAACCAGATAGCAGCCCATCGTGTATGCAGTAATTACCTGCCCTAACCAAGTTTTTGGTTGTCCTGGACATGCTGGACAAGAGGATTTTTCCCTAGACTGCATTTAGCATTTACTGAACATGAACTAAGTGTTCTTTGCACACACACTTAGAGCATTTCAGAGTTGCTGCCATGATTCATTCTGTCACACCCAACAGAACTTGACATGATTAAATGAATTGTGCAGCAAGAGCGAGTTTACTGTCTATGTAGTGTAGGAGAATGTTTCTGATTGCAGCCGAGGTGTGTCCAGTTGTTGGCCAAATAGGGCCCGTTTCCCCCCGGAGCTTACCTAATTACACCAAGGAGGCACGGAGAGACATAAAGACAGGTACCAGGTTCTTTATTTGTCAGTCAGCTGAGAGGGCGCTCCTCGGCTCGTGCCAGAAGAGACACACCTTACATGGGCGACATAGGCCCTTTTTATAATCAGTAACAAACAACTCAGTTCTCATCCTTTTTACGTCATTATGCTGACCAATAGATAACAGGTTACACAGAATACATATTATTTTGGGGAAGGGGATACAAGAGACATCTGTTGCGGATACATTTGTCATTTTGAAGGGAGAACACGGTACGTTCCTTGACCCTTTGCACTAAATACCTTGGGGATATATGGGAAAACAGCTACAAACTAACTATCTCTCTGTTCCCTCCTTATCTCTATTATTTCTGCTAGTGTGAGTGAAACTGCAGCCATCTGCTAGAAACACTGACCAATACATTTCTACTTTAACATGTAAGCAGTTAGCACAGAAGTAGATGAGAGTTCACAAGATGGAGTCTGGGGGTTTCAGATAGGCCCAAAGCAAAAGAGTTTCATCAACACTTTGGCCTTCCGCTCTCCCGAGTTACCTGGTAGCTATGCCTAGTGGATCCCAACACAGTCATTTCGCCTTATTCTGTGACCTCTGTCATATCTCACAAGCTAAGCAGGTTTTGACTAGTATATGTGAAGGGGAGAGTTCCAAGAAATACCTGATTCAGGAAGTGGTGGATGGTTGGTGTCTCTCTTTCTCTCACTTTCCCCCCCTCCTGGTACTAAGCTAATGCATCAGCATGCTTGGGGTCACTGTGCTGCTGGCAGTGCCATTTATTAAATGTCCTGGCCAGTGGCATGGAATACACCTGATGATTGTGAGTAGATTTGAGGTAAAATTTTCATCAAAGCCAATTGACACCAGTGGATAAATCTGTTACATCAGACTCAATGGCAGATAGGAAGGGTTGGGTTTGCCTATCATGAGACGCTTCTGTTGGCCCTGATTTTATGCGGTCATTGAAGTTACATGGTAAGCTCTTAAGGCAGAGGTGGGCAGTCCTGCCTGGCCCCTGAGCTCCTGGCCCGGGAGGCTAGCCCCGGGCCCCTCCTCCACAGCTCCCCCTCCCCTGCAACCACAGGGCCGGGGGGTTGGATAAGGGGCAGGGGGTCCCCAGGGGCAGTCGGGGGACAGGGAGCAGGGGGCGCTTCGGGGTGGGAGGCGGGTAATGGGGCAGGTGGATAGGGCAGAGGTTCGGGGGGGGCATGGGATGGGGAATGGGGGGGTTAGATAGTGGGTGGGGTCCCGGGAGGGGGCGGGAAGGGGACAAGGAGCGGGGGGGAAGGGTTGGATGAGTGGGGAGTTCTGAGGGGGGCAGTTGGGGCGGGAGGTGGGAGAGGCCGGATGGGGGCGGGGCCAGGCTGTTTGGGGAGGCACAGCCTTCCCTACCCAGCCCTCCATACAGTTTCGCACCCCGATGTGGCCCTAGGGGCAAAAAGTTTGCCCACCCCTGTCTCAAGGGCTAGTATTGTTTACATTTCAACTTGAGTAATTACATTCTTTTTACCGAAAATCTCCATACAAAAGATCAGGAAGATTGTAAGTTTTCTTTTCTTGTCCCAACTGTTACATACTCTTAGATGCTAAACAGCTGCCTAGTTGCTTAGTTTTACCCAAGAAGTAGCTGCTTTTCTGTAGTGGGTAAACATATATATTTTAGCTATCTGCAAATCTCTGTGGGCTTTGAGATCAATGGCACGATCTAATTGTAAATTAGCTTAATAACTGAAAAGGACACACAGAAAAAGTGTGTCAGGGTAACCTTTTAGGTTTGCTCTTATTTGGTCACTGCCCCAATTTTCCTCCATAACACCAGAAGTTTTAATTTTGAACTGGGTACCATGTTCAGAAAGGGATGACCTATTTGCATAGGAAAGCCAAGACTATTCAGAGATGTGATGGTACGGTCTTAACCTATCGATAGCTGTGAGGCATTTGGAGGATATATAATAGTTATGGTGAATATTTATTTTCTTCAGAGGAGCACTACCAATAACTCAATATTAAAAACTGTGTAATTGGATGTCAGTGAAATAACTGAGTTTTTTAGTCTCATCATTCAACATATACTTTGCAGTTAGATTTTAAAATACACCTCTACCCCGATATAACGCTGTCCTCGGGAGCCAAAAAAATCTTACTGCGTTATAGGTGAAACCGTGTTATATCGAACTTGCTTTGATCCGCCTGAGTGCGCAGCCCTGCCCCCCCGGAGCACTGCTTTACCGCGTTATATCCGAATTCATGTTATATCGGATTGCATTATATCGGGGTAGAGGTGTATAAGCAGTTTGCTTGCTCATCCCTTTCTGACCGTTTTTTGATCATAGAAATATTGTTCACATAGAAGAGAAGCCTTGTGAATTATGATTCCAATGGCCATGGAATTAAATTTAGAATTTACCTTTAGGGTTAGCTCTAAAGCAGAGATGGTTATTCATGAAAATTTTGCAGCCCCTCAATCTGTTGCTTTAGCATCTGGCATGGAGCATGCCCACTCACAGCAGATAGAACTCCGCTTCCTGCCAGCCTCTTCCTTTTCTACAAAGGAGACAGAGGCGGTTCTGTTTTCAGTGTGCAATCTTGATGAGGAGTTCCCCTTACCAGCCTCTCTGACAAAGGCACTGCAGATCAGTGGCTTCCAACAGTATCCTCAATTCAAGGAACTGGAATATGTCTCCTGCAGCACTTCTGAAATCCCCTCCCAGCTACTCCCTATCCCCAAGTGCCTGGCTTTCGTTTCCCACTTTATTCCCACAGTGCTCCTCTCCATTGCCTCCTTCCACTTCCCAGATAGCTAAAAGGAGGGTTGTAAATATTCTATATCCGTTGCCTAGCAGCCAAAAGGGAGTACAACATGCTGAACTTAAATTCTAGTGGGGTCCCCTGGCTTTTGCTGCACCCTCATGCTGGATCCTGTGGCACGCTGGAAATTAAGCAACTGCCTGAAATGCGTGGGCAAACATTAACAAAGGCTTGTAATAATGAAATATTAAGAGAGTGATGGTGATAAATAAAGCTAAGATTTTGTCATGGATATTTTTAGTAAAAGTCACGGACAGGTCGGAGGCAATAAAGAAAAATTAATGGAAGCCCATGACCTGTCCCTGACTTTTACTAATAATCTCTGTGACAAAATGGGGAGCTCAGCTGTGGGGTACCCACATCGCCTGCAGAGGCTGAGCAGCTGCGGGGCCACTTGGAACTCTGCTCAGAGCTCTGTGGGAGGGGGGACTGCCCCCTGGCGGCTGGGTGCTGCGGGGTACCCCACTTGGCGGCAAGGGTGCTCTGCAGGTGACTGGGGGACACTGCTGCTCCCAGCCTCTGGGGCTGAATTCACGGAGGTCGCTGGAAGTCACGGATTCCATGACTTCCGCAACCTCCATGAAAAAATCATAGCCTTAGTTATAAATTCATTAAAACTCTTTTTTCAATAGTTTTTCTCTGTATTTCGCATTGCTGCAGACCTTCAGTAGGATATAGCAAGTACCTTTGCTGCACAGTTTAGCTCTACTCTGCAGCAGAGTACATGGAACCATGCATGTAAGTATAACTCTGCTCAGTAGTGTGCAGAATATAATACTCATGCTAAATTATGAGCTCATCCCCTTGAGAAAAGGAAGTGGGCACATAAAACAAAATTGATTAGACAGTTCCTCTTAAATTTCGTGCCTTCTTGGCCTTGATGGCTCTCAAAACACAAGGGTTTGTCTCAATGACAAATAAGTACATTCTACTATTTAATTAGTCGATCATCATATATTTACTGTAATTGACATACGCTGTATAATCTTGCATAGGTAAATTTGCTTGCAATTCATTTTGCAGATCAAAATTAGTATGAAGGTACATCATGACCCAGTCATGTAATGATTTTCCTTTAAGTACAATGGAGTAAGTGGCTTTAGTTTGCTAGAGATGTGCTTGAAATAAATTTTAAAGAATTACATTTAGCAATCACTTTTTTATTTATAGTGCTTGTTATCCAAGAATTTCATAGTAGGTCTATATTATCCCCTTTTTACAATCTGGGGAATTGAAGGCACAGAGATGTGAAGTGACTTGCCCAAGGTCTGTCAGTGGGAGAGCCAGGAAGAGAAACCATTCCTTTGACACTCATTTCTCCTTTTGAAAAACCAGACCATGCTGCCTTCCTTGGTGTTTTTTCCCAGTCCAGTAGATACCAAAATAATTTATTATTTTTAATTCCTGAATTTAAAACTGTGGGTCGTCATTCATATTAAAATATCTTTCATACTTATGAAGTAAACATAGACATATACATGACAACCATATTTCCACAAATAATAACTTTGTTTAGTGAAACAGGTTTAATTTACTTTATTTCCCCTCACCCTCTTTTGCATTTCATTTTAACTTAGAGGATCATAACAGCCGTATTACAAGAATCACTGATTGGCAAATCAAGCCAGAAAAAGCAGATATGTTACAGGCCTTTTATTTTTTCTGGATGTTTAATGATAAAACATACATAAAACCAATACATAAAATTCCGATGTTTTATTTTTGTGCAAGGAAAATTAAAAATGTAAATACAAAATAAGCACATTTCATAAAAACAAAGCATTTGATAGGTTGGTTTTACTCAATACGACATTAAAATAAGTAGGAGCTTAGTACAGAGCAGAGTCAGAATTTCAAAACTGAATTTCTTGTATTTGATTCACTCTTAGACTTGGATGGTTTTGCTCCAACTATTTCTCACTGGAGTAAATTTGTTAATTTTCAGAAGAAAATGTAAGCCCTTGGCCAATCAGAACTGCCACTGCATTAAGCATTACAACATAGAATGAATACACCTCACAAATGCTTGCTTTGGAGGGCGCATGAGTGTTAAAAATATTTGTGGTGGACTCCTCTTTCCTTAAGGTAGCAGTTGTGCTTTGTGCAGGCATTTTAGAGTAGTTTGTTAGCATTCTGCTGGTAATACTTAGGGTCATGGGAGTAGTGGATGATCCTGTTGAACTCATCATGCTTGAGTTCACATCAGTTGAATTTTTAATGTAGATAGTGTGTGTGGCTGCTGCTTCATGCGAACTAATTTTTCGAGTAGTCGGAACTTCTGGATAGAGGAGTAATGGTCTATCTGTGCTTGTAAATAATACAGTTTGGCTTAAGGTAGCACTTAATGTAACTTCATTTGCTCGAAATTGTTCACGTATTTTTGTCACTTGGATTGGGTCAGTTGCCATTGGAGAGCCATTCGTGTCTACTGCCTTTGTTCCTTTACCCCTGAGGTTAGTGTCTGTAACTGTGGGAGCAGACAAAAGTGGGGTGGCATTAATCCAAGACATAGTTTGATTGGGGCATGGAGACCCTATCACAATGGCTGCTGTTTCCTTCACCCACTTGAGCAAGTAAGGGATATTTTGCTTATCGTTGCATGACCATGGGTTGTTATAAAGTGTTATGACTTGTAGTTGAAAGAGCCGATCAAAAGCTTTGTCAGGAATATATGTGAACTTGTTGTTGTGCAGATAAATGTTTGTGAGGTGTAGCAGCCTCACCAGTGTTCCTGGAAGTATTTGTGTTAAGAAGTTGTTTGATAGATCCACCGTCTCTATGTTGTAGGGCATATTGGTTGGAACTGTCCAAAGTTTGTTGCTACTGAGATTGAGAAACTTGAGACTGCTCAATGTATTGTTGATAAGTACCGCTCTTTCTACCATATTCCTGGAAACGTCAAGCACTTTAAGATTCCACTGGTAAGCTGTATCAAGTTTCTGAAGAACTTTAATATTGTTACCCGTGGCATATATTTCCCATAGAGACTTGGGCAGATGAGCAGGAATGTTCTTGAGCCAATTATTTGAAATATCAAGGGTCCTCAAATTGGTGAACTGAGTCAGCTGATGATCAAGATCAACAAAGTGGTTAAAAGACAGATTTAAATATGTAATGTTGTCTTGAAGTTCATGTGGCAATGTAGTCAAGTTTCTGCCAGAACAGTCCACAGTTCTGTTGTTTCCTGAGCACGTACACTTAGAAGGACAAATGCACAGAACAGTGGGAATAAAAATCAGAAGGACCAGTAGACAAGGACGTGTTTTCAGTATCTGGTATTCCATTGTTGCCTGAAATTAAATATACCAAAGTGACACCCTTATAATATAGATAATATACTTAATGCATTTGTAAGGGTCATCTTTGCACTGATGACTTGCTGGAGAAATTGGGTAAAAAAAAAAAAAATCTAAAAATATCCTTTGTGGTATAGTCCTTTTTATAATTGTTTACAAAGCATCCCTCCATTTACAGGTATGTGGCAGAATGAAACTCATTTTTTCATCTCTTTCCCCCTTGAGCTCAATTGTGGGCTTTCGTTCTAAAATGAAAGTCTATTCCAAATGTTATACAATGTCTGCTTTGTTTTTTAGTGATTTCAAGCCTATATTATCTTAGGAATAATGTGCTCTTTTACACAGATGGATGAAAAAATGGCTGTCAAATGGATCTGCCTTAAAAATCTCTGCAGTAATGTAGCAATCCCACACACACACACACATGCACACTGTATTTGTCTTTAATAAGATTTGTTGAAGTTCCTCTAGATAATTTGTTACAAACTCATTTGAAACCTGAAATCCGGATTCCACATCTCTATTCCAAAATAGACATTAGTAATGTCCTTCCTTTATATAACTTTACTCCCATTCTCTAAAGCTAGCCAACATGTATATTTGAAACCTGAATTAACGTTGGAATGAAATCTAACTGTCACTGCAGCAAATTTCTGGTACATGCAATTGTTATAGACCAGTATTTTCAGTCTTATTTCCGAATCTTTAATTTTGCAGTAGGTCTTTTGCAATTAAAAACAAACCAAAAAACCCCACACTTACCACAGTCCCTTCTGCAGTATCAGTGCATCATTTCTCTGAAAGATTTATGCTTAAAGGTCGCCTTGTTGTGGAGAGTAGCTACAGTTCCTCTCTGTGGATTGTGCTTTCCTCTTCAGCTGCATCATATTGCTGTTAGCAGGGGCTCTGCAACCACCTGATCAGCACTACTTCCGAGGACTGCAGAGCTGTTGTTGGTGCTGACTCAAATTTATTGCAAGGGGTGCATGCTCAACAAAATAGACAGGTTTTTAATTGAGTTACTAAACTTCTCTATATGCATCTTTTTCAAGATGTGGCTCCATCAAAATAAAACCTGTAAGTTTGACTACATAAATAACAGCCAGTAGAATTTCTGTAGCTCAGTTTTGCTTAATTGCTGATTTTTCCCCCTAAAAGCCTATTTACAACTGCTGTTCATATCTGTTATGTTCTTGGTACCTTCATTTTAATCTACACTTTTGTAATAATGACTTTACAAATTAACTCTGGCTTCCTCTGCTTCAGCCTTAAACTATACTGCCCAAGTCTTTCGTAATACTTTCAAGTTGGAAGTATGTATAAAATTTAATTTTCCCCTGCTAAAATGAGATTGTCAGTGTATTCTATCAGCTACAGTCTAGTACTGTTTGGGATTTTTACCAATAGCCTCAGTGAGACTTTATTTAAATTTCCCTCAAACAATCAATGTACAGCTTTATGCTATCCGTTTTTAATTTGATTATATCATGCATGCATTTAAAATCCTTAATTTTTATAAAACTTTTCCTTCGGACACATTGTTTCTGGCATCTTATGTAGCTACTTTTATCTTCGCTTTTCCTCTGTCAGTGAACAAAATGTAGATGTAAAACTTAATGTTTATTGTCAATGACAATTTAAAAAAAAACCTTTGCAGTCGTTTATCTATTTTTGTATTCTGTGCTAACAATACACTCTGTGTAGCATGTACAGATGCACACTCCCTGCTCCAAAGAGCTTGCAATCTTAGAATTATAAACTGTTTCCTTTTTTGCCAAAACGTTATGGACAGCTGGTTTCAGCATCTGGCAGCTTATCCCTGTGAAACTAAATATTGAGTGTGCTAAATTCTATTCTGGATCATATATCCTCATCAAAATAGTTAATTAAGATCCAAATACAGGGTCATGTTCTGCTACCCCATTATTGATAAAAGGGCTGCTCAGGTGAAACTTAAGGCGGAATTTGGCCAGCAGAAGCTTTATTGCCAATGTTGATCCATGAGACAGAAAGAATACAGTTGAATTGAATTTCAGCTTGACTTTTCAGAGCTGGCAGTTAGAAAAACATCTTTATGTAATTCACTCAGTTTAAAAGTATTTAAGTTATTATGGGACAATAAACTTGGAATCCCAAGGCACCATATTTTACAGGAACTCCCTTTTCAGAGTAGAGCTACTTTTTAAGGAACAGACTCCCTTCTTTGACTAATTTATTTTTTCAAACTAAAGCAGCTTTTATTTAAAGGTTGAATAATTTCTTCCTAAAATCTTCGAAGAATCCACTTTATGGAAAATCTGGATCCGTAATACAGGCTGCTGGTATTTTGAGCCTCATTTTGATTAATCTTAAATATGGACTTTTCATGCTAAGTCCTATTAGGATTTCAGTTTCTTGGTTCAAATTCTTTGATCTTTAAAATGATTGCAAATGTATTCTCCAGATCTGCTTACATATAAATAAGTTTTATATTCTGCCACATACAGTTTTGCTATATAGCACACAGAAGAATTCTCTTGAGCAAGATCCATTATAAAATTCCACAAAGGTTCATCTTTGCAGAAACCGTTATTTCACCTGAAGGTTACGGCATTGTAAATGTATTCGTCAATCAATATTCTTTGTCCAAACATACAGTACATGAAAGTTAACTCTGAGGCTCATGGCATGTTGTATTAATTTAACTCTTGTGAAGGTAAATTATGTCCTTTTCATTAAGACTTGCATGTTACAGCTAAAAAATGTGTATTGTGCTCAGAGCTTTTCACAAAGTTGTTTTGCAAACTCTGGGCCTAATTCTGCAATCTTTACATGTAAAACTCCATTTGACGCCAGCTAAAATCGTAGGATTTGGTTCTCTTTAATAATATTACACTTTTACCCTATTCCTTTGAGAACTTATGCTCAGTGACGTTTGTTGCTCTCAGTTTAAAATCCATCTGAAGTCTAATTCTTTCAGTTTATTTTTATGTACCAGTAATAGACTTCCTCATTCTCTTCTTCCCCTCTTTTTGTACCACATTGCACGTTGCTCATAATTACTCCAGATGCACTTTATCTTCCTGTTACACATGCTAACATATAACCACATTACCAGGCCTTTGTACTCCTCTGAAATGAGTGGATGAAGGAATAGACCTTCATTGTATGTCTTGATCTTTAAATGTTGAATAGAGTTTAAATCAATTTTCTCTGAACTAACATTTATAAAATGTCTTAAGAAGCATAAACGCTGCAGTAGGCTTGTGCCCCAGTGATAAGTATTTGGTTTTGCTGAGCTTTTTTTAGGAAACCTACAGTCACCTCGCACTCTGCTCTGCTAAGCTACAAATAGAAAGCTCCTTTCTCTTTGTGAACGCAATGGTTCATCAAAGTTAACATTTCTTACTGTTCTAGCAAAAAATTAGAGTCCGTACACTAGTAATTTTTCTTTCGAGTGGGTGAGAGAGAAACCACTAGACTCCTTTTGAATTAATCCAGTGTGATGGATCCACGATTAGCATTGATAGGGTCTCAGTCTTTTTACTGTAAATAACTTTTCCAGGGTTAATTCTCTTACAGATGGCAATGTTTGTAATGGACCTCAAGGCTGCAAAAAACCCTGATATTATAAAAAAGACTGAAGAGATGCTGGCAACTAAACACCTGCTGGAAATAAGTTCAGTTTTTAAATGATTGGTCAGTTTAAAAAAAAAAAAAGAAAAAGGTTACTCTCCCTCTTGGATGGCTGTTATGAGGGCTAGTTGTTGAAATGCTTTGAGATACTTCATTTATGTGCTATAGAAGTGCCAAGTAGTGTACAGTAAATACACCTAAATTTATATGGAAAACATATAAGTTTGTAAGTGTGTCAAGGCACTGGAGTCTTGCTTCTAATCAGAGGTTTTGTGTTTAATCAAGTGAAAATTAGTGAATTTTAATTTCAGTACAAGTCACCGAGACGCCTTTGTATTCAAACATTTTATTAAAATTAAATGTGAAGTGTGCTGCTAAAGTGACTGTTAATTCAAGTTATACAGCCCGGAAAAGCAAACATAAAAGCTGTTTTTGTATAAAGCTGGACTCATTGCATTTTGAAAACTGTATATATGAAATTTCTTTTTCTATAGCTTTTAAAATCTGTAAATACTAGACCACCATTTAAGTACTTGGTCCCTTTTTTTCCTTTAGCTACCGTCCATACCATGTATTGAAGTGATTAGTTTCAAACAGATCAGTAGGCAGTTCCCATTTGTAAAAAGCTTATGTTTAATAAAAGCTGTAACTTCATATAGTTCTTGTCTATCTCCACTTCTCAAGTAATCATTTGCTTCAAAACACTTTTAAGAAGGATGTGAAATATGTTGCAAAGCAGGCTCCTTCAATTTATCCAGGGTCTGGTCATGCTTGTGGTGGCAGCAATGGTTAATTTACATCTTGATGGGTTAAGTCAGGAGGAGGGGGAAACTGGCTCTGTGCTTCTGATTGAAATTCAAAGGATTTGCTGATTTCGGGACCGTGATTCTCCTGGACTTCGTTAAGCCAGTCAGGTGGAGGTGGTAGATCAAGTGACTCAGGTGGGGGAAGGATTGGGTTGAGTGGAGGGTCACATACATCACTCAGTCCATCTGAAACAGGAGGTGGGGGCCCACTGATAATATTTGAAGAGGAAACCGAAATGTTGTCGGCTAATGGGCCAGAGCCTCCCTTTAGTGTATCTTGATTGGGTAAGTCAGGAGGAGGGGGAAACTGGCTCTGTGCTTCTGATTGAAATTCAAGGGATTTGCTGATTTCAGGACAGTGATTCTCCTGGACTTCGTCAGGTGGAGGTGGCAGATCAAGTGACTCAGGTGGGGGAAGGATTGGGTTGAGTGGAGGGTCGCATACATCACCCAGTCCATCTGAAACAGGAGGTGGGGGCCCATTGATAATATTTGAAGAGGAAACCGAAATGTTGTCGGCTAATGGGCCAGAGCCTCCCTTTAGTGTAGGGGTAGATTGGTTGCTCTTCTTTGTGTTGCAGCTGGGTGGCTTCTCCGGCCTTTCTTTTGATTCAGAGTTTTTAGAATCATCCAGGAGCGTGTTTTTGTTAGATTTCCATGGCAAGATAGAGAGAACTGATGTACGTTTTGTGGCCATCTCCATGTCTTTAATATTCTCCACAAGGATATCAGGTGTATCTCCATCTGCAAATGGAGAGCGACCTGCCCAGTTTGGATCAACTCGAGCTGGCTTTTTTGAGCATTTCCACAGCAGAATTATAATAATAACTATCATCATACCACACAAAATTATGCCAATTAACATTGCAGCTATCCAGCTCCCATCACTGGATTCACTTGCTTCTGTTGTAGTGGTGGTCTGAGGTGTCATGATAGCTGCTGATGGCTCTTCAGTTTTGTGTAAGATGGCAAGTTCATTTGATTGGTACAGGAACCTGGGAGCTGTATTTCCTTTATTTTTTTCAAGACTGACCGATGTTCTCCTTGATTGTGTCAGAAAAATAGTTGACGATAGGTTTGTTGGCAGCCTCTGTATCTCTGTAGAAAGTTATCTCCACAATTGTCCATAGAAGAAAATTAGGATTATATGGTTGGTGTTCATTTCCCTTCTGCTGATCATATGCAGTGTGATGTTATCTTCTGCAGTAAAAAGAGAATAAAATACAGTTAGCTTTAACTTCAGAGTTACAATATAGATTTGTTTTATAATTAAAATCTTGTTTATCTTCATTAATTTGCTTTTGACTACCAACAGTAAGATTGATGTAAAACTATGTAAATGGCAGAACTACTATTCTTTTAAAACACCATGTCTGCTTCTGTTGAAATGAATGTCAGGTTTGTGACTGACTTGAGGAGGAGCAGGGACACTTCTGACGTCATTGGTCCTAAATTTCCTCTTGTGTGGTTTTGTTTAAAAAGGGAACAGCCACAATGTTCTTTCCAAGTTGCCAAAAAAGGACTAGGAGAGAAGACTGTAAAAAAGGTCAAAGTAGTGATCTGTATGGATTGTCAAATTTCCTTGAAAAGTTCAGATCCTCACTTTTAAACAGGAAATTAAATGCAAATTAAACCACTCATTACAACAGTGATTTTGCATTGTTTAACATTTGTTAGTTACAAGTAACATCCCTAAATATAATGTACTTTCTTTTCAATACTTTTAACCTTTATCTTGGATTCTCAGTTCTCTTTATAAATTAATACTTGGAGCATATCTGTTTAAAATGATGATTTTCTGCTTCAGTTACTGGCATGGAACTAGAATTTCAACAGTAGATCATTGTTATAAATGGACTCCTGAATACATAATGTTTTTTGGAGTGAGAGGTAAAATGTTAATGTAAATTCACTTGCTGTAATGGAGTGGAGTTTTTTGCTATTACTGTTTAAAGTTCAAGCATCAGTCTAAATATGATGAGATTAATAAAGGACATATTCAGTATGCCCAATTCATCCTGCTTCTTTTGATGTATCTTCCGTATTTAAATTGCATGAAGAGAACATTTATTGGTAAATTAACGTTGAGAACTCAGTTCAGTGTGCATATTAATAAAAGCACAGATGTTTTCATGTACATGTTAGTGTTTACCAGAGCATAAACACATCCAGGCAGTAAGTTAAAACTTCTGGGAACATGTCAAAATACTGAATTAATGTTTAGACTTGCAACAGGTAAAAATATTTCACTCATTTGTGCTTACTCTGCTCTCCTTCTCTACATGTGGACTTCATCAGAGCTCAGTAAGATACTGATAAAAATTTTCACAGCTGTTAACATAAAAATTCACAGGGGAAATTCCAGGTAATCTAAAATTAACTGTTGATTAGACTTTGAACTTGGTTTTGAGAATTATTGGTTCTAATAGCAATATTTGAACAGTACGGAGAGATCTTCAGAACAATAACACATTGAAGAAAACCATTTTCTAAAACAGAATACCGTACACGAGTTATAAATTCATTACAAAATATTTTACACCATCAAGTTGCAAAATACAAGTTATTTAATGTCACATCAACAACTAGGTAGCCAAAGCAGTTAAATCTTAGCATATGAAAACTGTTACTTACCTGTACAATAATGTCTCTTGTATTAAACAGGCTTCACATACTAAGTTAACATTTTGCAGTTTCAAAACTAAAGCAGTCAGAATGGGTGTTGCACATTAAAGAGCTCTAAAAGGGTCCGCTGTTCTCACGTGGAAAGTTTTTTTGCATAGAAAGAGGAAGTTTATCAACACTTGCTGCCGGAAGTGTCAAGATTAGAGAGATGACTAAGAATTAATGTTCAAAAGTCGCATACTTGAAGACCAAATTTGGAATATGTTGTTGTGTTTTAAAAAAAAAGTGTAAATAGTCATGTTTGCAATTTTTGCGTAAGATATGCTTAGTAGTATTAATGTTTATGTGCCTGTGTCTGTAGAGAAAACATGAGCAATAGTAATTTTATGTATTAAGTAGAAGTAGATTGAGGCTAACACAATCTTATTCGTACTTTCTGTGCTTTTCTGGTGAAGTGCAACAATTATTACTGTTCAAAGAGGCTCAAATAAAAATGATTTAGATCAGAAGTTCTCAAATGGTGGTCTATGGAGAGCTGGCTGATCACATGGTGCTGGTTCCCTTCTGTATTTTCGTTTCCTGAATTGCATTAAAAGGCAGCTAAAAACACATTAAAAACTTTCCTATTACTACTGTTCCAAATAGGCGATTTTTGTGGTTGCCACACTGTGTGATGCAATTGGGAGGGGTTGTGCTCTGTGAAATCCACAGGGCTCCTTTTGATCAACGTCAGGTGCTTGAATCCTGCAAAAAATGCAGGATAGTAGCTACTATATCCTTGTAGATTAACAGAGGTTGGAGTGCCTCTCAGAAATAGAGGGGATTAGGAGCAGAGGAGTGCTGTATTTGGGTGTACAATAGTCAAATCATAGAAATAAGTTTAGACTGTATGTGCATTTTATATATTATGTGCAGAGCAGGGAGGGAACTCCTCCTTAAATATTTCTTTCATAGCAATTTAGACATCACTGACTCAAGGGGCTTTTTGAAAAAGTAATGTGCAGTATATGACATTTACATGCATGTAAAGAACTGGTGTATGGTAAAATCACTTTTTAAATGAGACTCTCCATTAGGGTTACCATACGTC
>NW_020664582.1:11636448-11644460 GCF_002925995.2 Terrapene triunguis
GCCGGGGGTGCAGGGTCTGGAGGTCTGGGGGCTGCCCGAAGCCGGTAGCGCTTGGGCAGCTGTTTCATGGCTGGGAGGGAGGAGGGGGAATGCGGGGGCTCAGGGGAGGGGGCGGAGTTGGGGCGGGGCCAAGGCCCTGTG
This sequence comes from Terrapene triunguis, assembly GCF_002925995.2. Taxonomy (NCBI): domain Eukaryota; kingdom Metazoa; phylum Chordata; order Testudines; family Emydidae; genus Terrapene; species Terrapene triunguis. Next base: position 11,636,590 of record NW_020664582.1, read on the forward strand.
GAGTGTCCTCTTTTTTTAATTTTTAAATATGGTAACCCTACTCTCCAAAGTAAACAGTGTTCTGCTATAACTGGAGCTGAACAGTTTTGGTGGCTTTTCTCTTCACGTTTTCTGCTGGTAGAGGGGACTGGGACCACATCTTTGCTCTCCAGGGGAGCTGTAACGGAATCCAGCAATGGTGTCATGATCCAATCCCCTTAGAAGCCAATGGAAAGACTCCCCCTGACTTCAGTGGGAGTTGGATAGGCCCTTGATCTCTGTTGCTGCTGCTCAACTCCTACAGAAAGTTACGTGCTGCGGGTCTGGGGGAGCAGAGGGAATAAGGCAACACGCTAAGGTGAAATTTGCTCCCCAAGGGACCCAGGGAACAAATAGCAGTGGAATCAATTCCCTGAAACCAAGGGAAGCACCACAGTCTACTCCTTCCACCATCCTAGCCCGAGGAGCAACAGCCAATTCCAGTGCATAAAACTTCAGTGTCTGCTGTTGCAGGCTTGCACCCCTGACCATCACTTCTGGCTGAACAGGTAGAAATATTAATATGTGTAATAGGGTTTATTCATTCCAAGTTGGGTTCCTTGATGGAATAAGTTCACTTTCAGTGAAGGAAGATCGATTTGGTGCTTAAATAGGTTACATGTCCTTATTTTCCTGAGCTTTAAAAATCAACACTTTCTTGCATCAAAATATATACATTGTAGATAGGAAATGTATGGGGAGTTTGGAAAGGCCAAACCATTAGTTTTCAGGAGCTACCATCAGCGTGTGTTTTTTTTTTAACACTTGCCAGACCAGTTCAACAGACCTAGTTACATGCTGCTTCTTGGACTAAAGATCAAGCCTGCATATCAGTTCATTTTCAGAACTGGAGAATTTGTCCTTGTTGAAAATAACTTTTGTAGGTAGTTCCTCTAAGGCATCTTTTAATATCTGTCTCATAAATGATTTTTGCAAGACTTCATATTGTCTCAGAATTTTGTTTTAAACACACAGAAAAATATGATAACTTACCTGTAAGCAATCTACTAATGTACGTGAATCACTGTGCCACCCAGGAAATCCTCATGGTTTTTCTAACTACTTTAAAGTGTGTCTGGCCTAATATTACAGGTATTTTGATTCCAAGCTGTCTGGGGCAGGGACAATTATTTGCTGTGTTTCTACAGTGCTTAGCACAATGGCTTAGTAACCTGGGTGAGGCCTCTACGTCCTATCCCAGTACAGATGTTTAATTGCTATATGTCTATCCATATGTCTGGAAGGAGGAAATTTTTCCTTAGCAATATCTCTTCCCTTTGTGGCAATACAAATATTAATCAGTTGGGAGCACACATTTTGAAGAGGTGTGACTTAAATGTTTTATCACATCTGTATGCAACTGTGATTAGTGCCCTGCTAACACAGTTGTAGACTAGCTTAATATGCAGAACAACAAGGAAAATGTTGAAATTGCTAGTTTGGTTTTTCAAGATCCCAAGAATTAACTGACATATATCTGTGAAACAGTTCATCTGTGCTTAGGTATAGAAATAATGTGCACAAACAAGAAGCCTCTCCAGTTTCCTCAGGGTAGTGAATCTTTCCTCAGGGTAGTGAAACCTATTACAAACATCCATTCAAAAGACCAGCTTAAAGGAGCTAAAAGTTGAAGTGGTACTCAAAGAAATCTTTAGGGATACTTTGTAGTAATGGTCTTATGTTAAAGTAGTTCTTGGTAGGTAGTCCTTAGTGCAGGTTTCATTGGATTAATCTTCTGGATAAAGTCAGCTAGATTAAAGTAGTAAAATTTCATCTTCATTCTTATAAAAGAGCAAATCCACAACAAAAAAACTACTTAAGTGCATTTCTTTTTCACTCTCCAGTGAGACACATTGTAATTTTCCCCTTTAGTAAACATTTTGGAGAATTAATATTCTAGAAGTTCTTTCATTACAATAGAAACCCCAATCTATTATATACTATAATTAAGAATGAGTCAGATTGTTTCAAAATCTATTGTACGTTTTTATTGGTGTTACCAAGTGAGTTTTACTCCAACCCTGTTGCATATAAAACAAATTTTATATATTTTTTGCACAAACTTAAAGCTCAGCAAATACAGTTGACTTTAAATTAGTTCAAAAGCAAGGTAGGCTTATGTTACGGCCAAGAACAAGACCAGAAATCGTATCTTGGCTGTACAATATATTTGCTTTAAAGTTAGTTGCAACCAAACAAATGCTAGCACAAGTAACTGAAAATGCTAGTTTTTTAGAAGTTGACTCACACAACATGTACTATATGGGTGCTCAAACTTCCTCACAATCCAGAGCACATCTTAGTATAGAGTTAGTCTGAGGGAACACTTCCCCACTGGTGGCCCTCTCCTCCCATTTGTCATCATGCAACATCTCTCTAACAACTACAGCAGTTGCCTGCCTGTTAGTTATTTATAACTGTTTCTTAATATAATTTAGCAGATGGCAACGAGGAGGAGATAGCACTATGTGATCAGCCAGCTCTCAGCATACCTTCAGTGGTCAACAGACCACAATTTGAGAACCTCTGATGTACAAAAATGTGCTTAGGAGCTCTTGAGAATTCTGTTTGCAATATCAGAGTGGTCTTCTAACCTACTGGTTTGTGGGTCACTGCTTACATCAGAGAGAAATGAGCTTCATTTAAAATAAAAAAGCAATCATATACCCATAAATAGCACTTTGCGGATTCTATACCTACTAGGCTATTGGGGTCCCTCCCTATGACCTTTGTGGGGTTCCTTTTGCTGCCCTAATATCCTAAATGTTTGGTGGGCAATGGAGCTGAGATAAAGCAACGAATTTCTTTCAAAGCAGTAATGGATAGGTCTCCCTTTAAAACAATGCAGGATACTGTTTCAAATGACTGAAAGGTTGATTGCGCACAAGTTGGGGTGCTCCTTCCCATGGAGCTGTGTGCTACTGCATAGAGTCCCCATTGTTATGCAGTGGAAAACCAAATCCAGGATGGGAACCTGGTTCTCCTGTGGCACTATAATGTTACTTCAAGGCTGCAATGTTGTCTCTGTTAGGAATCTGAGCTTTACTTAAATCTCAACTACAAAATTGGTTATGATGCTGTCACATGGTTTTGATGCTTCTTCTTTTTTCTGATGATTAGCTCTTCCACTAGTGAGTTTCTCAGTTGTTTCAACTGCATTTTTCTTTGGAACTGTGATAGCTGTCTCTGATATCAGGTCTTGCATCATCAAGTCAGTCCCTGTTAGCTCTTTAGACTTCTTCTGCCATGTATCTGATCCAGTTGGCCATAAACTGCTAGTAACCAGAAAATCCCCATTACTCCTGGGCATGCGCTTGCCTTGTTTAGATCTTTTGAGATATGATATCTTATTTGCCATTACCACAGTTGACAGAAATAGAAATGTGCAAAGAACAACAAGCACTGCTATTACAATGAAACAAATTAGTAACAGAGATTTCTTTCCTTCACAATTTTCAGTTTTTGTTGTAATGTGGGTCCTGGTGGTGGTCAAAGGGTCTTGAACTGCAGAAGTAAGGTTAAAGCCAGGGGAAGATGTTGAAGGTTCCTGACCAAATGTTGATGATTGAAAGGCGGCTGTCTGCATTTCAAAAGTAGTCGTTGAAATGTCATTGTGATCTGCGTCTTGCGTAATAAGATTTGTACTGGCTTCAGTGGTACTCTGGTTTTCACTTATGTTTTGGGTAATGGTACTCAAATAGCTCTCATTTGTAACCCAGGGATGGTCAGTGTAGTTCGCTCTGATTTGCAAGCACAATGAAAAGATGGTCGCAACAATGAAAGCAAAATGTGGGTTACAGCGCCTTGTCAATTTCATGTTCATATCGGGTAGTTACCTGTAAAAATGTAAAAATATAGTATTAGTTTAGTAAATGTATTCCTGTATTGATGTTGAAGGTTTGAATTGGAGCTCTGTTGAAATGTTAGGCAGATGCTATATCTATAGTTAGACAAGTTTCTCTTTGCAGTAACTTGACTTCATGTATTTTGGGCATGTTATGAAGAGTGTAGCTACTTAAATTCCAAAAGAGTAGGTGTTTTTGTGTTTAGTCTTCAGTATTATTGAACAGATTTCTACAGTGTTAGACTTAAGGGAAAAAAAGAAATTGAAGAAAAGTTCGGGGGGGGGGACATCTCAAATTATTGAGTGATGTTTCATGGGCTGGGGCACATGACTTACGAGGAGAGGCTGAGGGAACTGGGCTTGTTTAGTATGCAGAAGAGGAGGGTGGGGGATTTGATAGCAGCCTTCAACTACCTGAAGGGGGGTTCCAAAGAGGATGGAGCTTGGATGTTCTCAGTGGTGGCAGATGACAGAACAAGAAGCAATGGTCTCAAGTTGCAGTGGGGGAGGTCTAGTTGGGTATTAGGAAACACTATTTCACTAGGAGGGTGGTGAAGCACTGGCATGGGTTACCTAGGGAGGTGGTGGAATCTCCTTCCTTAGAGGTTTTTAAGGCCCAGCTTGACAAAGCCCTGGCTGGGATGATTTAGTTGGGGTTGGTCCTGCTTTGAGCAGGGGGTTGGACTAGATGACCTCCTGAGGTCCCTTCCAACCCCTAATCGTCTGATTCTGTGTGTGCAAATGAGTGAATACTGTCATAGCGCCTTCTCTTTAAAGCTGACCAAGTTGCACCTTTGAATCAATCACTTCTTTTAGAAATACAGGAGAAAACAAGCTAAGCCAGTGGGTCTCAAACCTTTTTTTCACGGACCACTTGAAAATTGCCGAGGGTCTCGGTGGACCACTTAATGATCTTTCCAGATGTTCTTTGTACCGTTAGCTAACTATTGTAAAGCACTTTGGATAAAAGTGCTATATAAAAAAACCATAATTAACATTTTTTTGTTCTACAAATAAAAGCACACAACTCATATTTTAATATCAGTGGTGTAACCTTTCTAATGGATGGCTATGCCCTCCCTCCCCACCCGCTGCAGCCCCCAAGCTGGGGCTGGGAAAGAGGGGTGGGGTCTCTTCCTCTCTCCTCCACTCCAGCAGCCCCCGAGCTGGGGCTGAGAAGGAGGGGGGTCTCTCCCCAGCAGCCACAGCCCTGGAACTGAGGAAAGTCAACTTTCTCTGGCCACTGCAGTCCTGCACATCCCAAATTCCCCCCCACCCCCTCTTCTCACCCACTGCCCCCTCCCACTTACCCCCTATTCTCACCAAGGCCACCACCCCACCTCACGTGTGTCTTTTCCAGGGTCCAGGCACCTAATTAGTGGAGCCATGCCTACATGGCTCCACTAATTAGGTGGGTGGCCCTTCATTCTTTTGTGTGCGGCCACCCAGGTGTGCACCTTAGAGGGAACTATCCGGGGACTACCAGTGGTGCACGGACCACTGTTTGAGAACCTCCAAGGAATATTTATAAAACTCCTGTTCCCACCTCCTACTCTCCTGAATGAGTAATGAAGTAATTTTAAAGGGGGAGGAAATGTAGCCATGTTTAAAAACAAAACAAAAATATACATTTTACACAATCTTAAAGATGACACCAGTAAGTTACTGTATCCGCTCATATTAATCCATTAAAGACCGAATGCAGCTGCCAAGCATCTTTTTTAGTAAATTTCCAGCAAACTGATGTATCTTTTTTGGGTTTACAATATTTCTATTGATTTACTGATGTTTCTGTGGGTTTCTTAAAGAAGAATTGTCCCCTTTTTCCATAATCTAGTTGCATGGATGTTAGCAGCGCAGGAAGCATTCATTAGCTTGAATAAGCTGCATTTATTTTAATTCTTAATTACAATTGACAAATTTGAACCAAGCACTGGGGGCGACTATGCTGCTGGAAGGGGATTGAGTTTGTAACGCAGACATTGCAAAAGCCCAACTTGACAGTGTCCAAGTTGCTTTAATATCAGTTACACAGATAAAAGAAACTTCTATAGTAGTGCAAAACAAAGTATTTTCAGTATAGTCGATTTCTTTTGGGGATTGAAATCGGATGAATAAGGAAAAGTGATCTGGAATTTCTTACACAAGATATAAGTAGTAGTAGCCTCACTAAAATGCAAAAAATGTTTTCACTGAAATATGTGAGATCATGCAGATCATGTTGTTACTAACAGCATGTTTCCATTCTACAATTGCACAGTATTCAAATTTGTGCATCATCTTCAGCCATAGAATTTGGCAAGAAGACAGAATGCTCTGTGACTTAAAAAATTAATACTAACAAAGTAGGCAGGTGATGCGCCATGCCTAATGCTTAGCGTGCTCTGGTATTGTCTTTCCCTTCTTCCCAATATGTAGGTTTTGGGGTTTTTTTGTCTATCTGTTATAGCCTAGGTCCTTATTCTTCAAGAAGGTGATCTCCAGCAGGCTTCTGAACTTGTATAGAGCTCTTTGCAAGATTGAAGGCCTTACATTATAAATTGTTAGCCGGGCAGGGACTTTCCAAGATGTGATTCTACAGTCCTTAGCAAAATGGGACCCACCCAGTCTTGATTGGAATACTTAAATTCTACCAACATACAGAAATAATAATAAAAGTATGAAAATTAACATGATCTTTTTTGAATTGCAGCATTTGCAACCCTCTGATACACCGTTCATTTTGTGTCCGTGATGTAATTTCCTCCAGATTGCATATCTGAAATTAGAGGCTGATCATCCTTATTATTACCTAATTTCCCTGTTTTACTTGTGAATATTAGCAAATTGTATAGTTTTATTCAAGTATTGTATAGTATGTTCTGTTAAAATTAGAATGACTAAATATCATGGCTGTTCTTACCAATGTGCTAAGTATTTAAACTACTGCTTTAAAGATTATTCTGCTGAACAAAATACCTTTTCTTCCACTCAGTGCATCTTAGAAAAGATCTATTTACTTTCAATCATAGTCAAAAGTTGTAACATAACTACCAAAGTACCTAATGCATTGAATCACAAATGTATAGAAAAGTGAACTTGCTAAAGGATTTTGGCATCTTTGCAGAAGCTGAATAGTGATGTCCTTTAGGGTATGTCTACACTACGAGGGTAATTCGATTTTACTTAAATCGAATATGTGGAATCGATATTGCAAAGTCGAACGTGTGTGTCCACACTAAGGACACACTAAGGACAGTAATTCGACTTTGTGAGTCCACACTAACGGGGCGAGCGTCGATATTGGAAGCGGTGCACTGTGGGCAGCTATCCCACAGTTCCCGCAGTCCCCGCTGCCCATCGGAATTCTGGGTCGAGCCGCCAATGCCTTCTGGGTAAAAAAAATTTGTCGTCATCCGTCCGTCACTAACGCCCTCCCTCCCTCCATGAAAGCGCCGGCGGGAAATCAGTTCGCGCACTTTTCTGGTCAGTGACAGCGCGGACGCCACAGCACTGCGATCATGGATCACGCTGCGACCATCGCTGCACTTGTGGCCGTTCTCAACACCTCGCAGCTTATCATACACCTTTCCCTGAGGCAGATGCAGAGAAATCGGGCGAGGAGGCTACGGCACCGCCGTGAGAGCCTGAAGTCGGAGAGTGGCACAGAGCTGTCAGAAACCACGAGCCCCAGCGCCCAGGACATCACGGTGGCAATGGGGCATGTGGATTTTGTTGAACGGCGATTCTGGGCCCGGGAAACAAGCACGGACTGGTGGGACCGTATAGTGCTTCAGGTCTGGGATGAATCCCAGTGGCTGCGAAACTTTCGCATGCGGAAGGGGACTTTCCTCGAACTTTGTGAGTTGCTGTCCCCTGCCCTGAAGCGCAAGGACACCCGCATGCGAGCAGCCCTCACTGTCCAGAAGCGAGTGGCCATAGCCCTCTGGAAGCTTGCAACGCCGGACAGCTACCGGTCAGTCGCGAACCACTTTGGTGTGGGCAAATCTACCGTGGGGGTTGTTGTCAT
>NW_020664582.1:11644470-11701334 GCF_002925995.2 Terrapene triunguis
CAAAGGTAGTGACCCTGGGAAACGCGCAGGTCATCATAGATGGCTTTGCCGCGATGGGATTTCCAAACTGCGGAGGGGCTATCGATGGGACTCACATCCCTATCCTGGGACCGGACCACCAGGCCAGCCAGTACATCAATAGAAAGGGCTACTTTTCAATGGTGCTGCAAGCACTGGTGGACCATCGGGGACGGTTTACAAACATCTACGTCGGATGGCCGGGCAAGGTTCATGACGCTCGCGTGTTCAGGAACTCTGGTCTGTTTAGACGGCTGCAGGAAGGTATTTACTTCCCAGACCACAAAATAACTCTTGGGGATGTGGAGATGCCTACAGTCATCCTCGGGGACCCAGCCTACCCGCTAATGCCCTGGCTCATGAAGCCCTATACTGGCGCCCTGGACACAGAAAAAGAACTGTTCAACTACCGTCTCAGCAAGTGCAGAATGGTGGTGGAGTGTGCTTTTGGCCGTCTCAAAGGGAGATGGAGAAGCTTACTCACTCGCTGTGATCTCAGTGAAACCAATATCCCCATCGTTATTGCAGCTTGCTGTGTGCTCCACAATCTATGTGAGAGCAAGGGGGAGACCTTTATGGCGGGGTGGGAGGTAGAGGCAAATAGCCTGGCCGCTGATTACGTCCAGCCAGACAGCCGGGCCATTAGAAGATCCCAGCGGGACGCCCTGTGCATCCGGGAGGCTTTGAAAGCTAGGTTCCTGAGTGAGCAGGGCAACCAGTGACTTTTCAGTTTGTGGACAGAGAAGCTGAACCTGCCCCCGTTTCTTTACCCAGTTCATTTTGACTATCCTCTCCAGTTACATACCCCCTTCACCCCCTTCCCCTTCCCAAAAAATAAAATCATTTCGATTTTGTTAATGAACAGCGTTGTCTGTATTGCTGTTTTCGCGGGAATATTTTAAACCGGGGACGCAGACTGTGGCGGGGGGCGGGTTCAGTGTTCTGATGCAAATGATGCTTCTAAACTCCCGGAATGACAGGCTCCGCACTGGTGGACTGGTTATTTCAATGGAGAACATGAAAAACACCTCCCAGACTGACCAGGGTAACCAGTGACTGCACTGTGTATGTGTCCTGATGCTGGACCTGACACCGCCTCTGTACCCTGCTAAAGGTCACTGTCCTGCCCAATTACCAAGCCCCTTCCCCCCCTCCAGACAGACTCTCCCTCAAAAGAACCTGACTGAAACAGTAATGGACAGAAACAAACATTTTATTGCGAACCAGACATGAAACGTGGGGTGTGAAACTTGGACGGGGGCTTCTGTGAGGTGGGTGGGAAAGGACTTATGAAATTTTGGGGAATGTCAGCCTTCTAGTGCTAGAGCAGTCTGCAGGGGTTGACTGAAAGTTTTAACGGCCCTTGCCGCCCCTCCTTCTTTGGAGTTTGGGTGAGGGTGGTGTGGGACTTGGTGGCGGGTGAGGGCGGTTACAGATAGACTGCAGCGGGGCTCTGTCCTCCTGCCTCTGGTCTTGCAGAACATCCACAAGGCGCCGGAGCGTGTCCGTTTGCTCCCTCATTAGTCCAAGCAGCTTTTCAGTAGCCTGTTGGTCCTCCTGACGCCACCTCTCCTCCCGTTCCATGACTGCTCGGTGCATTTGTGACAAGTTCTCCCTCCACTGTGTCTGCTGGGCTGCCTGGGCTCGGGAGCAGCCCATTAGTTCTGAGAACATGTCTTCACGCGTCTTCTTCTTCCTCCGCCTAATCTGCGCTAGCCTCTGGGAGTGTGCTGACAGGCTGGGTTGGGAGACAGTCGCAGATGTGTCTGTGTGAATTTTAAAAAGGGAGTGAATTCCTGAGACAGATAAATGAAATTGTATACAAAGAACCTAGTCTTTCTCTGTGAACAAGACCATGCACTGAACCTCTCACATGCGCACTCAGGACAAGGTCGAATTTTCGGCCGTCGCCTTCAGTGCCTGTGGACTTGCGGAGGTCTTGGAGTGTTCAGAGAACTGTGGCTGGAGACCTGAACTTCTGGAGCGGGCAATAATGGTAAGCCGCAGACTTGTGGCTGCTTAAAACTCCAGCAGTAGCACTGGCCTCCTTTCACATTGAAAGCAATGCCAGTCTCTGCTGCCAGCAATCAGGACAGCATCAACTCTGCCCCTGTCCCACCCCCTCGCGGCTGTCCCAGGGAAAGATCCCTGTATGCTGCCCCTCTCCCTCCACCGCGTGGCTGTAAAGCAGTCCCAATACTAACATTCCCCTCCCTAATTCAAAGCAGGGCGTCATGAGCGACATCACCCTCCTGAGGATCCCGGACACCCAGAGAGAACGCATGCTGCGGGAAAGCATGCAGAAACCGGGGCCGTATGCCGCCATGCTATGTCGTGCGATGATCCCGGAGTACTTGATTGTGGCGTGGAGGGGACATGTCTGCTACCACGGAGGGCCCACTAAGATCGCCCTACCCCGGAACCTGATCAACAGGCTTGAGCTCTACCTCCACGAGACCTACGAGGAGTTCTCCTACGAGGATTTCTCGTCGATCCCCGGCCACATTGACCGGATTTTCGCGTAGGTGCACTGGGACTTTGGAGTGGAGCGTCTTGGGCCTGGGAATCATGTAGTAACGGACATTGTGAAATTTTTTTAAAATACTTGGGACTAAATTGAGAAGAGCCTAAGACAGAGAAATCATGCAAAACCCATTTGTTACCTTTGTAAATATTCCTGTTTTGTACCTGATTATTTTTTTACTAGTTTACAGCACTTTTATAAATATACATTGTTAATAGTATAAATATTACCGTTCTGTTTTAAATAAATGTTTACATGTTTACAGCACTTACTGCTTGATCCGTCCCCTGATTCTGTGTCCGGGGTAAGGGATGGGGACGGTTGGTACGGGATCTCGGTAAGGGTGACGAAGAGCTCCTGGCTGTCGGGGAAATCAGCGGTGCCAGCGCTGTCGACTGCCTCGTCCTCCTCATCTCCTTCTTCATCTTCCCCGTCCGCTGTCATGTCCGACGAGGAACCGGCCGCGGACATGATCCCATCCTCGGAGTCCACGGTCAGGGGTGGGGTAGTGGTGGCGGCCGCTCCCAGGATGGAATGCAGTGCCTCGTAGAAACGGGATGTGTGGGGCTGGGATCCGGAGCGTCCGTTAGCCTCTTTGGTTTTTTGGTAGCCTTGTCTCAGCTCCTTGATTTTCACGCGGCACTGCGTTGCATCCCGGCTGTAGCCTCTCTCTGCCATGGCTTTGGAGATCTTCTCGTAGATCTTAGCATTCCTTCTTTTGGAGCGCAGCTCTGAAAGCACGGACTCATCGCCCCACACTGCGATGAGATCCAAGACTTCCCGATCAGTCCATGCTGGGGCCCTCTTTCTATTGGATTGCACGGCCATCTCTGCTGGAGAGCTCTGCATAGTTGCCACTGCTGCTGAGCTCCCCTCGATGTCCAAAGAGGAACTGAGATTCAAACTGCCCAGACAGGAAAATGAAAATGAATTCAAATTTTCCCGGGGGTGTGGCTGGTCAGAGCATCCGAGCTCGGACTGCTGTCCAGAGCGTCAACAGAGTGGTGCACTGTGGGATAGCTCCCGGAGCTATTACCGTCGATTTCCATCCACACCTAGCCTAATTCGATATGGCCATGTCGAATTTAGCGCTAATCCTCTCGTTGGGGAGGATTACAGAAATCGATTTAAAGAGAGCTTTATGTCGAACTAAATGGCTTCCTGGTGTGGACGGGTGCAGGGTTAATTCGATATAACGGCGCTAAAGTCGACATAAAAGCCTAGTGTAGACCAGGCCTTAGACATGCCAGGGTCTTCCAGAAAGCGGGGGAAGTGAGGACTTAATATTCCTGGTATGTCTACTGTTAAAAAAAGATTGAGTTTATGATGTATGAAGCCAGACTCAAAGAAGTAGTAAAGGGCACAAATGTTTTTCTCTCTGCAGTTCATATTTAAGTTAAAATTAGACTTAGTTCTGAGGTAAGGACTTCCTCCTTTTCAAACTGAGCAGAAAACTAGCTTGTCATATAAGCTGCAGGCGGGGTAAGATTTTTATCTCAAAATGGTTCAGATTGTTTGTAGAAGATGTCTTGTAACATGGCAACAAAGTAGAAGGAGAAAGCTGAAGTAAACCATGTAAATTATTCCCTAGTTGAATTGACTAACCCTTTTTAGGTATTTTTAGCCATTTTAGATGGGTCTGCCCTGTACAATTGCATTTGATAAATGGAAGTATCTCAAACACCTAATGTTTCTGTTACACAATTGCAACAGTGCTTCTGCATACTTCCACTGACAGTACAATGAGCCCACTGTTAATTGTAGTGTTCCAGACCAGATGTACTGTTAAAAATAAACAAACTTTGTTGACAAAATGTTAATGGTTTTATGTAAAGTAACAAAAGCAAAGGAATTGATAATTAAAGGTTATCTTTCTCTTTAATTTACCCCTTTGTGCTTAGGTATAGATAGGATCTTCTGTCAGTATATAGTAAGATCTACAGTACATAGGCACAACGGGACTAACTAGTGAATGACACTCTTAATGCTTGCCTCAGACTCTGAAATATAAACACCCTTTAACATAGTATAACATCTGTATTTTTAGTAAGTTTCCTGTATTCAAGCTAAATAGGCTGGTTGGGAAAAGATAGTATTTCACTTCTTGATCGCAGTTGTCAGACGTGGGCATTGTAGTGAATTGTGTGACGTTTTGTAAAAACATTTTTTGCATTACAACTTTCTACAAATTCTAACAAACTCAGAAGCAAAGAGTAAGAAAGCAAATATGGACCTACCTTGCCAGACGTATGGTCAAAATCAGAGTTGAATTTCAGATTATTCTGTTACTTAATCACGCAGTTTCTTGATATTTTTCTTGGGATGCAACCGACCAGCAATATAAAACAAATGGACTAGAAGATGATTTTTTTTTAAAAAAAAGTGAATCTAACTAAAATATGTAGTTGTATTTCCTCACTCAGAAAACTAAACCACAGAGATGACACATTTCCTTTCCACTGCAACTCTACCATGACATGTTAGAGGGGGGAAGAAAGTACTAACTTGCCCAAATTAGCTCTCAGAATGACAGGAAGTGCAATAGAAAAAAAAATCTGTTTTTAGGGCAGAGACTCTCTGCTTGCTGCACCATATATATGTTTATCTTTATACCAGATTATTTTCCCTACGTGTTATATAAAAATGGTGTCTCCAGTGCAATCAATATTGTTTAACTTTTATTTTTATTGCATGTATTTGTGTGAATTCTGTCTTTACAGAATCTCCAGCTTTGCTAGAAGAGTCCAGGTAATGGTAGCACAGAGATGCTGTAAGCAGATAGAAGTGTCACAGATTTCCACAAGCTACTGTGGAGTTTGACTATGATTTGGGTTAATGATACCTAGTAAAATTATATCTGCCATGTTAAAAATCTTCTGGATTAATTTTGGAAGGTGACTGTCCTTCTCAAGATGCAGAGCAGCTTTACTTAAAAACTAAATCTTTCAGATAATTTCAGGCAGTTTCTGATTTGTTTAGTTGTTTTCAGAAAATCTAACAAGCACATTTATACTAGTCGTTTGGCCACTCTTACATCCAATTAGGCAGTCAGATGCCAAGTTTCAACCTACAGCAACTGCAGTGTGAGAGTTACAAACCCTTCAAAAGAGGGTTTGTAATGGAAGTGCCTGAAGATGCTTAATTAGGGCAGCGTCACTATTATAAATTACCTTTTTTATGTTTCAACGTGGGTGTAATTTGCAAGTGTGGAAAAGTGACTACATTGGCGTTTGATGAGGAATCCTTGCTGAGATCATGTTGCCCCTTTACTTTGTAGAGAGAGACTCTAAACTGCATTATTTATGTGTAATCCAATTTTGATGCAATTGATGTGCCATTGCTCTGCAGCATATGTTTTCTTTAATTGAAATGTTAAATAGAGGTCTTCTCTGTCTCTTTCTGGGGCTGCGTGGCTATACATTAGATTCCATGGAACTCATTCAGAAAGAAAGAGGATAACCTCAGTGTCTGCCTTCTAATTCTCTGTCATACTAAAACTGTTTCCAATATCCAATATGATGGATGAGCTAAAGCTTAATGGGAATGGATGCTATTTGCCTATTGCCTACATGGTCTCTGCAGATCCAGTACAATTGTTTTGGAATATCTGGAGTTGGTATAGGATTACATGCAAGCTTTCCTACCGTAACCAAGAGAAATCATGGAACAACATGTGAAATGTTTTTTCTTATTTTTCTTAGGTTCAAAACAGGTCAGATCAACGGTGATTTATTGATATACCATGTTCTTCTAACTTTGAAGCCATACTATGCTAAGCCATATGAGATTGTAGTGGACCTCACTCACGCCGGGCCCAGCAATCGCTTTAAAACAGACTTCCTTTCCAAGTGGTTTGTAGTGTTTCCAGGCTTCGCTTATGAAAATGTCTCAGCAGTTTATATTTACAACTGCAACTCTTGGGTAAGGGAATACACCAAATACCACGAGAGGCTTCTGACAGGCCTGAAAGGCAGCAAAAGACTTATTTTTATAGACTCTCCCGGGAAATTGGCAGAACACATTGAACATGACCAGCAGAAACTTCCAGCTGCTACCTTGGCTTTGGAAGAAGACTTGAAAGTATTCCACAATGCTCTCAAACTCGCCCACAAAGACACCAAAGTTTCTATTAAAGTAAGTCTCATTTAACACCCTTCCTATCGAATTGCTATGTATAATTTGGCATTATAGACCTGTGTGCTATTTTTCTGACATTAAGTCTTAAGGAGAAATCACCAATATAGTTCATGCATCACACTGGTAAATATATCACTTGTTCATCATTCAGATTTCAGCTACTCATCCTACTCTTTAAAAAGTGGTAATAACAGATCTTGTTCATTCTTCATATTCTTAGCTACAGCTACTAAATAATACTTTTTCTTTCCTTTCTAAGGTTGGGTCTACCGCTGTGCAGGTAACATCAGCAGATCGAACAAGAGTCCTGGGACAGACAGTGTTTCTAAATGACATTTACTATGCCTCTGAGATTGAGGAGATATGTCTAGTTGATGAGAACCAGTTCACCTTAACCATTGCCAACCAAGGCACACCACTCACCTTCATGCATCAGGAGTGCGAAGCCATCGTGCAGTCCATCATTCACATACGGACTCGATGGGAGCTGTCACAACCAGACTCCATCCCACAACATACTAAAATCCGCCCTAAGGATGTCCCTGGAACACTACTGAATATAGCATTGCTTAACCTGGGAAGCTCAGACCCTAGTTTACGGTAGAGATCTCTTAACCCTTGTCTTGACCAAAATGTGTGCTAATTTATTTCTAAGGTTTCCCCATTAATAAGTGTTTTACAGCAAACATAATTATTCTTTCACCAAAGCTCCACAACCTTGACATTTATCTAGGAGTAACATTGATATTTCCCAAAGAAAGATCAACTGTACTAGGTTAACTGTAAAAGTTTTGGAAGTCTTAACTCTTATTTTGAAAAACCTTTACTTTACTTTACTTAGCTAATCCTAAATCTCTTCACATCTTTCTCCTGGCTTTGTTTTTAAAAACATAAACTAGAATTCAGTCTTGGGGTACTAGTGGCTGTTTTGCAGCTAGAAAGCAGAATAAACAAAAGGAAGAGACATATTAGAGCTGGCTAGAAATTTTCCAACTGAACATTTTTCCAGTGGAAGAGGCAAGTTCATCTAAATCAAAAAGTTCTATGGAAACATCCCAGTTCTGACAGAAACCAGGTAGGTTTCCTATGGAACCCTGCTTGCCAGGCAGGTTTCTGTCACAAGCCTACCTGGTTTGTTGCCAGGTTAGTCACCGGGCAGGCTGACAAGGCACTGAGGGTTTGGGAGCTTCCTGGGCTCTCAGCAGCCCACAAGGCCTGTCTTCCAAGCTTCCCAGCATCTCTGCAATACGGCTGACAGGGAGCCTAGAAGACCTAGATCTCTGGCAGCCCACCAGAGAAGCTGCCTCAAAGCCAGGGCCTCCAGGGTCCCTGGCTCCAACCTGCCAGGTGGACTACCTCAGAAGGGGGGCTTTCAGGCTCCCAGCTGCTTGGAACCCCCAGGCTTCCCGGAGGGCAGGATTTTCGGGGGGACCTCAAACATTTCAAAAAGGTCTGTGAATTTGGAATTCCTGTTCTGTGGGGAATTCAAAAATTTCAGTTTTGGAAAGAATATTTTTTTGAAATTTCAGAATTTATAATGGGAATTCCAGTTTCTAGCAGCTCTGTATATGTGTATGTACCTATATAGACACAGTATCATATACATATACATACATACATATATATTTAATTTTTATAGGCTATGTTGTTCTCTGTGTGGGAATAAGGTGAGAATATTTCCCGCATTCACTTTAATGCATAGGAGAATTCTAGAGTTGTCTTATTGCCATTACTGTGTAAAATGTACCTGTGTAGGATATAAGCACTTTAATGTTACATGTGCAATATTTAAGGAGAGATTTTCCAAGGATGAACTGGTTTTAGTCACAATCTCAAAAATCCCTAAATTCAAATGTACACATTGATTTTATATGGGTCTGAAAAACCATTGGTCGGGTTTTTGCTTGGTAGCCCTTTGGTAGCCGTCTTCCCTTCCTTTCTCCCTCCCCCCTCCATATCATTCTAATCTTTCATCCAAGAGTAACTAGACATGGAGCCCTTCAGTGATGCTCTTTCAATTTGTCAGAGAGGGTTTATTGAGAGAAGGAGTTCTCTGTGGTGCTGGCAGTCCCTGGAAGGAAGAAATTTAAGCTCAGGACCTAAACTTCTGTTTCCCTTGGCATGCAGGGGCAGCAAGTGTTATGGGCCTGTGATGCCCGTGCTCCAGCAAATTCAGGGCATGAGGGCCCGGCCCCGCCAATGTTTGGGGCCGGGTCTCTCCCCCGGCTCCGCCTGCCGCTTGGCACTGCGCTCCCTCGCTGGCCGCTGCCGGCTACAAAAGGGAGCGGCGCTGGTGGCAGGGTGAGGTGGCGGCACAGCCGCCACCTGCAGAGGAAGGAGGGGAGGAGGCGCACACATGATGGCAGCCCCCCACCACAGGAGAGCTGAGGGGGCTTCCTGGACCTGGGAGGGGGCCTGGCCCCTAGGAGTGCGTGCAGTGAGGGTGCTGCTTGGGGGGGGGGGGGAAGAGAGGACTAGGGGACTGTGGAGTCCTCTCTGGGCCCAGCCCCAGGGCAGCCTGCCTGCACCCCAAACTCATCCCCAGCCCCACCCCAACCCTCTGCCCTAGCCCTGAGCCCCTCCTGCACTCCAACCCTCTGCCCTAGCCCTGAGCCCCTCCCACACCCCAAACTGCCCCACCCCAGAACCCACAGCCAGAGCCCTCATCTCCCACACCCCAATCCTCTGCCCCAGCCCTGAGCCCCCTACTGCACCGTGAACCCCTCATCCCTGGCCCCATCCTGCAGCCCTCACTCCTGCACCCCAAACCCCTCAGCCCCAGCCAGAGCCCTCAGCCCCCCAAATGCCTCATCCCCAACCCCACCCCACCCTAGACAGCACCCCCAGCCAGAGCCCTCATCCCCCAACCCCCCAACCCTCTGCCCCTAGTCCTGAGCCCACCCTTCACCCCCAGCCAGAGCCATCAGCCCCCTACCCCACCCCACATTATGCAATATAGGGAAACTGTTAAACACCTACTGTTTCCAGTCCATTTTTACAGTATTTTAAAAAATATGTATCGGCTTACAAGGCAGGTGTGGGGGCGGGGGGTTGGGAGGAGGACTTGGACCTGTTCTGGGCACCACCAAAAATTATACAAACCTGCTGCCCCTGTTGGCATGGCAACACTAGACTGAATTTTAAGAGACATGACTACCACTCTTGTACTGTTTTTAATGGAATTATTTATTGTGTACAGATTTTCTTTAGATGCATAGGGAAAAAAATTTAAATTGCATCACTTATGTTTTGTTGCAGGTCTGCTGCCTATAATCTTCTGTGTGCCTTAACCTGTACCTTTAATTTAAAGATTGAGGGCCAGTTACTGGAGACTTCAGGTCTGTGTATCCCTGCCAACAACACCCTTTTTATTGTGTCAATTAGTAAGACTCTGGCAGCTAATGAGCCACACCTTACCTTAGAGTTTTTGGAAGAGTGTATTTCTGGATTTAGCAAATCTAGTAAGTATCATTCATTTTCTCTAGCGTTAACAATGAGTTTGAAACAGTTCAAGCTTTTCAGTTCTGTTATAGAGTTAATAAATGTTCTCATGTTATTGAGCTAGTCCATTAGCACAGTGGGCTTCAATTAGAAATGCAGCCTAAAGCATCTGCAGGTGCTTTTCAAGTTTAGCCATTATATCTGTGACCTAATCAGCAGGTGGTGAAGTGCTCTGGAACCAAGCAGTGTCAAGATACAGACTGGAATCTGCTAGTATGGAGAACAATGTAAAGACAAGATTATCTCATTCACAGAACAGTGCCCTCTTTTTTTTATAGAATCAATGTCTAAAACATTCCTTAGACTTTTTGACATTAATGTAAGACAAATTGTACAAGTGGTTTCAGTAGTTTACAACGATAATGCTTGTTAGGTAACATTTTACTATATATTAGCTCTTTCATGTCACTGCTGAAAGTTGAGTACAGTGATTACTTTGGTGAGGCTTACTTTAGTGTCACAAATTCACCAGAAATAGACACCAATCATAATCTGAGTTCCATGTTGGTGATAAACCCCGAAGTCTAAAAAATATATGCCCAAAATATATGTCGGATCTTTCCTCTACACACATTGTTAATAATTTAAAGGAGACACACAAATTTTGAATTCTAATCCAGGGTCTGATTCTCTCTCTCTCTAACCTTGATTGAGTCTTGGAACATAGATGCCTTTTTTTCCTCATGTGTAAAATAAGGATTATACCGACTTCATGAGGGTGTTGAAAATTAACGTTTTGAAAGCACATTGCAGATGAAAAGTACTATGTAAATTCTAAATATTAGTGTGTTTACGAGCTTTGAGCCGCTTTCTCTTACATCTCTTCAGCATGAATTAAGATGTCACTCTTCTTTCCAGCTTCCTAAAGATGTATGGCTTGGATGTCACTAGAACAGTATGTTTCTTTTTAAAGCTTTGCCTTTTACACAATAATCCTACTTCTGATCTTTTACCCTTTTTTTTTTTGGTCCAGGTACCTAGACTTTATTTTTGGACAATAAAATCGTAAAGAAAAGTGCTTGCAAATAATTCTGCACATACAAAGAGAAGAGACAATCAATGGCCTTCTGTTACAATAACATTAATTTTTGATTTCAGGTATTGAACTGAAACACCTTTGCCTGGAATATATGACTCCCTGGTTGTCGAATCTGGTCCGATTCTGTAAGCACAATGATGATGCTAAACGCCAGCGAGTCACAGCTATTCTTGATAAGCTTATAACGATGACAATAAATGAGAAACAGATGTATCCTTCCATTCAAGCAAAGATATGGGGGAGTCTTGGACAGGTACTGACTGCATAAATTCATTATGCCTTTAACAGCAAAGTGTAAATGAGATTATAGGTTATAATCCACTAACCCCTCCCCCTCCTTTCCTTTTTGTCGTATGATTGCCCGGGTGTCAATGGACCACTTGCCTTGAACGGTCCTTAACAATCTCTTCCACCTTGTATTTAGTTGTGACACTCTGGTCTGGTCTACGCTACAGAGTTAGGTCAGCGTAAGATGCCTTCACTACAGTGTTGCTCCCGCTGATGTAAGTCACCCACTGCACCGACCTAATAACTCCACTTCCACGAGAGGCATAGCACTTAGGTCAATGCAGTGTTAGTGTAGATACTGCGTCGAGTGTTCCAGCTGTCAGCCCCTTGTGGCTGACAGCCAGAGCTCCACCGCCTGGAGCTCCAATTGTCAGTGCATCACAATGCCACACACTGATAATTAAATCGGTGCAAGCGCTCCTAATGAGGACGCGCACCACTGACAGAAGGCACTAGTGTGGATATGCCAAACTGCAGTGGCTGTATGTCAATGTAACCTAAGTCGACTTAATTTCGTAGTGTAGACTTGCCCGAAGTGTCTACACTTACATTTTACTCCCCCCCAATTTAACTACCCCACTATGCCGACTTAATAACTCCACCTCCGCGCTCAGCATAGAGTCAAGTTCAATGTCGTTGGGGTGACGCAATGTCAGAGTAGATGCTGCATTGCTTATGTCGACTGTTACTGGCTTTCAGAAGCCATCCCATAATGCCCCACACTAACAATGCAATTGATACAAGCGATCCTGATGAGGATGTGTACTGCCGACACAAGGAGCAAAGTGTAGACACGCACAAGTGATGTAATTACTGCGGAAGCTGTATGCCAGTGTAAGTTAGGTCAAGTTAATTTTGTAGTTTGATGTGGCCTCTGAGTACCTTTCCCAGACCAGCAGAAGAGATCTGTGTAGCTTGAAAGCTTCTCTTTCACCAACAGAAGTTTGTCCAATAAAGATATTACCTCACCCACCTTGTCTCTTTAATACGGGACAAACACGGCTACAACACTGCCAACAGGCATTTTACAGTCATTTAATATTAATGCCAAAACAGTTTTCTTCTTTTAACAGCACTTCAGTATATTCACCATGTATGTAGATCACAGCACACACAACTTCTTATGAAGTTTCCTGTTAACATTAAATATTGAGCTCTGGCTTTTAATAACACATTCCTGGCTTCTACATAAACCTGAAAATTCAGGAAGTATCTTTGTATGCAGTGTTGTTGTAGCCCAGACCTGAAGAAGAGCTCTGGATAAGCTTGAAAGCTTGTCTCTCTCACCAACAGAAGTTGGTCCAATAAAAGATATTCTCACCCGCCTTGTTTCAGGAAATATCTTTGGCATTCCTGTTATAACCATAATAGTTGCATGGGTACTTCAAGAGTGAGCATAAAAGCTCCTTGTTTAAACCACCAACATTGAACATGTTCCATAATATGTTAATATAGTCAAATAGTATGACAGCCCCTCTCCCCAGTGGCCTCTAACCTAATTATGAATTAAGCTCAGAAGTCTGTTCCCAGAAGACAAAAGTTGGAGGAGAGGAAAAATGGCTTTCAGAGTTATGCCATTAATAAGGAAAGTTTGAACTAAAAAAACCAGCTTCACTCGCTGTCAGAATATGTCTGCTTGTTTGCTTGACTGACTATTGACCTCCTGCTGGCTGACATGAACTCCTTTTAGTTACATTCCTTCCCTTTTTCCCCTTCTCATGCTCTTCTTTAGTCCTGTCACCACATGATGTTGCAACACAGCGTCTCCAAATTACTTTGAGACACATGGTAGCTGCCACCAAAATTGGTGAGCTGCCTCTCCTTTTTGATCAACTTCCGTCACTAAAAATCAGTATACATTGCAACCCTGGACCGTAACATTCAGAGTGTCATTTATATTATGCCATCTCCATGATGAAAGTCAATTATCAGGCAGACATGGAGAATGTGGAATTAAAGGGTGAAATCTTGGCTTCTTTGAAGTCGGTGGGAGTCTTGCCATTGAATTCTTTGGAGCCAGGATTTTATCCAAGTTCTTAGATGGTGAAAACTACAATGGATTGAAACCAGCAGTCAAACACTGCCTGTGGCCTAATTCAATCGTTAGTACTATTTTGTCTAGATAGTTAAGGAGAAACATCCTCTGCATTGCTGACTTGTATATCTGTATTAAATACGTAGCTTTCTCACAACCTAAAAATTCTTGCAAGATATCAGTACCTTTTTAATGATAGCTAAGATCATGTCTGGCTAATATTTTAGGCAATACCTTACATAAACAATAAGATCTCTTCTTGCTTTTTAAAAAGAAAACAGATTTACTATACCTTAAAAATCCCAGTGCGTAGTTTCCAAATTGTTGCTCTAAATAATACTTATCTAACAACTTAGATTCAAATGGCAACTAGAAAACGATGCAAACTAAGTCCTCACAATCTAACTATACAGCTGTGAAGCGCGCGCACACTCAGTTTTATTTTAAATATAAATTTTATGTGGGGTTCATCTTAATTCAGATGTAACAATGTAAACATTTGTTGAAAAATCACTGAAACTGGTGCTGTAATTTTCACCACATACATACATTCAAGTAATAGAACTAAGTGGTCACTTGTCTAGCAGGCTGCTTAATTCAGATTGTTACACTGAATTTCATGTACCTGACATTAACAAGCAAATGATTACTTATTTTCTCCAATAGATAACAGATCTACTTGATGTAGTGCTGGACAGTTTCATCAAAACCAGTGCCACAGGGGGCTTGGGATCCATAAAAGCTGAGGTTATGGCAGACACAGCTGTAGCACTGGCTTCTGGAAATGTGAAATTGGTTTCAAGCAAAGTGAGTGTTTCCATTCCTTAACTTACCTTTAAGTCAGTCAATAATTTGACACAGCTCTAAACAGTGGTACAATAGTATTTTAATATGTGTTCTTAATAGAAACATTGTAAAGTTTAATTGTAATAGTGTTTGAGTGAAACTTTGAGCCCTGTTTTTGCTTCAACTAAAAGAAAATGTTTGCTCCCTTTCAGGTAATAGGGAGGATGTGCAAAATAATCGACAAGACTTGTCTGTCTCCAACTCCTACATTAGAGCAACACCTGATGTGGGATGATATTGCCATTCTAGCACGTTACATGCTGATGCTCTCCTTTAACAATTCTCTTGATGTGGCAGCACATCTCCCCTACCTCTTCCATGTTGTTACTTTGTTGGTGGCCACTGGTCCTCTTTCCCTTAGAGCTTCCACCCATGGCCTGGTCATCAACATCATTCATTCTCTGTGCACTTGTTCACAACTTCACTTTAGCGGTAAGTTCTTACGAAATATTATATTAAGTTGATCACTCATTAGTTTACTTTGCTTTAGCAAATGTCTCCTTGACCTGTTCCCATCCCATTCTCCCCCACCATCATTTCTATGAAGCTACTGTATCTGAGGGCAGGCCTACACTACAGGGTTAAGTTGACCTAAGTTACGCAACTCCAGCTATGTGAATAACGTAGCTGGAGTCGACTTACCTTAGGTCAACTTACCTTATGCTTCTCGTTCTGGTGGAGTACCAGAGTCGATGGGAGAGCGATCGGCGGTCAATTTAGTGAGTCTTCACTAGACCCACTAAATTGACTCCCGGTGGATCTATCACCACATCTTGGATCCACGGTAAGTGGAGACAATCCCTGAGACCACAGGTGGCACTGCGGTGATGTATTTTCAGACCAGTAGTAAAGTTGAACTCTAGTTCAGTACTAGATCACGGCTGAGCTTTCTTGTGCTTGATCCAGTATGACCAATGGCTACAGTGGAGTGGTAGAAACTTGTCACCTGCGATGGTCATACATTAGGAGAACTTACTATAAGAGAATATTTCCAACTCATTTAACGATAGTTAATTATAGGATAACAATTGTTTTGTTGCATACAAAATAGTAATAGGGTGGCTGAGATGGATAGTTGAAACAAAAGTGAGTCATTTAATCAGCCTCTGCTATTCATTGTGAATATTTGTGAGCGATAAAGATTAATCTTCTGTAACACTAAAGTTTCGTTTCTCTTCTGGGGTTTTGAAAGTGCTGTGTTGCTGTTCTTCAGCTTTGTGAGAGATTGCCGCATGGGTGTATGGCTAGAATGAATAAGAATTGGGCTAAAAACTGATTAGCTGATTTAGGGCAGGTCTTTAATGTAAATAATGACTAAAGGGAGTGGCTTGTTGGGAAAAGGGGTGATGTGGAGACATTATCGACAAGAATTTTCATGATGTAGATGAAGAGAAAAACTGTGTCTGTGCTCTAATTGGCTGAAATCCTTCTGTTGAATAAATAGATGTATAGAATACCAGGTAACCAAAATGTCTCTTATGTAAGACGATACCTTACATGCTATTATATTTTTGCTGTTTTTCAATGATCCCAAGATAAAACTCTGAGAACCAGTAGAGTTAAAACCCACTAGCAAATACATCTTCATAGCTTCTTATTACAAAAGTGCAGGTATGAAAGCATGTTAAAGGAACCTTAGAACTTACAATATTTTGCACATATATATATATATAGTGCCATTATCCAAGAATCTGAAAGCGTGTTATATATACTAAGAATTAAGCCTCACAACAGCCCAGAGATATAGATAGGTATCTGTAGTTTACTGATGTGTAAACTGAGACGTAATGAAGTTAAAAGCCAGATTTACAAAAGTGTTGAGACCCCACAACATGGATTTGCAAAAGAGCTCAGCTTCTATTTAGGCTTTAAAATGAAGTGACCAGATTTTCAAAAATGCTCAGAACCTTACAGCTCCCATTCAGAAAACCGGGGCCTAAATGACCAGACTAGAACTCAGCAGCACTACCTCCCAATACCAGATGTTCTCTACCCTTTTCTTTCTGTGGCCCACCTCAGAGAGAGATCTTATGGAACCATCTCCCCCCCAGCCAAATTCCCTACTGCTTGTTTTTTCAAACTATTTAATTCTCCTGACCACATTTTGAGAATCAGTATACTGGGCCACGCATGCAGTGGCATAAATACAGGCCAATAGCATGCAAAACAGTATTAAAACGGGCAGAACCGTACACAATGTATGTCTTCTCCCCCTCCCCCACCCCCCAAGTGAAGGCGGTCCACTTCCTAGAATACATGCTTACACCTTAAAAATGGGCTTTGGGTCTTGAAAGTACTTTTTGAAAGGTGGGATGGGATTCAATATATTAAATGTAACTTGTAAATTCTTAATTAACAGAGGAGACGAAGCAAGTTTTGAGACTCAGCTTGACAGAGTTCTCGCTGCCCAAGTTTTATTTGCTGTTTGGAATCAGCAAAGTGAAATCAGCAGCTGTCATAGCATTCCGATCCAGTTATCGGGATAGGTCATTCTCTCCTGGTTCATACGAGAGGGAGACTTTTGCACTGACTTCCCTGGAAACAGTTACTGAAGCTCTGCTGGAGATCATGGAGGTACGGTTTGTAAGACAATGAGAAACTAATTAAAACCATGAGATATAACACAGTAGTATTGTATATACTATCATGCAGGCAAGCCGCATAAGAGGATGTCGGCTTCCTGACTAGGCTTAGTACTAAGTGCTTAAATAAGGAATAGCTCTCTAAGAATTAAAAGCAGATACATATTTTAAATAGGTGCTTTTGCTTAAGGTTACATGTATTCAATATCTTTTTTTTTTTTTTTTAGGCTTGTATGAGAGATATTCCAACATGCAAGTGGCTGGACCAGTGGACAGACCTAGCACAAAAGTATGTTGTGAGTCACAGAAACATAACCTATAACTACACATGTAGTAGATGTGTAACCCTTGATTTTTTTCACTACGCAAGCTTATGGAAACAAACTTGTTTAAGACAACTCACTTCTATTTCTCACAGGTTTGCATTCCAATATAATCCATCTCTGCAACCAAGAGCACTTGTCGTCTTTGGCTGTATCAGTAAACGGGTGTCACATGGGCAAATAAAACAAATAATCCGAATTCTTAGCAAGGTATATGGTTCTTCGTTTTTCTTGATGTAAATCATAGAATAGCTCCTTTAACAGACAAATAATTTTGTCTCGCGATTAAATTTTGGATTCAGCAGAATTTAATGACTGACATGTTTTAGGGTGAATTCTTATGCAGAATGAGGAATTGATGCATAATTGAAAATCTAGTTTTTGTAGCCAAACCTTTTCTGACCAGAATAAATTTGGTGGTACTGAATTTGATTTCTCTTTAGTAATTTTACCCAGTGCTGCTGCTCATACAAAAAATGGTATAGCTAGATAATTTATCTCTAACTGAATTTCGAGCATTGCATTGAGGTTGAATCTAAGAGCTCAGTACTTAGCTGCATCTGCATAACTATGAAGGAAGTTATACATTTAATAGCTGTTAAAAGCAAATAAAGTAACTTAGAGAATTTGAATAAAGTGCCTACCATTTATGCAAGTGAAATATTTTGAAACTATGCAGTTAGCTTGGTAATGGTGTCCATGATACCAAACAAGATCATAAAGCTGTGTTTAATAGCAGGTGACCAGCATACCAAAAAGATTAGTTTCCCTTGAGCATTTTATTATTCTACTCAAGTTTCGTAGACATAAAATTTAGGTGAACAGTATCTGAAATATCAGGACTACTCAATCCCTCTGATATAATAGCTCCACTGATCCTTAAAATAACAGTACAGCACCTTAAATTTTATATGCACCATGAAACATTTTCTCGGTTTGTAATCCTCACTGACAATACTTCAGAATCCTTTAAAAACAAGTTTAAACTTTTCAAAACTAAATCAAAACTGCTGTTAATTATTGGTTAGAACTTTGGTCTTTAGAACCTGTTTTTAATAAAAATTATGTTTTTTCCATTTTTCCAAAAAGGGACTTGAGAGCTGTTTAAAAGGTCCTGATAATTACAACAGCCAAGTTCTTATAGAAGCCACAGTTATCGCACTAACCAAGCTGCAGCCACTTCTTAATAAGGTAAATAACACTGATAAAACTATGAATCTGTTCTGTAAATGAAAACTATAAACGTGTTTAACCTCAAAAATATTAATACAAATTGTGAACTTCATCTCTGGCAATATTCCTGTTCCTTTACTCTAAAAGTAATTCCTGCTCAAAGGGAAATCAAAAATGTCACTGCTTTGTATTTGAGACCCTCTCTGCAAAAAATTTGGAAAAGCTGAGCTTGCACGTGATTGTCTGGTGAAGCAGAATTATGATCCAAAGCCACAGCAAGGTTTGAAAGAGGTTATTTCATGATCTTCTCTCCTGAGCTCTTCAACTTTTTTGCCATTCCAATCTGTGTCTGCTGGCACAGGTCTTCTGGATCCCAGTTCATCATAAAAGCTAATCTCATTTGACTTGAAATGTTCCAGTGATGAAGTTCATGACTTCGTCAACCCAGCAGTTTGCATACAATTATGAATCTCTGTAAAATTTCCTTGCAGCGTTGTATTGCACACGCTGTCAAAGGGACACAGTAAATTTGAAAGTGGGGTGAAGCTCTTGAATCTGGGCATTACTGGAAAAGGGTGGCTCTGTAAAGTCTCTTCTGCTTGCAACTGATCTTGTAAATTTGTTCTCAAGAGAAATTAACTTTCCATCAATTTTCTTGATATATGCATTTAGAAGGCGTGTTAATGTAATGTTCATTTTCCATACACATCAAAGAATTTAAGTAAATATTAGTGATCTGTCTGAAGGATCTTCTGGTGATTTTACCATTTGATATTTCATCGTTATCTTGGTAACTTTATTTCATATTAGCAGCGTTGTCTGCTGAGCCAACTGAATGGCATTACATAGGGTTTAGAATTAACAATGAGTTGTAGGAATTAGTTGTGCTTTTAGTACATTATTTTCAGGTTCAGTTTTATGTTGATATGTCACAAACTTACATTTTAGTACAGAAGTTTGAGTATTTATTGTAAAGACAATGAAGGCCACGTAGCCTTTGGAAGTTCTGTTTCATTTCACTCGAAGTCTAATAGTTTGACTCTACCTCAGTAAAATATAAAGCTAGAGACTTTGGACCCTGGTCCTGCAAGTATCTCTGGTAATGTCATGCACAGAGGATAAGAATTGGATCCCCAGTATGTTTGTCATTTATAAGGAAGACATTATCTTAATAAAAACCGTGTTGAATGCTCGCTTGCCCAGCATGCCAATCTGATTGGGCATGTAATGGCCCGACTAATTTGGCCACAGCATTATGGTTACATCTTTTGGAATCTAGACTTGGCATTGAACACAAACATCACTTCCCAGATTGGTGGAATGAAGGTGCAATACTGATTTGAAAGAATGGAATGAATGGAGAGGCAGCAGTCACAAAGAATGATCCTTGTGACTGATTCTTCTGTGGTACTTAGATATCCACCTTGAAGAATACAACTGCTTGAGGAATATAGATGGTGCTCATGTGGACTGTCAGTTTTGTCTTTAACGTGGTTGAGGAGAGAGCCCCATATGCAGATAACAGACCACCACCAATCAAGGATAGCTTAAGAATGCATGACATAAACAAGATTACCAGGATACATTTTGTCCTATTTTATTCATTTCCAGAAACCGTTTTGAAATTAAAATCACTGCAATCTTTTCCCCTAGGACTCTCCTATGCACAAAGCCCTCTTTTGGGTGGCAATGGCAGTGCTGCAGCTAGATGAAGTTAACCTTTATTCAGCAGGTACAGCACTACTTGAACAAAATCTACATACCTTAGATGGTCTTCGGGTATTCAATGACAAGGTAAGTGATACACCCGCTAGTAAACTGTGTGAGTAACCTTTAATGTACTGTGCATTCTTATCTTTGAAAGCAAACAAATCTGTGTGTATACCTCCTTGTGGAACAAAATAGTTGAGTGAAGAGAACTGGTGTCCAGTACTCTGACTTGCAAGGAAATCAATATTCCAACATTTAAGAGTCCTCATGTAAACCTCCTTATAAAAACTCTTACTAACGTTGATTCCTGTTGAACCTGAAATTCTACTGCAGGGTAAAAAGATACTGAATGAAGCTGAATACATTTTGGGCTCTTCTCCCACTTCTCCTTAAATGTTTAACCTAATCTTTGACATGTCGAGAGAGCACAATCACGGCAAATTCATTCTTGCACCTCCAGAAAGAAAGAAAGAAAGAAAAAAGGAAAAATGTCCAAATTTATAACTTGTAATATTGCTTGGAATCCACCCAGACTGACACAACACAGAAATATCAACATTACACATAAGGATTTTATTTACATATTTTATTGCAAGTTTCTAACTACGTTGGATTTCTGTAATTTTTTACCAAAAATTTAGTGGTATGAATAATCTGCAGCTGAATACCATCAGACACTGTTTTTCCTTAACAGAGCCCAGAAGAAGTATTTATGGAAATCAGGAGACCTTTGGAATGGCACTGCAAACAGATGGATCATTTTGTTGGACTCAACTTTAACTCTAACTTTAATTTTGCACTAGTAGGACATCTTCTAAAAGGTAGGAATAGAAAATTTGTTGTGCTTGTTTTCATGTCATATTCTAAGTTAGTTTAGAAGCATAACCAAGTCCAAGAATGAATAAAGGGTGAAATCCTGTCCCCATTGAAATCAATTGCAAAACTCTCATTCACTTAAATGGCATCAGGATTTCACGTTGTGCGCTGTGAACTGTCACTGGAGGTATGGCTTTATTTCTATTTGTTCTTCTGTGGTACTTTCTGTAAAAGTGCTTTCTCTTTATCAGTTAGGCTTGACTCCACTTCAGGCTTACTGCATATTATATAGGTGGTCATAATGGGACAAGAATTTAAATAAATATGTAGAATATCTGCCTGGACACTTGCAGTGTTCTGGTCTTTGGGAGGGGGCAGAAAATAATCATTTTAGTGTATATTCATCATTCACTAATTTTGTGCTTTCTTACTCTATATATGAAGGGTTCTGAGAAATATCTCACTGAAAAATATTGGTAAAAGCATTATAATAAATATGCATTAAAAACTAAATACTCAATACTTGATTTCTTCATAACCTTGTTCCCTAGGATACAGGCATCCCTCTCCTACCATCGTAGCAAGGACAGTAAGGATTTTACACACACTACTAGCTCTGGTTAACAAACATAGGAATTGTGACAAGTTCGAGGTGAATACCCAGAGTGTGGCTTATCTGGCAGGTAAAAAAGAACTACTAACCTTCTGCCTAATCAAAAGGTTTGGAAATTCTTGACCTTAGGTAGATAAAATATTTAAAAGCTATTTAAAGAAAACTTTGTCAGAGAACGACGGGGCTGTTCAGAAAATTAGTCTGAAAGGTTAAATCAGTGAAGGGAATGCTAACAAAGTTGGTAAACTCAGCATGTGGGGTACCTAGTGAGGTATCTGTTTCAAAATTCTCCCACAGGTTGGAGAGAGTTTCTAAAATGTAAATACTTAAATGCTTACGTTAAAAAAATAAAGCAATCAAGAGTTCTAGCAGCCTAGCAAGAATGAAGAATGTGGAGGGGAAATATTTAAATAAAATTTTAGTTGTAAACTTATAGGGGACTGTTATGAAAAATAATTTAACTATTAAAATTATTTCAAAAACCTTCCTTGTCCTTTAATTGACTTTAAGCATTTTAGTGAGAAATGATTGCAGCTTCCAATGGATTTGTGTATGTGCTAAGAAAAAAATTAAAATCCATGGAGTACTGCGTAGACTTCTGAAAATGTTGCTGTCTTTGAAAACTTGTTTACTTTCTTTGGATTTTTAGCTTTGCTGACAGTATCTGAGGAAGTTCGAAGTCGCTGCAGCCTAAAACATAGGAAATCTCTCTTGCTGACAGAGGTTTCAATGGAAAATGTTCCTATGGATACATATCCCATACATCACAGTGACACCAGCTGTAGGTCAGTCTCTCTCTCTCTCACTATATTTAAACTACAGCAGTTGTGTGAACCTCAGTGAATACTTTGGGAAGAAAGCTGTACCTTTTGCAGGTTATTTAAAGGTAACATGTAATATGTTAAAAACTAGAACCAGCATTAAGAAGGGCTGCTTAAAGATCAACTGTGCATTAAGGCTTCAAGGCCTATGCACTACTTAAGCACTATATGCTTAAGTGAGACTTAAGTGGTGTCTAGGGCTTATACTAGCCTCTCTGCATAGGGCTGAAGTTTACCCTAAATCTTGTTTCAACAATTTTAAAAACATAATCATCTTTATTTTTCTCCTTTAGTAGCTCCATAAAATAGCTACCTAGTGATCCCCTTCTTCCTCCTTTAGCTGAGATTCCAGCATGCAGTAGCTGGTAACATCAGTATTGTTTATGAACAGTGAAATCGTAGTATAGGAGGTCTGCATGTAAGTGGAAAAGCAAGCCTGGTTTTATGAAATCCTGAGCATATTTCTAGAGTTATTAGCATTTTTATAAAACAAGATCTAAAAACCTTATAGATCAGCTGATTATTGAACAGGGCCTTCACCTTTCCTTATAAGTTGGCTTCCTTACATTGAGTAATTTCCTTATTTGTTTTTACCATTTCAGTAATATAATCACACAGGGTGCTGCATTTCACTGATAAATTTACAGAATTTTGCAACCAAAGTGGTTACTATATAAACAATTCCAGCTGACAGCTTTAATTATTATTATTATTATTATTATTATTATTATAAAGTTCAAATACTTAGAGGTTTTATAACCAAATATGTGCAACTTTTGGTTTTTAAAAATTAAATTCCTCCACACTGTCAGGACACTAAAGGAAAACCAACCGTGGTCCTCTCCAAAGGGGTCAGACAGACATCTTGCTGCCAATTACCCCACAGTGGGACAGATTAGCCCACGAACACGAAAATCCATGAGCTTGGATATGGGACAGCCTTCACAAGCCAACACTAAAAAGCTACTAGGTAAGTAAAACACTAGGTTTACTAGTTTGTTACAAACTGTTTAAAAAGCTAAAACAGAGAAAATGTTTGTGGGTGAATATAACGTATTTATTTGACATTTTTAAAATTGGGCCTGTCCTTTCTTCTGGTGACATACATAACACCTACACAATACAAATTGGACCAACCTCCACAATTAAAGTCCCTCCAAACTAAGACTCTCCCCTCTTCCCTGCTTCCACCCACCCAATAGGAAGTCTTTAATTAAAAAAAAAGGGGGGGGGGGCTTTGCAGTGAAACATGACGGTCTCCCTGTTGAACCTTCTAATAAGGGCTCGTTAGTAGCAGCAGTTAAGCAGTTGGTGGTGTGAGCACAGGACCAGTGGAAACTTATTTGAGACCACAAGACTCGTCTAATATAAAGGCCACCAAGCAATCAGCAGATAGTAACAACTTTCAGTTACTTCCAACGAATGTCGGGTTTGAATTGGCAATCTGCAAGTCCATAGCCTCTGACCTGAGCTGTTCTTTAAGCCATCTTGACCCTTCCTGTATTCTGAGATTGTATAGGGCTGCTGCAAATCCCTTTTGCCAGCTCTACATCAGCCAGAGACGTCCTTAGAGAGCAGTTTCCATTCTCTTTATGGCTAATTTACACTGTGAAAGTGGCATAAAGGGGCCTTAGTATAATTGAGAATCAGGTTCCTAGAACTCAGTATCGCACAGCATGTAGGGGGAATGCCATGAAACGTGATTTTGGCCTCAACGTGTTACTTAGCAGTTCCTTAAGGGGCAGAATATCCTGGAATTCATTATTTCAACTTGTCTGCAGGAGAGAGAGGGATGGGGAAGGATTGTGGCATAATGAGTGAGTACTCTGGTCAACTGGAAGTGATGACTAAGGCTAAGATTATGTCACGGAGGTGGCGGAAGTCACGGAATCCGTGACTTCCAGCGACCTCTGTGACATTGGAGACCCTGCAGCATCCTAGTCTCCACGGGACCCCCAGAGCTGCCCAGCCGCTGCTTGTGGCAGAGATCCCCCCCTGCAGTGGCTCAGCCACCATGAGCAGCCAGGGCCCCTCCGCAGCTCCCAACCACTGGCGGCAGCAGAGGGACCCCAGAGTTGCTCAGCATCCACAGGTGGGGGGCCCTCCCACCGCTCCCCAGCCACCGCCGCTGGCAGGGGCCCCCCTTGCAGCTGCTCAGTCGCTGCGAGGAGCAGTCCCCACCCCCGCCCCAGCCGCCAACAGCAGACACACCCCGGAATTGCTCAGTGGCCTGGGACAGGAGGCCCCCCCATCCCCAGCCCCCACCCTCCACAGCTCCCCAGACTCCACCTCTGGCAGGGACCTCTCCGCAGTTCCCCGCAGAGCAGTGGGGGACCTCTCCCAACCACTGGGCAATGGGGTCCCTGCAGCTCCCAGCCGGCTGCTATGGGGATGAGGGGGGAGAGCCAGGGTGCTGGACCTTCCTCCCTCCCCATTTTGTCAGGGATGTTTTTAGTAAAAGTCAGGGACAGGTCACGGCTTCTGTAATTTTTTGTTTATTGCCCATAACCAGTCCATGACTTACTAAAAATATCCATGACAAAATCATAGCCTTGGTGGCGATATCGAAGTATTGGAGAGTACCTGGTGTGACCAAGCTTCCTGCCTTGGCCAGCTAGACCACTACAGTGAGCTGCATGCTTCTGTTTCCTTCTCAAGAGTGGATCAAGGATTTGGAATAACTATACTGGCCACGTCATTTAGGATTATATTGCTTTTTAGAGCTTTGGGGAGGCCTGCACAATACCCACATCTTGTTTACCTCAAACCAGTGCTGTTCAACCTCTCACCTTTCATAAACACTAAAATTATACACACTGAGTGAGAGGGAGTAGTGACCCTGATAGAGACTCGGGTTCCAGTAATAAGGCATTTGAATATTTACTAAATGGGAGACACTGTAGTATGCTGACCAGGAAATAAAGTGGCACACACTCGGCACCTAAGCCATAAATATCATTTTTTAAAATTGGCTGCTAAACTGATGTGTTAGCCAAGCGTTTCAAAAGATGTGACAGTAATATCCCAGGTACTACTGTGACCATATCTAGAGCTAATGTATCCACAAGTGAAGATTGTTCTAGAACACCAGCAGGACAAAGGCCTACAGAGGTCCTGCTCATGCAGGGATGTGCTTTGCTGTTCCATACGAAAGATATCAGTGTCACAGAGGATGGCGAGACCACCTCTCCCAGTGTTCTTGTCCATATGTCCTTGGTAGTGTAATACCTTCACAGCAAAAAACATTCAGTACCTTACTATTCAGATACACAGAGAATATCCACCATGGCTTACTGATTTAATTTCTCGATAATTTTTTTTTTTTAGGTACAAGGAAAAGTTTTGACCACTTGATATCAGACACAAAGGCTCCTAAAAGGCAAGAAATCGAATCTGGGATTACCACACCCCCCAAAATGAGGAGAGTAGCTGAAAATGACTATGACATGGGTGAGAAGAAAGACTAACACTTTTAGACTGTTCCTAGTATTAAATGCAGCGCATGCACAGGAAAAGGATTATTCCTAAATTCAGTGTTCATTTATTTAGGGTACAACAAGGCAATAGATATGCATTTGTCTTAACAAAACAAGCCACCTAGAAAGTCCTCAACCTTTTGCAACACTGGCAATTGAATCTCGAATCACTACAATTGAACAAAGTTAATACGGAGACCTAGAGTAAAAGGCAGCCAAAAATAAACATTGCATAGCAGAAAGAAAGCAGATTATACCCTTTATATTTTTATCAGCACTGAATGCAGGGTTTTTACAAAGGAACCAGTGGCCTCATGGATAGAGCACTGGACTAGTACTCAGGAAGCCTGGGTTCTGTTCCTGGCTCTGTCACTCATCTATTGGGTGACTTTGGGCAAGTCACTTCAACTTCCTGTCCCTCAGTTTCCCCTTCTGTGAAATGGGATATTGTTCTTTACCTACTAATGAAAAGTATTACACACGAGCTTGGTATTATTATTTATTATTATTATTATTATTACAACAAACATGCTTTTTCATAACATACAAGTCATTGAGTTGTGGATAACACAAAGCTGCTTCATAGGCATTGTAGGTGGCTGAATTTGATGGGATGGTATATAATTCTTTGTTTTTTAATTATTGTGCTCTGGCTGAGTAAATTTTTTTTTTCTGGCAGAAACCCAGAGAATATCACCCCAACAACACCCACACCTTCGGAAAGTTTCTGTGTCTGAGTCTAATGTCCTCCTGGATGAAGAGGTCCTTACTGATCCAAAAATTCAAGCCCTGCTGCTTACTGTTCTTGTAAGCACACTTTCCCCATATTATGCTGTATTTTTTTTAATGCACTATATCTTTAAAACTAGCATGTATGTTTCAGTGCAATCCTAGTAGGGCTTGATTGATCAAGGTCTGTCCCTGATGTGTAAAAGGCCTTCTATTTTGCCCCACTAATGTCTAGGATGTACAAGAGAATTACTTTTTAAAATGCATATTTAATATCCATAAACAGGCAAATATTCAATGTTCACATTTATGCACCTTTTTGCAGAGTACATCAAATTATCTCACTTTTTCACAGGTGATGAGAATCATAAAACAAATGATGATGCTACAATGTGTGCATTATATATAATTTTTTTAAATCTTAAATTGCTGGAACTAGATTCATTTGATTTTTAAACTTATCTGAGCCCAGTGGTTGAGGGTTGCAGTATAAATTACTTTAAATGTTCTCCCAGCCTGCTCCAGTGCAGTTCCCATCACTGCCGTCCTCTGAAAAGACATTCAAGAATGTTTAATCTGAATTTTTGTTCTTACTGAAACTCTTTGAAGTTTGAGTACATTTCCAAAATTTCATTTTTTGAAAACTGGTGGGGCAGTCTTTGTTGAAAACATTTCTCACCAAAAGAGGGAAATGTATTGACCAAAATTGTTGCTGTTTTTTTTAATTTTGACCACCTCCATTCGTTGTCAGTCTCCTGTGTGCACATGAAATACACCTCTACCTCGATATAACGCTACCCAATATAACACGAATTCAGATATAACGTGGTAAAGCAGTGCTCCGGGGGGGCGGGGCTGCGCACTCCAGTGGATCAAAGCAAGTTCAATATAACAGGGCTTCACCTATAACGCAGTAAGATTTTTTTGGCTCCCGAGAGCAGCGTTGTATCGAGGTAGAGGTGTACTTGAAATGAAAACTGTCCTTAAAAAAAAAAAAAAAAAAAAAAAAAATCCCTTAATGTGATTATCTATCTTGCTAGTGCTCCTTTTTTGGCAATCAAGTGCTGTTAGTGATGAACTGGTGTCATCCCTCAATGTTTGAAATCCTTGTTATAAAAAAATTAAGCACAAATATTCACCTCCCAAATCAGAGAGATACTGATTTTTGTCCTTTGCATTATGCCAGGCAACATTAGTAAAGTACACTACAGATGAGTTTGACCAACGAATTCTTTACGAGTATTTAGCAGAAGCCAGTGTCGTCTTCCCAAAGGTCTTTCCTGTTGTGTAAGTAATTAAAACTCAGCTTATATAATTTCGTATTAAGCTTGCTGCTTTACACTTGCATAAAATGACTTCGGGAACTGGATGGCGGGGGTTACAAGACATTTTTTACCCTTAGGTTGCTCGTTCAAATTTAACTTAGACTTGTAAGGACTGAAGGCTGTTACCATTGGAAGCTATCTAGTGGCCTAGGTGAAATGCGTTTGGTGTTCTTGGTGGTAGCGGTATCCTGAAGACAGAAACCACCCCCACAGTTGGTACTAATAAGTACCCTTATTGACCGTTTCCACAGAGAGGCCAAAAGCCATGGAGACTGAATTATGCTCTGCCATAATCCTTCCAAGTCAGAGTTTGGGGGCTTTGGCCTGGCGCTGGATAATCTTGCACTGCTCTTGCCTATGCTGTGCTTCTTCCAGACTTAACACCAAAACCTTCCCCTGCTCATGGCAGCCATTGGTCCAGCAGTTCAATCATGGTTTCAGTGTTTGACACTATAAAAAAGAGTTGAAATAAAAATAAAAACTTACGGGTTGTTTACAGTGCATTAGTGTGTTGTTGCAAAACAAGGGGATACATGTTACCTTTTAGATTTTTTTTTTTCCCCAGCAGATAAACAGGGTTGGGTTTTTTTTACTGGTGTCCAAGTGTCATCGAAGTATCGGGTCCACCTAGCTGAGAGCCAATAACAGCCAAACAGGGATAAGGAGGAGCTGCTCTATGAAGGGGGGTCACTAATAACTTTCACAAGTGACCTGTCAAAACAAGTTTCAGAGTGGTAGCCGTGTTAGTCTGTATCAGCAAAAAGAATGAGGAGTACTTGTGGCACCTTCGAGACTAACAAATTTATTTGGGCATAAGCTTTTGTGGGTGGGTTTTAGACCACGAAAGCTTATGCCCAGATAAATTTGTTAGTCTCTAAAGTGCCACAAGTACTCCTTGTTCTTTTTGCTGTCAAAACAAGTTATTTAAAGTGCAGCCCAGGTGTACTCCTTCAATATGATTTTGCATACATGTTTGTTTAGTTAATCACTGTATTCTTGTCTATGTGCAATCAATACAGTTTAGGAAAGTCAAGCTATTGTAGTGTAACTTGTGTGGACTTCTTAAATTCAGGTCTGCATGTAGTAGAAAAAATATCTCCTCCTGTTATAAAATGATGGTCAGAGTCAAAGGAATTTCACAAGTCACCGAAATCAAACAGGCAGTAATTGGCGTCCTTTATGACAGTATCAGGAGTTAATACCAAGGACTGAGTAAATCCAGAGATTCATTTTACCAGTTAATTATTTCCTTGTAAATAATTCAAATATTTGATTTTGCATGTTTGAGTATTTTGTTAATTGCTAATTAAAGAAAAGGGTTGATGTGTTAAATTTTCTATGGGGTTTTCAAAAGCACTGAGGTGACTTAAGGGCATAAGTCCCATTGAAAGTGAATAGTGCTTTTGCTCCTAAATCACTTGGACACTTCTGAAAATCCCATCCCAATCGTTTTGTTTGATAAATGAACCTGCAGTTCAGATCTAACTTTAGATAACTATATGAACAAAAAGACGACCCTTACTTTTGTATTGTTTAGGCACAATTTATTGGATTCCAAGATCAATACTCTTTTGTCACTGTGCCAAGACCCAAATTTGTTGAATCCAATTCATGGGATTGTTCAGAGTGTTGTCTACCATGAAGAATCTCCACCCCAGTACCAAACTTCTTACCTACAAAGTAAATATCTTTCTGCTTTTTTTTAAACTGCTCTACTGTACAATAAATAAATAAAAATGTTTCCATCAGGATTATTGTTGCCCAGAATTTGTTTTGTGAAATTAAAAAAAAACCCACACATCTTAATGTAAGAATGTATTCGTTTGTAATAAATTACCTATTTTAATGTGAATTTCAAATTCCTTGCTATGACTGCATGTTGCCAACTGCTTAAGAAAACACTAAGTGAAATAGGCTAGAAATTAAAACTCAGTAATCTGTTTCCACTGACCACGGCGAGGGAAGTATAAAATGCAAATACTGGTCAAAAATTGCTAATAATAAATGAGATTTGTAAAATTCTCTTAGATGTAACAATCAAGTGTCTAACTAGTAAATTAATTGCATAAGGTAACATTTTAAAAGCACCTAAATCCTGTTTTCAGAGTGACTTAGGCACTGAAAGTCCATGAGATTTAGGCTCCTAAGTCACTTTTTAAAATGTGACTTAGGCTCCTAAGTCATTTCCCTTGTGGAAATGTTATCCATGCTTAAATGCTTAACCTGACAGCATCCCTTTTCAATTTGGGGTTTTTGAATTCATTTATTACACTTAAGATGTAAATTATATATAAAAAACAAAATTCAGCAGTTGTACTTTTTACATGTTGAACACAAAATTCAATCTATTTTTAGGCATAAAAAATGTCACGGTTTGTCACTGTGAGATCCTTACATAACATTTTGTTCAATATGTAAGCAAATCCAAGTGATGCATCTTGTATACTTTCTAATTAGTTTGGTTTCCTATCAAAATTCTATGAGAAAATTGTTTGTTATAGGGTAGTAATATTCAATTTGTTGTTATAGGTTTTGGATTTAATGGGTTGTGGAGGTTTGCTGGGCCATTCTCTAAGGTAAGAATAGTATAAAAAATGTAAGTTCTTCAGAACCTTGTCTTTATTCTCTATGTGGAGCACCAGGATGCCCTTATGGCACTATATATAAATATAAAAAAATAATGTTGATAAAACAGACTAGCCCACTAGGCAAACTTTTATGTGTAAGGCAGTAACTAGCCCTCTGGCGGACCTCACAAATCTTGATAGATTTGATAAGCAGATATAAAAACAGATAATTTTACCTACTGTTAAACTATCAAAGTCAGGTAAGAGCAGTCAAGTTGGTAAATAACCCTTTGCAATGCTCTTGTTGTCATTAAGAGGCACTTGACATACGTTGTCATTCAACACATCTTTAGTTCTTTATTAAATGTATTTTGTGGCTTACAGAAATGTGGAAATCAATACAGAAGTAAATTCACAATGATAAATTTCACGTTTTACACTGAACGCAATATTGTCTTAAGTATTGACCACCTGTACTGCAATTTGTTCTGTCGAATCAATGTAACAAGGACCAAATGAGCAGAGATGGGCAGTGGTTGGATATTTAGATTTAAAGGAGCACAGATAATGTTTATAAATCACCACGTTCAGAACTAGACACAGCAGTTCACCTTCTAAAGGAAATTTTGGCATTGGTGCTCCCACTTCATTACTTGCTGCTGCTATCCAGTGGTATGTTCATATTATAACTTCAGATTGCCTTTAGTGTATATTAAAATTAATCTGAATATGAGCCTAGATTGCACATGCCCACATAAAATGCTTAAAGACCTAGATAAAAAAAGCAAACCCCAAAGTAAGGTTTGAGGTAAAATTTATGTTGATATTGGTGGAAGTGAAATAGGAACAGATCTCTTTTTATTTCCACAGCAAACACAAATCCCAGATGATGCTGAGCTTATAGTGAAGTTTCTTGATGCCTTGATTGACACCTATTTGCCTGGAATTGATGAGGAAACCAGTGAGGAATCTCTACTGACACCTACATCTCCTTATCCTCCTGCAGTGCAGAGCCAGCTTAGTATTACTGCAAACCTGAACCTTTCTAATTCTATGACCTCACTTGCAACTTCCCAGCATTCCCCAGGTCAGTAAATGTTTTCATATTGCAAATATAAAGGGAACAGACTGAAGCCCCCAAACCAAAAAGTTTCAGTAATACCCCAGAGATGTTAATATAGTAAGTGACATTCCATTCTGAAGCAGAGCTTGATGTTGATTTTGTTTGTCATGAAAATTGTCTTCTGGCCCCGTAAGTGGGACTCAACATTGCCATATGTTACTTGCATCTCAGTATCGACGGTAAATTTGTTAACGAGGAAAACTTGCAAAATGTCCTAGGGATTCAAGTTTTTCCTGTTGTTAGCGATACATGCTGAGGAATAACAGCAAGGTGCAGCAGCATGCAGGAAAGAGCTACATTTTATTGTGTCTATATAATATTAGAGCAGTGGGTGCTAAAAAGTAAAGGTTTACATTCCTGTTGAGATATCCTATTTCATCATGGAAATAACAATATGAGAGTCAAGATAAGATAGGAACATGCAAATTAATGCCCCAGGGGAAAAAAATCCAAAACATCTGTACTCAGTGGGAGGCAAGCCCTGGAAAGCAGTAATGCTGACGGAGACATGGGGGTTATAGTGGGGAAACTAAATAGATATGAGTCGGTAATGTAATGTAGTTTTTTTAAAAAAAGTGTAGTTTAAGGCTGTACAGGCAACAGCATGATGTCACAGAACAGAGGTGGTAGTCCCGCTGAATAAAAGAACTGGTGCTCCCACACCTGAAATACTGTTTCACTTCTGACCACATTACTAAAAAGATACTGGTAAATAGAAGTTCCAAAAAGAACTACTACCAAGTGTTAGGAAAGAGTAAATGATGGAGGAATGGAAGACTTTAATATGTATGCTTTGCTATGTGACAACTAAATGGAAGGAATTAAAGCTGCAGATGTTTGCATGCAGGGGGATAAACAGCGAGCAAGGTGAGGAATTATTACATGCAGTATATGAAGATATGAGTGGGGGCAGTAGGATGAAATGTTCAAAGAAAACACAGGTTGAATATAGGGGAAAATTTCTTGATACATTAGGCAGTAGTTTTGGATTACTAACTTACACATCTAGTAAACGTCTTTTCTGCCTCTGTTAGTGATACCAATATAGTGTATAATTTTGCCCTGTTGTGTTCAAATTGCTACAGCTCTGACACTTTAAAAAATCATCTTTTTGGTTCCATGCTTATTTTTCTATTCTGGATGCAAGGATTGGTAGTCTCTTGCTTGCCTTTAGGTCCAGTACTTGCCTCTGTTTTCTGTCTGGCTTCTATTGGCCCAAAACCAGGAGTCAGTTGCACTCAAGAAATCTAGCCTTCCAGTTCTCCTTTCCGCTCACAGCTGTTGTCCATGTTTCTTTGCCTATATGATAATATTAGGTTTGCAAAAGATGAGGCAGTGCCTTGTAAAGCTGGTTACCAAATGAGTAACATTGAAGTGTATTTAAAATCTACCACTTTATCACTTAGTTTTGACCTCAATGCAGTCTGTCCAGTGTCTTTGAAGAAGTGGACTCCAATTTTTTAGAACAGGTGAAACACTAGTTGATTTAATCATTGAAGAGAGAGTGCTAGGATTGTGTCTTGAGAAAATTGAACCAGTTTAGGTAGAAAAATCCGTTATCCTCAGGAGAAACTGGCTCATTTCCCAAGTTCTGGCTAAGCCAAGGTGATTTATTTCACTAAATAGCTTTGTCCTGAATGGGAGAAGAGTATTAGTTTTTCAGCGTTGTACCTGTCTATGCTGCTTTATCAATAGCACAGCTCAGCCCTAGGGAGGCTTTTATTGTCATTGCAGTCTTGTTGCTGTGTCCTTATTATAGATGTTCATGCTGAGGACAAATAACGAGACTTGGGCAGTGAGAAACAGAAGAATTGGGGTGCAATCAGGTTTATGATCGCAAGGTGTTAAAATTATCAACACTATTTTTCAGTAATGGTTACAGTAGACATTAGTTTTAGAAATCTTGGAAAAATCAGTTTTTTACATTGCAAGTTTTTTTATGTTCCTATCTTAATTTCTTAAATAAGAAGGTGGTTTTAGCTTTGTTTATAAACATTCAGTAATTTTTGGCAGAAGTATTATAAAGCAATGAATAGTCAAAAGTGTCAAGTTGGTAGACTTTGTTTAAAACAGAAAACTACATGAAGATCTTAGATGGTGTCTCAATAGTGTTACTGTGAGTATTTAAAGGGACATAGTTAAGTTAAAAATCAATTTCTTTCTGAAAATTTTGAGCTGACTATAGGTACAGTACAAATAGCACGTAAGATTCCTATTACAGGAAAAAGTTGAGGGAAAATTTTGTCAGTTTAATTTGTGTATTTGCCAACACTGTTTGTTTCCCTCTATGGTCAGTTAGGAAGATGGAAACCGACAGACAAACAGGAGTAGGAAAAAAATTAAAGGCATTTAAAAAATAAAATTCAGGACATGCTGGTCAACATCTTAATAGAAAGACCTGTCTTGCGGATACCTCTCGTCCCACAATTTTACGTAACATCTCTGTGACGACTCCAGCAGTTGTTTACACATAGTAAAGTGATGTTGGGAAAGTATGTATCCGTAACTTCTGTACTGCATTGTGTGTTGTGGTGGTCTTTTCAGGGCAAAAAAAATTGCCGTGTATGCTTTTGCTCTTCATTTCATCACTTCCCATCTGTTTTGTTTCTCTCAACTAGAAACAAGGAACACGTCAGCTCCCTGCAAACCACTAGCAAGTGTTCTGCCAACCACACTGGTCAATGGGAGACAGTTTGGGAGAAAACTAATTTTTTAAAAATCCTATTCACTTTTTAAAAAAAAGGGGGTGGGGGGTTTGGCAGTGTCTGTTCAATGTGTACATTTATTACATTATATTAATTTTTTTTGTAATAATAAATTAGACTATATAAAATGCAGAGCTAGAGATTAGTCAGAGCATGCTTTGTGGTCACAAGACTGCTTCATCCAATAGCTTAGCTATCAAGAGTGGTTTAGCGCTGTAGGAGCTAAAAGATACGATATACCTGGAGTTACTGCTACTGAGAGCAGATTTTTCTCAGTGGTCTTATTGGCTTTTTATCAGTTTAAGCATTTCGATTTTTCTGCTAGTGTTGAAGAAAGCAAAAGAGAGAAGCTTCAGCCTATAAGGAATTCTATATCTGATTCTTAAATTTCTTTAAAATGTACAAAACTGATTTGTATTTCTTGGCTTTATTTTGTGTTGTGGGCTAGTATTTTAAGTGACTTACTAGACCTCCCACCTGCAAGAAAGTTATTCCGTTAAATTTATCACATAGAAAACTCATTCCTCTGAAAGCTCAGTGGTAACTTTAAGCTTTTTTTTGCAGATGTTGCTTAATACAGAGGATGGTCTTGATATTACTTAGTCCTGCCATGAGGGCAGGGGAGGGGGACTGGGTTGGATGACCTCTCAAGGTCCCTTCCAGTCCTAAGATTCTATAATGCATTTTAATTTTTTTAAACTTATTTTCAGAACTTTTCAAATATATACAGTAAATGAGAGGAATACAGAAAGACACGTCAAGTCATCTATTAAGAACATAGGTATACATTACAATTTACATATAGGCCAATACTTTCGTAATTTACCAGCGATTGAATTTTGGGTACCAATTTCAGATAACTTGAATGGCTGGTGTTCAGAGATGCTCAAAACCTCTGAAAATCACCCCTTAAAGATATTTCAAGTTTGTCACTTAAAAATTAAAGCACCCAAAAACCCTAATAACTAAGAATATCTTACCCCAACTCTTAATTGAAATGTTACTTTGTCTCTTCTCTTCACCTTTTATTTCTTATTAGTGTTTTGCCTCTACCTGAATGTACTCACCCCATTCTGGCAATTGGGTGGAAGGGAGACTTAGAATTAGAGCAGTGATTCTCCAACTTTCTCATTCTATGGACCAGTTTGTAAGTCGCAGCCCTTTATGTTGTACCTCAACCCCCAAATCTTCCACTGCTTGGGCCTGAGCTGCACAGATTCGTACCGGGTTAGCTAAAGGTGTGATGTTAAACTGGTACAACTTTGTATGTAGATCAGACCTTGGTTTTCAAACTGTTCGGTCCTGTTGACCATTTAATTAGCCCACCCTACCACGTCTTTATGCAACTGTGGATGTGGACTAAGTCTTGCATTCAAATTAACTGTGCCATATTAGAGGCTCAGCTTGTTGGGGAAGTCAGGTCATTGCTATGTGTCTCTCTCACCTTCTGCTATTATCTCAGGAGAGATGAAAGGAAGCAAGGGGTGAGAGAAATGTTATCCCCAGAATGAAATCAGTAACCCAAGCACACCAGGGTCGGAGATAGAGATGACAACTATGCATGGTCTCTAGAAAGAGGTGAGGTAGCCACAGAAGCTCTAGGATGCACAAGAATTTCATAGTGATCCCATTCAACTAACAGAATCAGCTGTTTTGGTGATGTCCATCTTATCACATCGAATTAATTTAGAGATGACCATTGATTATACAAACAGGTTTTTATTATTATTTTAATAATTAATTTGATTAAGATATTCGCAAATATTAACATTTTTCCATTTCCTGCCTTTGGAAACAAGAGAACTAGGCAAAATCATTGTCTATAAATGTTTTGTGTCTTACTCTTTTTTCTTGTCCTGGACATTATTCACTTATGTTTTTTCTTTCATTCTGTGTCCGTGAAGCTTCTCTGCCTTGCTCTAAATCAGCAGTTTTCATGCCGCTTCCTCATCCAGGTACCCTCTACTTTCATCATATTTGCACGAGATACTGCTTGATCTGCATTAGAGGTGGGCTTAAGGCATGAGAAGTAATTTACTAAGCTCTTTAAACACAGGAATGACTCCAGATACAGTACTTGTAAGTAAGCGCAAAGCTGTTGCTTTTCTTGTATTATCTT
Organism: Terrapene triunguis; assembly: GCF_002925995.2. Classification (NCBI taxonomy): domain Eukaryota; kingdom Metazoa; phylum Chordata; order Testudines; family Emydidae; genus Terrapene; species Terrapene triunguis. Next base: position 11,680,941 of record NW_020664582.1, read on the forward strand.
TAGCTCCTTACTTGATACTTAAAACCCAGCAGGTGGGAATGTAAGCCTTGTCCACAGGAATAAAGCAGGTTTGAGAAGAGAATTGGCACCTAGATACTCCAGTGATGGGCACCCAATGAAGATAATCTACTGCAGATATTAGCAAAGAATAAGGGAGAGAGGCCGAAATGTTTCATTTGAGTTTTTGATTAATAGGAAATCAGCTTAAACATCAGTTGTATACCACCAGCACTTGCACACCAAGAGGAGTTGTTTGGAACCAACTTTTCCAGATCAATTATTGAAGGCCACATGCTGCTTTTTTTGAGAGACAATGTCATTTTGAGGCTTCCATTCATGTAGGAAGATACAGAAAGAATTGCAGAGAATGTGTTATGTGCTCACCCTTATAGACACCTTCCTGTTTTCCTTTATCTTGTGGTTTGCCTGAGCTCTAGGTTGTGTGCACCTGTGTGTGTGGAGCGGCAGGATGAAATAAGCCACAATGGACAGCAGGAGTCAGAATGTAATTGTGTTTTGAATTTAGAAAATAATCCTTATGCCTGTAAAATAGTGGGCCTGATTCTCCACTCTCACTAGTGTAAATGAAAGGAGAATCTAGTGACTGACAGAATGAGAGGCTGATTCTCATCTGAATGAGACAGGAGACAGTTGGAGGCAGTTGATTAAAATGGCTTGGAAAGTTTTTATTCATTAAATAAACAGTCACTTGCTTCCTCCTTCCATAATTAGGTTAAAAATTATCTGAAATTCCATTAACATTTTTTTCACTGTCACTAATTTTTGCTCTATGCCGCATTTTAACTGCTACCATTAAAATAATTTTCTATGTAGTGTTCGTTCTATTGCTGAACATTAACACAATTGCTCTTGAATATTCCTGAACATAACACACCCAACATTTTGCTGCAGAAATAATGAGGCATAAGCAGTGCAGGAATAATTTTCAGTCAATACACAGTTTCAGTATAAAATTGATATCTGTTACTTGGAAGCAGGTTTGGATTAAAGTGAGATTTCAGCTTCATTGCCTCAAATTAATTATTCTGTTTTAGGATGTTAGTGATGATCACTCTGGACCCAAAGTCCCTTCTGTGTGGAGTGACTTTTCACATTTGCAATGTTGTAAGTTATTTGTGTGAAGTTCAGACTAAAATAGTTAGAACTTCTGTTTGCTTTGTTCTAACATGAATCTTTTACACACTAAGTTATTTACAATTAACTTATTGTAGCTAGTCCAATATTGAGAGAATAGGGGTTAAAGCTGTTTAGAAATGTCTATGCATTTGAACATAAATCCCATGTAGTGCTTTCATCCTGACATTCTGTACTGTAAGCTTCATTCCACCTTTACCATATAGAGGTGCACTTGTTTAACTACAGTTCTGATAAAGGTTTCCTGTCAGTGGGTAGTCAGCACAGCCATTTGACACAGAGTGAAGTTTCCTGTTAGGCCCATTTTATGACCTCTATCTTCTGTGGTGCTCGCTGTGGAAAATATATTGGTTGGTGCTTTAAAAAAATGTCTGGTTTACAAATATTTAAATAACACTTCAACTGGTGTCTTTCATCACTTAAGCAGCTCTTCAAGTGATTGTCCACATGATCCCCTTCTAATGCACACGTGCTCCACGTGCATAAGGTCGGATTCTTTCGGCCAGGAGTGCTATTGGGGTCACACCTGAACCTTCGATTCCCTGCCACATATCCCCACTGAGGGCATAAAGGGCAGAATGAGCCCAACCATCTATCAGCTCCTTCTTAGCAACCATAGCTGCAAGGACAGAACCCCTGCAGTGTTCACTTCTCTGTACACTGTGCTATTTTAGTGATCTGCTCTGTGTGTGTGTGTGTGTGTGTGTGTGTGTATAAATAAATTAATTAATGGAGATGTCCTATCTCCTAGAACTGGAAGGGACCTTGAAAGGTCATGGCGCCCCTCCCTCCTCCCCAAGTACTCTTTCCTTCTCCCTTTCTGAGCACAGTAAAGAGGTATTGCACACCTACCCACTCAACTTGGTCCCATTCATGTGACTCCTACTTGCTTGACAGGGCGCCATCACTGTAGGCATAGACCTTTGGGAGATCAACATTTGCAGACTTGATTAATAATTTTCCTGTCTCTTGAGTCATTTTTGGGGCTCTCTGCTGGGGAGTTTCTCAGTAAATCATGGTACCTTGTTCCAATTACTTTCACGTATCAATTCAGCTAGTGCACAGAAAATCACTCAGATTCTAAATAGGAGCATCTCACTACCAGTACAGAGTCTTGGCCTTTAGTCTTTCAGCAGCACCAAGAGTATTTTTGGCAGTCATAGCAGCTTCCCTAAGGAAACAAGGAATCCAGGTATAGCCATACCTTGACAGTTGGCTCATTCAAGGATGATCACGGTAGCAGGTGAACAATTCCATTCCCTAAACCTACAACTTTTCACCACACCACTTTGTTAGGATCAACAAAGAAAAGTCATTGCTGTTACCAACACAGAGAATAGTTTTCATTAGGGCAGTGCTAGATTCCACATCATCAAGGGCTTATCTGCCACAGGAGAGTTTCAAGACCTTAACAGATCTCATCAGTCAGCTGCAGGCTCACCCACAAACATCAGATGTCACTGCTTGCTGGTGACCAGCAAGTGGAATCTGTGGACAATCAATCAGAGATCAGTTACTAACTTTACAATAGCTGTAGTTCTTCAAGATGTGTAGGCCACATGGGTTCCATGACCTACCCTTCTTCCCTGCTTCACTGGATAGTGTATTGGCAAAGGAGCTGATGGACAGCTGAGCTCTCTCTGCCCATTAGTTCCTTGAGTGTCAGAGCATAGGTCATCCAGGGCATAGGAACAGCCTAACTGGCACTTCTGACTAAGAATCCAATCTTGTGTGCATGAACACGTGTGCACTAGAAGGGGAATCCATGTGGACCATACATCTTGTAGAGCCACAATTAGAGTAAGATAAGTAAGTAACTGAGTTTTTTTAATTGTATCCAGTGTCCTAAGAACTCTCATTCAAGTTGATTTAAACCCTGAGAGTTCAGATCTGAAGTTTGAAAGGAGGGCAAAGCAAGTTATTTTCATATTACACTGACAGTGTATGCTTAAATATACAAAATGACATGCTTCAACAGAGAAGCAAGAAATGGAGCATTAGAAATAATTGTTCCCATTTATAGCAGAGGTCTGTGATTGTAGGAGCTATACAATGGGAGTATAGTGCGGCAAACCACTGCAGCCATCACTCTGAATTTATCTCCTAGTGGCATTCATCTGCTGATATTTGTTTGAATTTTATACCAGCTTTTTAAAAATTGAAAAAATATCCCTTGATTCAATTGCATTTGAACTGCTTTTGTAATGTTGCTGTCTGGTTTATAGCCATTTATATGTAAGGGGCACTTTCATTTTGTAAAGTAGCAGCATTTGTTTACATCCTTCTGCTTCTCTGTCATACAGACTTGATAGTGTTAACATTATTTCAGTACACTTGTTATTATGTGACGCACCTCTAATAACAATGTATAAAGTCTGTGGTTATTTCTGCCCAGTTGATAGAACAGTTTTTTGAGTCTTTTGTGGGGAAATTAGAATTTGTGAAGGGTGCTGAATTGGCCGCCCTAGGGTGAAATCCTATGGCTGTTCAACAGTGCAATATGACCAGTGGCAATGTAAGCTACATTCCAGTTACACTACCATGGTGGCTTATTCCCAATCTGGAGGGCCAACTTTCAGGGGTAAGGAAACACTTCCCTCACCAAGACCCATGGTCTCTGCTGACACTGCAACAAGCCCAGTACATGTAGTGTGTGTGACGGGGATATCTGTCGACAGGGAATTGGACTGAAGCCAGTCATTTCACATAGGCTACCAACCAGAGCGCAGGAGTCAAGCCAGCAACCTGTCACTGAAAAAGCTTTCTTCTTTTACCAATCCCCTGAACCATCTAGTCCCCCATGATCCTAGCGTTACTGTGCAAACCCCATTTTTATCCAAGGGAATTTTCAGTACCATTTCTACTGGATGTGTAGTAGATGTACATTTAATATTACAAATGAATATACATCAACAGGTATATCCTGTCAGCAGTGAACAAGACTATTAAAATGCAAATCTAATTACACACAGTTGAATTTTCTGTGGGTTTGCATACTGTTTATACTACCCCAGTACATGACAGGGAACATGATGCAGGTTATAAAAAGTAAGTGCTTAGCAGGTATTTTTGAAATAATTCAGCTGTTTTTTTTAATTGACATGATTAGTACGCTAAACAAACCATATGAATCAGGCAACTCAACATTCTTCAGCATAGTTCAGATCAGAAGCATCTGAAAATTTTTAAATTTTCATTTAAAAAAAATATTTTCTGTCTGCTGCCAAGCTGTAGGCCAAATCTCAGTACAATGTGATTTTAAAGCTGCCAAGCTTTGGCTCCCTGTGAGATGTTTATAATAAAAATATCAGAAATCCCTTAACTTGGGCAATGCTATCTGACTAGCACTGTAAGAAAGACTTAATATAACCCAGTGTTGCTCATACCCCAGACCTACTGCTCAGACTTTGAATTTGTACATATACACACCTGTTCTTCTTCTTTTCCAGGGAAATTTCTGGCCCATGACAGGAGGAGAGTATAATCCTTAGTTTACATATCAAATCATGACTGAATCATTTGATTAAACTTCAATTTGCATCAGTTGTGCACTGTCCTATATAGCACCTACCTATATGCCTGATGATCCCAGTCTTACTGTCCAAACCCCATTTTCTAGCTGGGGCACTAAAACTGAGCAATATTCCATGCCACAGTTCTACAGCCGATCTCTGTAATACTCCTGGTATCAATACAATTACTTAAAACAGAGTAGGCTGAATTAGAGAAAGAAATAGTGTAATGGTGGGAGGATGGTGTTGCTGAAAGTATGACAGACCTTCGGCCTAAATAAGAACTGTTTTGTGTTCAAAAGGCCTTTATGTATATTCCAGTACCATCTAGAAGCCCCAGTGTGCTACCTTCACATGGAAGGACACAGTTCCTGAAAAGCTTACAATCTAAATAGACTAGACAGAGTTAAGTATTGTCCCCATTTTACAGATGGGGAACTGAGGCACAAACAAATGGATTGACTTTCCCAGCAAAGCCAGACACTGAACCCAGATCTTCTGAGTCTTAGTCCAGTGGCTTAACCTGAAGACCATCCTTATTCCACTAAAATATCCTTTTATTCAAACCCAACAAAAAAAAAGTCCATTTTGTACTACAGTGGAATTAGGTTTCCACTGTAACCCATCAAAATTTAGAGGCTGATTCGGGGCAAACAGTTTTTTAGGCATTGTGATTCAGTTCATGCACAAGGGAAATTTGAAAGAGGAAGTAACTTTAAATGATTGAAGGACAAGAGGCTGCATATTGCTTCAGTTAAGGGCAGAAGAGCATGGTACTACCGTGCATAGATGTTAACTCTGAATACGTACTCACTAATAGAGATAAATCTGAAACAGCACTTAGATATTAGCATTCCCCTCCAAAACTCATAAGATATGAGCCTTGTATGCAGGGATTAGGATACTTGTGTGTGCACTGTTTAAATCACACTGGTCATAAAGTTTTTATTTTTTAATTGAAAATCTGTGGATACTTAAGATAACACAAGTGCAGATGTGCATTCCTACACCTGTACTCAAAGACGTCTTCCTGTTTAGAAAACAAGGATTTATTGGACTCGGTGAATAGTTTATATGCCTACATATGCCCTTTAGGGTGTGGTGAAAGCACAATAGAATAAAACATTCCAGCAAGTTTCCAGAGGCCTGATTAGCTAATTTCTTCTCTTTTAAGCTTGGAGGTAGATTTAACAAACACACACCAAATACAGGAAATAGTTTTTGTTATAAACAATAGTTTCACAAGTCACAATTTTTCTATTTGATTTTGATAATTTAGTATATGCAGCTTGTGTATATTTTTATGTATATATAGTATAGCATGACAGTTCAGTACCTGGATACAGTCTTTATACAAAAAGAACAGGAGTACTTGTGGCACCTTAGAGACTAACAAATTTATTTGAGCATAAGCTTTCGTGGGCTAATTTGTTAGTCTCTAAGGTGCCACAAGTACTCCTGATACAGACTAACATGGCTGCTACTCTGAAACCAGTCTTTATACCTCTTCTCAGTTCTTAATGAAAATATCAGATGCTGAAAAAGTTTTTTCATATTTCACACAACTGCATCAAGTCTGTCTCTAGATAGTCATCTATCTAGAGTTTGAGACATCTGTGAACAGTAAGTTATAAATAAGTTATAAATATTTTTGAAATAAGTAATTTCCTACAGATTCCTTACCAGAATGGAAGTGTTTAAACTTTTACTGCAGAATACTCACAGCTAAGGGTGGTTATTCTGTGAGATGCTGTATTTCTGAACACTACCTGTAAAAAGTGTTAAAACACCCCTATAATCTGTCTTGGAAACTCAGAATTTCACCTCCCCTGCAGGGTTTTTTTATAAACTAACTCAGTGTTATTCATTAGAGTTCACCCTGCAGGTCATATGGAATTTTAAGTTGCCAGAACTGTATACATGTAAATTGCCGTTAAATTTCTTTGTTTTTACTGCTTAATTAAGCCGTATAAAACTCTTTGATTCCCCTCCTCCTTCTCTCCCTTATAATATTTATATTAAGGGGCTTTTGACTGGGAGGTATGACTCAGCTCTGCAGGTGGAATACAAATGAACTCATTATATGACGGCAATACTAAAAGATGGTAATGTAAATGTTGCTCTGCTTGCTGTTAGTGTTTGACATTTTACACAGAAGACCAGAAGTGAAGGGAAGGAGGCTGTTATGAAATGGAGCTAAGATTGAAATAGTAGACTCCTCTTGACTGTCTCATATATCTAAGAAGCCTGTGGCCCTGCTAGTGTAATTTGATTGGCTCGACATTTGCAATGTTAATTTTGCTCAGTTCAGCTTGATTAGAGTGTATGGAGAGGTGTGAGCAATTGTAGATGATTGGAAGGTGACCTCTGCTGGAGAGTTCTGGTAAGGTTTGTGTTGAAGATGCTCTTTCTCTGGTAATTACCATTCAGTAAAGGCCTGCTGCTTCTAGCTTCACCTGCAGTAATTCTTATTTCTCTGACCTTCTTTTTCTGCAACTTTGTTATTCTAAGTATAAAGAATGTGTCTCATTTTTTTCTGTCATTAAAATTCTTAAATGCCTCCTTGGTGACCACTTTAACTGAGGGACAAACCTGCCTTTAAAATATTAAATTACAAGATAAATGGAACTGAGAATCTTACCCTCAGGAAAGTAATGTTGTGTCCCCTTCATTTCCCATCAGGAATTGACAAGGAGAATGTCGAACTCTCCCCCACCACTGGACACTCCAACAGCGGGAGGACACGCCATGGGTCCGCAAGTCAAGTGCAAAAGCAGCGAAGCGCTGGCAGTTTCAAACGTCACAGCTCTAAAAAGATTGTGTGAAGCTTTTTTTTTTTTAAAAAACTGACTTATGTACATGGGCTTCACTAGTGGCCCTCCACCAGTTGTGATGCTGCACTTAATTCTTAACGTTCCCATCCCACCAGCCATGTTGCCAGATGATCAACTCTTAAAACATTGCCTGAATTTTAATGCCTTCTTTTCTTTTCTTCTGTTTTTTGGTTTAAGCCAGTATTTCAGAACCATTCAACGGAACCATTTGTAGATCCTGAAGAACTTCGTAGATGAATGAAGTACGGAATTCTTTAACAGTGCAGTACAGTAGCTGTCCAAATATGAAAGCCATTTCTCATAGACCGTTTTACCTTGCTTCTGTTATATGCCTTGTTTGTTTCTTCTTTAAAGGAAAGTGTTAATGTTTAATCCTGTTTTGCACACTTTTCAAGTTAATGGCTTTATGAGCCGGGGAAGTACTATAATCCTTGTTAATTCAAACCCTTCAGATTTTTAGCTGTGGACTTTTTTTTACCATACTTAAAAGCAACCTTGAAATTAGCCACAGTGCAGTAAACCTAACCAGAGGTGGTTGATAAATTAAATCTTTAGTAATTAGCAATAAATTTAAGAGGAGGAGGAGGAGGCCACTTGTCTCTTCATTTGCCAGAAAGTAGCTTCATATATTTGGAACTGTGTATGGACCAGACTGGACAAACTGACTTTTTCCAAAGCAAATTTTATTTTTTGGTGAACTTTGACTGCACTAAAAGAAATGGATGTATAGAGGAAAGCAAATCATCAAGAACTGACTATTAATTATGCTCTCTTAGCCGCTGCTTGGAAAATTTATTACTTTTTTTGTTACCACATATCCTATGTTACTTTTGCCCTTTCCACCAATTTTATGCACCTTCAAGAAATTCCTGGCAGAATAACTATTTGGGAAAGTTGTATGAAGTAACTTTCAACTCACTCAGAATTTTGTTTAGCAAAGCTGCTTGTGTGCTGCCCAAGCAATGATACAAAATCATTAATGTTCACTTCAATGCAAAATGGTACATGAATTTAAAAATAACTGACATTTTTGTCAAAGACAGGTTTCCTATGAATGTTTGCAATGCAATTTCTGCTATCAGCGTAGACATTTCTCTCAAATTTGTCTAGCAGAATTTTCAATTTTTTTTTAAACTTGCAAAAATTGTGTTTGGGGTTTATAAGAAGTAAACTGAAATTGCTTTCTATCACTGTGAAAGATTCATCAACTTACAGTAGTATATTAACAATGGATGACTGTGATAATATGCTGCTATGTTGAATGATATGTAATGAAGTAGCACTACGTGCTGCAAATACTATATGGACTAAAAATGTGCGTAACATTTTGATCTCAGAGGTAAATATAAATTCTGACAATAGAGGGCATGTCATCTGGGTGCTCATTTTAGGGCTAAATATATCTACTGTTAATGCCAGGTGGTCCCTGTTGTATGTTAGGATTTAGCAATTTATGAATGGCTTGAAAGAAAAAAAGTATATAGTATTTAAAAAAATAAACAAAAAAACCCCTCCCATAGTGCGATTTCAGTAGTGGCTTTCAGTAAATCAAACTCCACAGCTAAATTAATAGAGAATGGTACAACTAAGTGTTCAAATTTTATTGATATAGCACATTATTCACATTTATTCACACAGTAACAGTGTAACATGTTTATGTAAATAAAAATTTGCCTTTATTGTATTGATTCAGAAAATAACAATTTAATTTTTTTAATTTGTTTACAGTCCTGGAAAAACTATGAACACAAACTTAATATGCAAATAGTTTGCCAAAATAAGAGGAAAACTTAGAATTAGTAGTTATCTTGAAATAGATATGTTGGAAAATATTGAAGACTTGTGCAATTAACCAAACTTTTTTTATTCTTGATCATGTAGGAGCTGCAGTAGAAACTTAATTATTAAAATTCTACAAAAGCTATGTATGAAATGGGTTATGAGGATAGAACTGAATTTAGGAATAGAGCAATGACCAATGCCAGGTACTAAGCTGCTATGCATTCATAACCTTGGATATCACAGATAAAATCTCTTCCATCTAGCACATCCAATTGTGTAGTAGTCAGTTTCAAAATCTGTCAGTTTAAAACCTTGATCATATTGAATCAAGCTAATTCTAGCCCTGTCAGTTTTCTCAGTGTTCAGTTTTATTAAAGATAATGAATCCTAAACAAAACTCACTAATATGTTTTTTCTCACCATAAGGCGGGGAAATCTTTTTAAGGTAATATGCTGTTAGAAAATAGAAGCTTTTAGCTCTTTCAGTTTCCCTGGTGAGCTAATTTTCAAAAATATTGCATTTTTCGTGTTTATTACCGAATCAGTTTGGGTTGGGTTGAGTATATTTAAAACTACCTTTTCCAGAGTTCTGAGATTGCCTGAAGAAATTGGAATTCATAAAAACTATGTGCATTTGAAATGTGTATGTTGTGAAATCAAAATACAGTGATCAAAATTATCCTTCGTGTGAGAACCGCAGGAGTCACTCAATACCCGCTTGACGCAAACTGATTCCATGTAAAATAGGCAATAAAAAGTAACTCACCTTAGTAAAATGTCCTTGGGTGGGAGGGATTGTCTTAACATTTCTACCATTAAGTTGGGTCAGAAGATCTGAACCGTCTAGAGCAGGGGTGCCAAACTCATTTGGAGGAGAAGGCTGTATTCTATGGTTTATTCTAGTCTGTGGGCCAGCGTATAAATTCAGGACCATATATATACTCCCCACATTGTACAGTGGAACAGCCACCAATGTTGGTCGGAGGGTTGCAAAGAGATCAAGGGAAGAACATGGTCTTTATATAGCGACTAACCATCTAGTGATAAGTTATTTGTTCAGTGCCTTATCGTCACATTCTTCACTCAGAAAATCTGCTCCCCAGTAGACCCACTGCTATTTGTCTTTTTCTTTCTCATCTTCTTTCTTAATTCCTTATTCTCCTTTCTTGTTTTTTTCCCTCCTTTCCTTGTCTGAGTCTTCTGCCCTTTTCTCTGCCTTTCTTTCCCTACGGCAACTGCCACTTCCCAATACAGTGTGCTTCACTCCCTCCCCCTGGCACCTATTCCTTTTACTAAAATGGTCAGTGATTAAATAGTTAATATTGAGCCTGAAGTATCACCACTGGGCTTTTGGTACTCCAGTCCGATTAACAGGGAACAGAGGAGTTCACACCTCTGAGTCATTGTTTCAGACAGCTGCAGACTCAGCAGCCATCGCTGCATTGGTTACACTCTGTTCACATTTTAAGGTGATCTCTGCAGCCATGGGCCCTAGATACTTTGATTGACAGGAAAGCTTAGATTTTGGAGACTCTGATTTTGACATGCGGACCACATAAATACATCACGGGGACCGTATGTTTGACACCCCTGTTTTAGAGCATGTTTATCCATTATGCATTAACCACATTAAGTACTGTAAAGAAGATTGACATTTTATTGTTTGTGTTTGTATTTTCCCTGACTTAAAGTTAACTCGGTAGTATTTTAATAGTGCATAACCTACCTGTTAATTATACCAATGCTTCTGCTTTAATGTGCATGCAATTTATTTTCCATGAAAGGAAACATTTCAAATAAGTATTGTGGACTGAGCATTTGGGGAAGTGCCAGTGCTCTATTCCTAATTGGTTTGTAGCTTTTAGGGCTTTTTCTGTTTCATTCTAAGGTTAATATTTTTCAGATGTAATGAAGCACGTTTTAATGTTATGCAACAGACTTACCACAGAGAGTCACTTTTAGTGTTGGCCACACAATTTTTTTTAATGCAGTATATTCACCTGTAAATAGATTTTGTGTAAAATTTGACAAAGTATATTTACTACACTGTAAATACATGTGACAATATATTGTATTATTTTGCTTTTTTGTAAAGCAGTTAGTTGCTGTATATGTATAACATACAAATTTGATTATTCTAGTGTTAGTAATTGTTAACTACAACTTCTCCTTCCTGCTGGTGCGTTATGTCATTTAAAGAAGAAAAAATGCTGTGTACTATAAACTTACACTGTGTATGATAACTTACTATTTCCATTTGGGCCTCAACTTTGAAAATGTTTCCTTGATTTACAATCCTGTTAATATTGTAAGCAAGTGTGCGGCAGCCGGTGAGAATCCTGCTGACTCGAACACAGTTGGTAACTTGTAGGTAAAACTGTAGAAATCATGGTTTCAAATAATTGTTGTTCACCCTATTTTCCCCTCATGTATGTACTTCCCTTTTTTTGAAGTAAAATGTAAATTCAACCTGCTTTGAGTTGTTTGGGGGTCATTGGCTGCTAGGTTTCAAGGCTGACCTTTTAATTCTCTCTTATCCTTTTCTTGTCACTCGGGGTACAGGGATTTGTTTTATTCTTTTGGAAACTAGGAGTGGGTCTGAACCAAGAACCTAATCCAAAACTCATCAAGGTCAGGAGGATTCTTCTACTAACTTCAATGGGGAAGTCCACTTTCGTGTTTAAAGCTGTTGTTGTGGATTTGTGCCTGTGAATATTGCTGAATGCTTTTTCTCCATAATTGTTTATTTCTAGATCATGGTTAAACTAATTGACCCAAATTCTGCCCTCAGTTAAGCATGGGCAACTCCCATTGACTTAAAAGATTGCTAATATCTTGTAGCAGAGTAATTTCATGTCACCTCACATCAGTCAAAATCAGTTTATCATAATTTAAATAGCTCAGTATTTCAAACCCATTTATTTTTAAATGTAAATTTAGTTTTTTAATAACTAAAGGTGGCTGCTTAGTCTTTCTAAAAAATCTTTCAGTATAATCTGTCTATTCAAGCTTATTTTAGAAGCCTGGAATTTCAGCTATGAATTAAGTATCAATTAAAGGCAACTTTTATGGCAGCAGATTAATTATAATCAAGTCTGTTTTCTTCCATGTGAAAATATTACTTTCCTGTTTAAAATGTATAAATGCTTATATTCGGCCTTCTTTCTGAATTGGTAAAAGATGTCAGAGAACATATTCACACGCTTGGTTGCTGCAAACTAAACATTGCATCATTTGACCCAAGATCAGAGAAGAATATATTTATACACTCCACCACACGTACATGCGTGTGCACACACAATATCTATAGATCTGACTTTTGTAACACAGAATGCTGCCCTCGCCCACAGTTGGGACTGCGTGAAAGTAAGCGTAGCAGTTTCTGAAGATTTTTTTGTACGGGGTTGGGTTTCCATAATTTGCTATCCAAAATAAGAGAGAGCAGTAATGCCATATTTTCCAGTCCCTTTTTAAACTAACATCCTTATTAGTCTGGTTCATTATAGACGTGTGCACTTGCTGTATTCTCCCTCTCCCACCATGCGACAGTGCAGGGCATTGCAAGCTAGCTGTGGCTAGTGATGGTGAAAATTGTGCTCTTCAGGGGCCAAAAGATAGGAGCAAGTTCTTCAAGTGGTGTCTCTGTGGGTGCTCCACTTTAGGTGTCGCTGCGCTCGTAGCTGGAGATTTAAGGTAGCAGTGCCCCGGTTGGGCCGCACATGCGCAGTCCCTGTCTCATGCCGCTTCAGGCGGTTAACTAGCGCAGTGCGACCAACACCTCGCGCCCCCTCTCCCCCGTTCCTTCTCTACCACCGTTGGCTTGACTCGGAGCACTCAGCAGTGCCTCACAGCTAGAACTAATCTTTTTCCTGTCCCTTTAGCAGTATTTCTTAATTAGAATGCAATAGACTATTTCCCTTTCCTACCTTATCCCCATTTTTAAAAAAAAATCCTCATAGGACCGTACGTTTTTCAGTTTTTCCTGATCGCAGCAGCACTACACGCTTCTCATGGAGAAATCTCTTCGCTCAGCATCTGAGCCTGAGGTACGAACCCCTCCCAGCCAGAAATCACCGACTGCCACCTTGGACAAAGGCTTCCCTGTTAGGGGAAAAGATCCTGAACAGCCTGCCAATAAGGCAGCAAAGAAACGGGACACCACGTCCCCTGCTTCAGAGTTGACCAAGAAAAAGCGCTCCAATAGCGGACAAATGCTCCCAGTATTGACCACGCCGGCCATATCATCGGCCGACAGACCAGGTCCCGACGGTACTAAGAAACCCAGAGTTCCTAAGCAGTTGAGCTCTGTCACAGGTGCTAAGGTGCCAATCTCTTTGCAGACAAGGCAGAAGATTCATTGCATACCCTGAAAGACTCAAGGGCCACCTTGCGGTCTCTGGGCATCCACACACCTAGGAACAAGAGACGGCAGACCACTTACCAAACTCCTCTATGGTTCCGACCCCCTCCATATACTCAATGGAATAGGTATTACAGCCAACAGGGGCAGAAACAGATAACTACCAGGAGAAGACAATCCGCTCCCTCGACTACTACCTCTCAGCTGTCAACCTCTAGACAACAGATTTGAAGCCTTGGTCGAGGGCTCGAGAATCCCATTTCTCTCACTGCTGGCACCATCTGTCAGTGGCAAAATTTTTGGAGATTGCCTACTTCTCCATTCTACCCCATCTGGCAGTCCATCACCACAGACAGATGGGTATTAGAAATCATCAAAACCAGTTACTCCATTCCCCTACCCACCCACCCCTTCCCCATCCCTCTTCAGGGACCCCTCTCATGACCATCTACTGCGGGAAGAAGAGGTGAACCATCTCCTATCCCTGGGAGCAGTAGAACCTGTACCGACCCAAGTACAGAGCGAAGGGCTTCTATTCCCACTATTCTCTCACACAGAAAAACACAGGACGTTGGAGACCTATTCTTGATCTACAGCAACTCAACAAGTTTGTAAAAACACAAAGATTCAAAATGGTCACACTAGGCACCATAATCCCAGAATTAGAGAGGGGGGACTAGTTCTCAGACCTCTACCTACAGGACGCATATTTTCATATCTGTCCATCCCTCCCATCAGAAATTCCTGCGCTTCATAATAGCACAGGACCACTTTCAGTACATAGTTCTACCCTTCGGCCTTTCCACTGCTCCGTGGGTATTTTCCAAAGTACTTGCCATAGTAGCAGCCTACCTAGAGGGAATAATGATATTCCCGTACTTGGATGACTGCCTGCTGAAAGCACCAACACTTCAGGCAGCCATAGATTCCACCCAATGTATGATATACCTCTTTAAATCCTTAGGACTTCAAATAAACATACAAAAGTCCACCCTAACACCTGTCCAACGCCTGGAATTCATTGGAGCGGATGTCAACTCCCTCCAAGCAACTGCCTCCCTTCCAACAAAACACTTTCTGACTCTAACCGCCTTAATCTTAATAGCGTGGAACAGCCCACAGGTGTCTGCCAGAGCTTACCTGCAACTCCTAGGCCACATGACCACCACAACCTTTGTCGTCCAACATGCAAGGCTACACATGTGGTGCCTTCAAGCCTGGTTACATACAAATTATGCTCCCCACAGCCATAGCATAAACAAATTCCTCACCATGCCGAATGCAGTCAAGGACTCCCTGCTGTGGTGGACCAATCCGGACAATATTTGCAGGGGTGTGCCATTTCTGCAGAATCCACCAGCGCTCGCCATCACCACGGACGCTTCCTTCCTAGGCTGGGGGGCACATCTCCAGGCACATTCTATACAGGCCCGCTGGTCTCCAGTGGAGTCCCAGCTTCATATCAACCTGCTGGAACTACGAGCAGTTCAAAATGCTTGTTCTCATTTCCTACCACTAATCCAAACCAAACGGTACAGATTCCCTCAGACAATGTAGCCACCATGTTCTACATAAACAGACGAGGAGGAGCCCAGTCACGCTCCCTATGTACAGTAGCCATGCGTCTTTGGCAGTGGTGCATCAAACACGATGTCCATGTTATAGCTTCGTAAATACCTGGCTGCCAGAACAACACAGCAGATGCTCTGAGCAGGAAGTTTTATCAAGACCACGAATAGGAGCAGAACACACGGGTCATCCGAGATATTTTCCAGATGTGGGGGTTCCCAACGATAGACCTCTTCGCAACTGCACAAAACTCCAAATGCGCCCCCAGTTCTGCTCCAGAGTAGGACTCGGTCGACATTCTTCTGTTCCACAGAAGTTCAAAACATGTTGTTAAACAGCCGTAGGGCAACTACCCGACACACACATGGACATAAGTGGAAACTATTCGAATCCTGGTGCCAATGCAAACAGACTGCACCTGTGTCAGCCTCCTTACCTCTTATTTTGGACTATCTATTGCAATTTAAACAGACGGGACTTTCTGTGAGTTCCATCCGCGTACACCTCTCGGACATCACGACATTTCATCATAAAGTCAACAGATTCTCTATTTTCATGCATCCCATCACTAAACGCTTCTTAGAGGGCCTCTCCAACTCCTCTCTGGAAGAAAAACCCGCTCCACCATGGGACCTCAACCTAGTTCTCCATGCCCTCACTGAGCCCCCTTTCAATCCCAGGGCTACAAACTTGTTACTACACCTCTCTGTGAAGGTTGCGTTTCTAGTGGCCATTGCATCTGCCAGGTGGGTGGGAGAACTAGCTGCTCTCATGACGGATCCACCCTATACAATCTTTTTTAAATAAAGTATCTCTCAGACCCCATCCTAAGTTTTTACCTAAGGTGGCTTCATTGTTTCACCTTAACCAATTTATATACTTACCTACATTCCTTCTGAAACCACATACAGACAGTAGACAATCCAAACTACGCTCCTTGGATGTCCGCAGGGCTCTCGCCTTTTATATCAATAGAACAAAATCTTTTTGCAAGTCCCCAAAATTATTTGTTTCTATCACTGAACGATGTAAAGAGCACGCCATTCCAAACAACGCCTATCCAAATGGATATCCGACTGTATCAAACTCTATCTCCAGTATGAACGACAACCATCGACCGGGATCTGTATGCATTTTACTGGGAGTCTTTCAACCTCCATAGGTTTTCTCAACAACATCCCTATTGCGGAAATCTGTAGGACCTCAACCTGGACCTCACCACCCACTTTTACACAACACTATGCATTGCAACAACACACATCTTCCGATGCCTTGTTTGGTCACACAGTGCTTTCATCTGCTACGACTTCAACTCCAAAGCCCCCTCCTTCCACCAGAGGGTACGGCTCTGAAGTCACCTAAAGTGGAGCACCCACAGGGACATGACTCGAAGAAGAAGAGGAGGAGGAAATTACTCATTTTGTGCAGTAACGGAGGTTCTCCAAGATGTGTGTCCCTGTAGGTGTTCCACTACCCACCCTCCCTCCCCTCTGCTTCGGAGTTCTATCATGTACAGAGTCTGCAGTCGAGAAGGAAGTGGGGGTGGGAGGGTTGGTTGCACAGCACTAGTTAACCGCCTGAAGCGGCGTGAGACGGTGACTGCGCATGTCCGCCCCAACCGGGGCACTGCTACCTTATCTCTGGCTGTGAGCACAGGAGCGCAACAACACCTAAAGTGGAGCACCCACAAGGACACACATCTCGAAGAACCTCCGTTATCGCACAAGGTGAGTAACTTCCTCATCTTGACTGATCTTTTTGTCCTTACCAGAAAGAGGAATAGATTAAATTGTGCAGCTATTTATGAACACTTATGGAAATTAGTGGTAAATACCAAATCTACCATAGGAATTGAGTGAATTGCCTTCTAATATTGAGTCCTTTTGTCTCTTAATCAGAAATTGCAGCCAGGAAGCTCCCTCTACTGGCCAATGGGGATTTTTCCCAAAGAGGCTCTTTAATCCAGGGGTCGGCAACCTTTCAGAAGTGGTGTGCCAAGTCTTCATTTATTCACTCTGATATAAGGTTTTGCGTGCTAGTAATACATTTTAACATTTTTAGAAGGTCTCTTTCTATAAGTCTATAATATATAACTAAATTATTGTTGTATGTAAAGTAAATAAGGTTTTTAAAATGTTTAAGAAGCTTAATTTAAAATTAAATTAAAATGCAGAGCCCCTGAACCAGTGGCCAGGACCCGGGCAGTGTGAGTGCCACTGAAAATCAGCTTGTGTGTTGCCTTTGGCACACGTGCCATAGGGTGCCTACCCCTGCACTAATCCCAATCTAAATTATTTCCCCTGATACCATACACCAGAATATGGATTACATTTTAATAGTGATTCTCATGGACTGACTCCCTCTTGTGCAGGTCACTGACCCTTCCATTTGTGATCACATAACATCACTGTGGTAATTACAGTAATTGCTTAAGTGGAAAAGTAATATTAGAACCATAATTTATTTTGAGCTATCTTTTAATACAGTGTAGCTCCTGGATCCGTGGAGGAAAAACCAGTGCCATCTGACCAGTAAGTGCTCCACAAATCACAACTGGAGAACCCTTGCTGTACTTGGTCCTGATATCGCTGTAATGTTACAAAGGAAGAAGTTAGAGGACTCAGAATTCAGAGCTTTAAATATCGTCCTGGATGTGGTGGTAGAATTATATTCCGTGAGTAGTGGGATAAAATTGGAGAGATGGTAATTAATGTTCACTCATTCACAATTGCAGTGATACTCCTTTAATCCACAGAAGCCCATAATGTGAAATTGATTATTCTAAAACCCTCAGACGTGTGTTTGTATAAACATATCCAAATTGCCACCTCTCTAAATAACTTCTTTTCATAAAGCTGTAGCCATTCCAGGTATTGCATGTTAAACCTGCAGATACCATTGATGACTGTAATAAGATCTAATATGTTGATAGTTCTTTGTATCTTCAAAGTGCTCCATAAACACACATTAAAATTCACACCATCCCTCTGAGGTGGGTAAATATCCTCATTCTACAAATAGCGGAAACCAATTGTGACTCATTCAAAACCACAGGCTGTCATCGTCACAACTAATACTAGACTCATCTCCAACTACTTCACCACACTAAGTGACTGGATAACAAGGAAAATGCTTCAGGTGACAAGGGAAGAAGCAGCATTTCTCTGCACACAGGATTTTCAAAGTCATTTGTGTCACTACATGGTAATAAGGGAGAATGATCCGTTTCTTATAGCAGTTGGCTGGCAATTGTGATTGATTTTTAAACATCTTGTAAATGTGCCCAATGTTATCATGGACCCAATATAAACTGCTCAGTAGGCATGTTCAGATTCAAAGCATCAGCCTACGCTCCACAAGGTAGAAATCTTTGGACAAACAAATCTCTCTCTGTTGCCTTGGTCTTGTCGGAGCTCTTACCAGATACAGATTCAATTGCTGGAATCAGCTGTTCAGAAACGGATGGATGACTTTCTGGTTAGTGAAGTCCAGTATAAAAATCCTCATGCAACAGAAGCATCTCTGCTAGTCACAGGCACGGTCTAATATATAACCTTCCACCTCTTCAAATTTGTGCTGAAGCCTTTGGCACTGGGTTTAACTCTGCCTTCAGATGTGTGTGCACAACTCCCCCTGGAGTTTGTGTGGGGATGTGCGTATCGTATGGGAGAATCCAAACTGCTAGGTCCAATCACATTCCTTTGCCACTTAAGACCCATCCATGTGCAATGACGATAGTCCTTTTTTGGCTCCCTTTTCATGCTCATGGATCAATCCTAGCCATGACCCTTCAGGTGATGTCTCCGGGAAGGTGGAGGAAGCAGCAATGCCTTCAGACCCTTGTGGGGCAGAACTTTTTGTTATGATTTGTTGTAAAATAGTCCCCTCTTTACCTGCAAGAAACTGCTTTGGAAAAAACTCACTCTTCAGTTTCACTCAGGCTATTAATTCAGCTCAGCAGCCATTTATTGTTCCATATTCTTCAAAGCACTGGAAGACTATCCCTGGTGAAATGTGGATTTCCACAGTTCAAACCATTCAAAGGCGCTATAGAATGGGCTCGTTGAGAAGTCGTCATTAAAAAGGGGAAAGTCAAAGAGCTGGGGACACTCAAGCTCCAATTTTTTAAATAGGATTTTATATTCAGTCCCAGAATGAACTGCTCACCAATTACTTTGTACAAAGGCACCACATGGGGAATTCCTGTTCTTTTGTAGCTGCTACTTTTGTTCACACTTGCAAATGTCGTGCTAGCATGGCTTCCTTGCACTTAAATCGCTTTCATGTTCTCTGTCTAGCCATACATACATCGCAGGCGGTATGCTCTAGCTAGGGAAAGGGGTCCCAAACTGTGGTACCAGTGGTGGAATACAAGCTTATTGGAAGTGATATGCTAAAGACTTAGGTTTTGGGTGGGGGAGAAGGGTTCTCCCCCTCCCCCCCCCAGTTTCAAAACTGCGGCACACTAGGAAGTTGGTGAGAAGCACAATGCACTCCTGGGCTCTGTCAGTCAGTGGGGTGATTAGTTGCTGGGCAGGCCGACATAGTGGTTTCATTCAGTGGGCGGCGGGCAGGAGCTGTGGCTGTGCAGCTGGACACTGACCCCTCATCTGGCACACAGCCGGGCCTGCCTTTCTGCTAGGCCTAGCCCTCCGCACGCGCTTCGCGGAGCCATGCAGCTTGCGGGGAAGGTGGGGGCTCCATCTAGCAGCACCAGAGCTGCCAACACCTCCAGCCGCTCGGAGCTGTGGGATCCAAACCTCCTGCTGGAAGCTGCTGCAAAGCAGGATCTCCCCCGGTGCTGCCAAGGCTGCAGGGGGCACGTGGGGGTGACGGGTCAGCTTGGATGGTAACCCCTGGCTCTTCAGCCTCGGAGCCGCTGGCTGGCGGCTATTTGGGCTTTCCCCAGCAGGGGGAGACCCTGAGCAGGTTATCCAGCATCTCAGGGCCTTGCTAGGCCGGGCAGGAGGGTCTGGAGCTGCTGAGGAGCAAAAGGGGCCTCTTGGAGCTGCTTGGTGCCCAGGTAAAGCCCCCACTGCCAGCCAAGGCTCCCCTGTGTCTGCCCCTCACCTCTGGGACCCTGCCCCTGTGCACAGTCCTCCTCACCAGAGCCCCCTGCCCCTGTGCACAGCCCTCCTCACCAGAGCCCCCTGCCCCTGTGCACAACCCCCCTCACCAGAGC
>NW_020664582.1:11716334-11737467 GCF_002925995.2 Terrapene triunguis
CAGGCTCTTAGGCTTCCTCCACGTGCTCTCTCCCCTCTCTGCTGTACCCTTGTGTGGAGGAGGGAGGTGGGTTCGAAAGGCGCATGCGCAGCTGCCTCTCCTGGCCGCGGAGTCGGGGCAGGAGAGGAGCTCGCCGGCGGGCAGGTCTCGCGAGATGTGGCTGTCTCGCGCAGGGGGCGGGGCGTGCGGGCCGTAGTGTATCGGTTGAATGTCTCAGTGTTCGAGAAGGACCCGGTCGGGCAGCACGTGGGGACAGCGCGGGGAGCGGCCGGGGGGGGGGCTGGGCACGGTGCGCACTAGGGCTCTGCACCGGGGGCGGCGAGCACCGGACGGATCGTGAGTATCGGGCCGGGCGGCCGCGTTCTCCGGGAGAGGATGGGGTGGGAGTGGGCCGGGCCGGGCTCCGAGCTGCGGGGGCTGAGCCGCCGAATTGTTTGGGCTTTCCGCTGAGCGGTGATGGGCAGGCGCCGGCGTGGTAGGCAGCTGTCAGCTCTCGAGAGGGAGCCTCCCCCTCCCCCCGTGGGCTACCCGGGGTCTCCCCTTCCCCGCTGCCACGTGTGCTGCCAGACAGCCCCCTCCAGCCCGGGGTCTCCCCTTCCCTGATGCCAGACAGCCCCCTCCAGCCCGGGGTCTCCCCTTCCCTGATGCCAGACAGCCCCCTCCAGCCCGGGGTCTCCCCTTCCCTGATTCCAGACAGCCCCCTCCAGCCCGGGGTCTCCCCTTCCCCGCTTGGGGCCCCTCTCCCTGATACACTGTCCGATTCTGTTGCATATCTCCCCACTCCTGGGAGTGCAGCCCCCTGGAGCTCCAGGCTCTCTGGCTTGTTGCTAATGTGTCCTGGGCTGGGGTGCAATCAGCCCTTACTGGCCAGCATGGTGCTTATAAGGGGGCATTAAATAGCTTTTCTTCCCCATTGTATCCCTGTTCCTAACCTCTCCCCCACATACATACTGTAAGGGGGGAAATGGGTGTTGCATGGTTGTTCCCATTCCCCTCTGTCCGGGTGTGGCTTGTTTGGCTTTTCCTTTTCTGGACTATTGGTAGCAGGTTTTGGCTTTGCTACTGTAGATGGGGCAGGAGGTAGCCTGATTGCATGGTGTACTGGTGCTGAGAGTTGATTGCATGGTGTAAGTTTCCCACCCAGGCAGCTGGGTTGTCAGTGAGTCTGGCATTGTTGTACCCAGGGTGGCTGAGGGGTGAAAACATTATCTATTAACTGTCTTTATTTCACCCCAAGAGGGTGAGATGGGTGTCGGGTTTGAAAACCCCCAGGCCCCCATAACAGGCTATGTGTATAGTGACCCCCTGACCCTTGCTATTTATGCACCATCTCTGTGGGATTGCATACCTGTGACAGTGAAAGGGGCTGGCAGTGCTGCTTTAAAAGGTTAGGATGAGAGAGCCTCTCCTTACAGTCCCTGCCTTTATCTCTGGGAGCTAGAGGGCATCAAGATGCTTTCTTGACCCCTAGCCTGTTGGGATTTGCAAAGAAATGGCCCGAACTCCTTTTTCCCAAGGTCACTCACCCTCCTACAGGTTTACTCTTTCAAAGGTCATGTATACCCAGACTGAACAGGTAGCGTGCGGCAGGAAGCAACCTGAGCGCCACAGCAGGCCTAGCTAGCAGAGGGCGCAGTACAGTAGTTTGTTCCCTTGTTCTGAACAACTGGTGTAGGTCACCCCATTCTGCTCCTGAGCAGGGGCTGGTGTTAAATGGTAACTTTAGGAACGTCACTCATCTTCTCGTTGCCAAGTCTGTGCACTTGGCTTGGGCTCCTTTGATCCCAGATCCGCTCCCTGTACTTGTTTCAACCTGAAAAGGAGTGCTTCTGGGTCTCCTGGCACAGCCTTATTTAGGGAAGATGAGTGACTGGGCAGGCATGTACCTGCTGCTGTTGTAGATGTTACACAGCTTTCTAACCCACGCCGTCTGGCTTGCTGGCGCTTAAATTAGGCGAACAAATCCATGTGCAATCCCAGTCAGGGCTTGCTTAGCATGGCTTCATCCATGGCTGTTGACCAATGGCTTTTGGGTTTGCTCCTTTAAGATAAAGAAGCAAGTCTTCCCTGCTAAGAGTTGCACTGTGCACAAATCAAAGGAGAAGTGCACTAGCCCAGAGCACATGGAGAGACTTCCCACTGAAAGCCAAAAAGCAACCTCCTTTAAACTGTGCACGGCCAAAAGAAATCGGGGGTGAAATCCTGACCCCATTGAAGTCGATGGTAAAATTTCCATTGGATTCATTAGTCAGGATTTACCCTCTGGTCTGCTTGAGGACTGATTCATATGTGAGTAAATATAGTGTGGGGTTTTTGTTTTAAATCATTGCAGAGCTATTACAATTTGTTAAAAGGCAGCTGGAATGCTGTGTTGTAAACTACATTAGTCTCTGATCTGTAAAATTGGTGGGTAGGTAGATGAGAATCAGTTGAGGTGCAACATGCCATAGCTGTCTTAGATGCTGGATTCAGAGTTTCCTACCAATATGTAGAGCTATTTCTGTAATATAAGAGGGAATCTTTCATTTTTCAGTATCTGCGTGTGTTAAGCCAGTTAAAGACAGTAGTTAACGCCACTGAAGTCCTAGCTCTCCATGTTTTGTTGAGGAAATACTAGCTGTAGACTCTCAGAAACGCATTGTTGTACAGACCGAGAGTCCTGTGAGAGTCCATGCATGATGTGATTTCATGTCGGTTGGGAGCCCTGTTGCAACAACTTGAAAACGAAAGTGAGGGTTGACAGAAGTGTTAGGTGTGGGTTTACTAGTGCTGACTAGCCTGTCTCTTTTGTTTGTACAGCACCCAGCATAATGGGGCCCTCTAGGCACTACCAGAGAGTAAACAAACTATAATTACCTGACTCTTCTCATACTTCTACCACCTTTACCTGCTTATAAGGCCAATATGTAGCTAGAGGATGCAGTGAGCAAGAGAGGAATTATATTGTAGCATAATCCAGCAGTATTTTATTAGCCTGCTTGCCATGTTTCTTTCAACTCACAAGTAAAAATATGAACTGGAGTTTTTTCCAGTGTCGTCATGAGCTTTGAACAAGTAGATTTGTACCTGGAATGGTAAACATTCATGGCAGTTTTGCAAAGTGTAGGAAGCAGCTGCCCTTCTCAGTAGAGAAGACGGGGTATCTGTAGGGATGTGTAATTGGGGAGTCTCTTCCACACACCCCCCCCTTCCCTCCACTGGAAAGCTTCACAGCAACCAATCCGTAGTAATATGAAATAGCACAGGATAAGTGTGCTTAGGGTGACCAGATAGCAACTGTGAAAAAACGGGACAAGGGGTGGGGAGTAATAGGCGCCTATATAAGAAAAAGTCCCCAAAAATGGGACTGTCCCTATAAAAATGGGACATCTGGTCACCCTAGGTGTGCTGTACCATAGGCTATATTGTTAAGGAAGAGTCAAGGACAGCAGAATTAAAGTAACTTACATGCTTTGACTTTCAATGTTTCTAGGGCTTGGCTGACTTTATGCTGCCATTCTAACACCTGCAAGGTGTTATCAGAATGCTGTGAACTTTGTCTCGGGGAAAGGAAAGGACTTGCTGCTGAGGATGGTGGTAGCAAGAGAGCTAACTTCACATTTCTCCTGTTTGTTTTGTGTATGTGAATGATCTACAGAGTTACAGCCATGCAAGCCTGCAGAGCGAAATGGGAAAGGAAAGCGTATGACCTGCTGGAGCATGGCACGGTTGCTCCAGGACAGTCTGCCTTTTCCTCAGTAGAGAACGGGTCTTGGCAGTTAGAGCAAGGGATTTAGAGCTGGGCGTTCCAGGGACATATCTACATGATGGACACTGCAGCTATGTCTCTGTAGCACCCGTAATGTATATGTTTCCTATTACAAAGGAAAGGGTTTTTCCATCGCTGTAGGTAATCTACCTGAAGCCCTTGGGCTTTGGCTTTGACCTGGGGCGGCCGGGTTTGGGCTTTGGCCCTGGGTGGTGGGGCTCGGGCATTGGCTCTGGCCCCAGGCCCCAGCAATTTGTCAGCCCTGGTGACCCCATTAAAATGGGGTCGCAACCCACTTTGGGGTCCTGACCCACAGTTTGAGAAACATTGGTCTACATCATCTGGGCTGAGGTTGGCATAGCTTTTAAGTGTAGACCAGGTCTTTGTTCTGTTCGTGGCTCTGTAACTGGGTTACTATGATCCTTGTCTCCCCCGTTCCAGCCTTGGGCTCTGGCAGGCATTGGTCCTTCCAATCCTTCCCTACAGATTGGGGGGGGCACCCTGCAGAAGGTTCTGCTTGTTGGCTGGATCAGAAGAGAGGCCCTGAAGCAGATTAAATTTAGGCTATTTATCCAAGAGTCCTGTCTCTGGATAATTTAGTTGGACCCTAGTGTATGTGAGCCTTTCCAGTGGGTGGTGCTTCTCTGGAGGTGTTACCACCCTGAGTGAATTTGTCTAATCAACCCCCAATTTTCTTAGTTCCTGGAGGGCTCTGGTCACCCTTCCCCAGGGAATTCCATACAGGCCCTGGCCCACAATGATACCTAAATGTATTACAGCAAGATCTTCCAAAGATATTGCAGGAAATTGCTGCATCTGTCTCATTATCCTCTACTCCAGTTTACAGATTTCCAGGTACCACTTCCTATCCCAGCACCAACCCTCTCAGTCTCTAGATAGGTGAAGAGCAGTTTTCCATTTCCTATGTTGTGTTGTTGAGCACTGTTGATGCTTTTCTTCGTCATGCTTTCAAAAATCCTCACGTGATTCTGAAGCTTGTGAATGGGTCAAGATGACAGCCCTAGAGACTGAAATCTGTAATCTCAGCACAGGCAGCATCAGGGCTGGCTTCCTCCTAACCAATCACCACTGCCAATGCTATGCCTCTCCATTGGCTTTTACGAGTTGAAGGAGATCTCAGACTCCATGTCCATTCAGTTTCTGGTGTTTGCTCCAGACGGCCAGTTTGATTGGATAAGCTTCTGGGGGCTGGGAAATGTTGACTGTGTTTGTACAGCACCTAGCACAGTAAGTCTGTGGCCTGTTGGCTCTACTACAATACAGTAACTCCTCCCTTAATGTTGTCCCGGTTAATGGTGTTTCCTTGTTATGTTGCTGATCAATAAGAGAACATGCTCGTTTAAAGTTGCGCAATGGTCCCTTATAACGTTGTTTGGCAGCCGCCTGCTTGTTGACTGCTTGCAGGAAGAGCAGCCCGTTGGAGCTAGCTGGTGGGGGCTTGGAACCAGGGTGGACCGGCAGCTCCCCATCAGCTCCCCGTTCCCCTAAGTTCCCTGTGCGGCAGCCGCCCAGCAGGCTATCAATTGCCGGCAGTTCAGCTGTCCCTCCCCTCACTGCCATGTGCTGCTCCTGCCCTCTGCCTTGGAGCTGCTCCTGGGAGCCTCCTGCTTGCTGGGGGGGGCGGGGCGGAGGGGTAGGGGTAATGTCAGGGTGTCCCCCTGCTCACCCCATTTCCATAGAGCGGGGGGAGGGAGGGACGGACGGACATGACAGGGCTCAGGACAGAGGACGCTTCCTAGCAGCAGCTGCTGTCTCAACTTGCTGATCTATTTAAAAAGGCAATGTACTTAGAATGGGGTCAGTGTACTTAAAGGGGCAATGTGCATCTCTCTCTCTCTCTCTCTCTCTCACAAAGGGTGTGTGTCTCTGTCTGCCATGCTGTCTCCCCTCCCTCCATTCTGCCTTGTAGAGTGTGAGGCTACATTAACAACAATGTGTTAACCCTTGAGGGCTCAGCCAAGTGCTACTTTATCATTTAGCAGTAAGGCATTCCCTGGGAAATATCCCACCCTCTGACTTCACCTCAACCAAGCTTCACAATCATCATTGCTGTGTACAGTATTAAATTTTGTTTAAAATTTATACTGTGTATGTATGTATGTGTATATATATATATATACACACACACTCGCGCACACACACACACACACACACACACATATATTATATATAAAGATAAAATCTTTGGTGAAAAAAATTTCCCTGGAACCTAACCCCCCCATTTACATTAATTCTTTGGAGAAATTGGATTCGCTTAAAGTTGTTTCGCTTAAAGTTGCATTTTTCAGGAACATAATTACCATGTTAAGCGAGGAGTTACTGTGTAGCTATTGTCCCAGGGAAAACCAGAGCTCTATTGTGCTGGGTTCTGAGCAAACATATAAAGGAATCAGTCCCAAACCTTTCTGGACACCCTTTTTTCTTCAACATTTTGATTCTGTAGTTATTTGGTGCATCACAAAGATTTCAACTCTGTAATGGTTTCTTCTTATGGAATCATAGGACTGGAAGGGACCTCGGTAGGTCTTCTAGTCCAGTCTCCTGCACTCAAGGCAGGATTAAGTATTATCTAGACCAGTGCTTCTCAATCTGCGGGCCATGTGCGGTCCAATTAGCGCACAGATATGGTCCAGCTGTGTGCTTTAAAAAACATAAAAATCCGGGTCCTGGCGGCCTGGCCCTGCGCGTGGCAGGATGCCGTGCCCGGAGCTTCGCTCCTGGCCCCTCTCTCTGAAGGTGTCTCTGGGCAGGGATTACTAGACATAGGGGTTTGTCACAGGGTTTAGCGAGGCGCTGTGATTCACAACCTGTGGCCCACAATGATAAACAGATTTAGAACCACTGATCTAGACGATGCCTGGCAGGTGTTTGTCTAACCTGTTCTTAAAAATCTCCAATGACGGAGATTCTGCAACCTGCCTAGGCAATTTATTCCACTGCTTAACCACCCTGACAGTTAGGAAGTTTCTACTAATGTCCAACTTAAGCCTCCCTTGCTGCAATTTAAGCCCATTGCTTCTTGTCCTATCCTCAGAGGTTAAGGAGAACAACTTTTCTCCCTCCTCCTTGTAAAAACCTTTTATGTACTTGAAAACTGTTATCGTGTCTCCTCTCAGTCTTCTCTTCTCCAAAATAAAACCCAGTTTTTTCAGTCTTCCCTCGTAGGTCATGTTTTCTAGACCTTTAATCATTTTTGTTGCTCTTCTCTGGACTTTCTCCAATTTGTCCACATCTTTCCTGAAATGTGGTGCCCAGAACTGGACACAATACTCGAGTTAAGTATCAGAGGGGTAGCCGTGTTAGTCTGGATCTGTAAAAAGTGACAAAGTCCTGTGGCACCTTATAGACTAACAGACGTATTTGAGCATAAGTTTTCGTGGGTGAATTCCCACTTCGTCAGACGTATGTTGAGGCCTAACCAGCACGGAGTAGAGCAGAAGAATTACTTCTCATGTCTTGCTTATAACACTCCTGCTAATACATCCCAGAATGATGGTCTAGTGTGTGTTGGTTTGTTTTTTTTTGGCAACAGTGTTACACTGTTGACTCATATTTAGCTTGTGGTCCACTATGACCCCCAGATCCCTTTCCTCAGTACTCCTTCTTGGGCAGTCATTTCCCATTTTGTAGGTTTGCAACTGATTGGTCCTTCCTAAGTGGAGTACTTTGCATTTGTCTTTATTGAATTTCATCCTATTTACTTCAGACCATTTCTCCAGTTTATTTAGAAGGATAAAACTTTCAAAAGTGCCTAAGTGGCTGTCACTTTTGAAAACGTTACCCTAAGGTGCTTCTTTCATGTGAAAAGTGATTTCAATGGACTTTTGTCTTAAAAACATTATTTTTAAATAACACATTTATCACAGCTCTCATCCTTGTGTTTTTCTCTAGCATGACCCATTTACTTATCAAGGTATTTTTGACATCTCTAAAACTCATGGATAAATAGGCTTGTAGTGTGTACCATGAAGGACTCTTAACAATCTCCACTAGTAATGAAATAATTAGACTTGAAGCACTACCTTTTAGACTTGCTATTAATAACTGCTGGGCTAACTGTAAGCATTCTATGACACTTCTCAGTAATACAGCCAATTACAATTTCAAAAGTGATTAGTGATGTTAGATGCCCATTTTGAGACACCTTACAGGATCCGGATTTTCAGTGTGGGTGCTCAGCACGTACTACGAATGAGGCCCTTTGAACTTGTCTCATGTGGGGAGCCTGGAAATTGAGAAGCCCCAAATCACTAGTTGCTTCTGAAAACTTATGCTCTTTTTCATATGTTTTTCACAATGATTAAAAAAAACAACCCCTAGACCTCATTATGTTCCATTATGTAGGTTCTGTTTAATTTTTCACTGCCACAGCAAAATTTCCTGCTATGCATAGAAGATGGGTACTCCTTTGTGGGGCCATGCATCACCATTAGGTTAGAACTTGCCTTTTGGTGACTGATCCGAACAGTTCCTCAAAGAACAGATCTGAACAGGTGAGACATGAGACTACCTTTAACCTCTGCTACCACCACTCCTTCCTGGCTGTACGGCTGAGAAACATAACATCTAGTAGAACTGAATAGGTGATTTCCCATGTATAAATAGCAGTAGTCTTGTGATCCACATGGGTTGCTTATGCGTGTCCCTAGCGTTCCATACAACAGCGTTGCTGTTTGTAAATTAGCAACTTGGCATGTCCCTGGAACCTCTTAAAAATGGTTGAAAACGTATTCCCATCAGTACCGTGTCTGTGAAACCTTCTCTTAAAGGGATGACGTTTTTAATGTGGTATACTTGCTTTGGAATTCTGGACCCCATTGATGTAAATGGAAGTTCTGCTATGGACTTCACTGGGGCTTTCAATCCTCCTTAGCACTTTGTCCACAACATCTGAGATGCAGGTGTTTTGTTGGAACGTAACCAGTGATCTTTCACAGGAGCAACAAGGAGTCTGGTGGCACCTTAAAGACTAACAGATTTATTTGGGCATAAGCTTTCGTGAGTAAAAACCTCACTTCTTCGGATGCAAGGTGGTGAGGGTGTCCAGCACTCTGCAAGGTGAAAGCATGGCCTTATGGCTAACACGCGGGCCTGGGATTCAGGAGATCTGGCGCTGCCACAGACTTCCTGTGTGACCGTAGGCAATTGCATAATTGCTTCATGCCTCCATTTCCCTGTTTGTAAAATGGGTCTGATAATACTTTTTCTCCTTGCCTTCATCTTACCCATGTAGATTGCAAGCTTGTCAGAGTAAGCAGTGTCTTACTCTGTGTCTGTACAGCATCTAGGACAGCGGGACCCCAGTCTGGGGCGGGGCCTGTACGTGCTACCATAATACAAGTAATATGGGCAGAGCCCGTCCCTTGCTGATTAAATCTCTGAAGCATGGAATGTGACTTCTTGCAAGGAACCCGTTCCCTCTACAAGTTATCCTCCTCTCCATTGTTCAGTCTCTTTGTTAGATACTGTGACGTTTTGCTTCCTCTTCCTGGCCTGCACGAATACGGCTCGCTTTCGTTTCCACAAGCACTTGACATCGTTGATGTCCTCTTCACACTTCCCTGCAGTGCAGCTTTCAGAGAGCGAAGTGCTGCTTTTAGTCTTTTCTCTTCTGAAGGGGCTCAGTTGAGTGCTTGTTTCAAATAGCTGTTTGTCAAGGACTTGTTGCTGTGCAGTGCGGATGCTAAGTAGCTCTTGATGTTGCTCTTTTCAGATACCTGTTCACCTGGCAAGGTTGCCACTTGTGATCAAGGCCTGCAACATCCTTTCCCAAAATTTGAGTGGGGGGAGGGGGGCATCTTCTGCCGGTGCTCTGCTCCCTGAATGTCGTGCTGTATGCTTTCCTCTTCCTATTTTGCTTTTATTCTTCGGGCTTTATTTGCACAGTAGGTGCAAAGTGCACTGCAGAGACAGTGTGGTCTCCAAATTTGGGTGTAGCATGTATGTACCCATGCGGACCCACATTCTATTTGTGGAAGCTGAGAAGTTATTTGTTTAAACATTCTCCTGTTTGTAAACAAAACATCTTGAGTGCCTGCCTGAACCAGCATCCATCACAGTCAATGGCAGAGCTTAGGTGGGGCAAGCCAAGTGCATCAGTCCTGGAAACTGACTCTTCTCCAAGCTGAATGGAAGCGCCAGAAAGAAACGCCGTGAGTGGTGGGTTTTAGAAATAGTTTCAGTCTTAAAGAGTTGTTAGCAATACTGGTAAAGCAACTATTTTTAACCTGTGTAAGCTGCTAGCGCCAAGCACAATGCCGCCTCCTTAATCTCTTGCAAAGCACTTTAACATGGAGTTAAATTATGATATGTAGGCCAGGCCTACGCTTGTATCGGCATAACTACATGGCTCTGGGGTGTGGAAAATCCGTGTAGACGGTGCTATGTCGACGGGACGCAAGTACTGCCTCTCGGGGAGATGGATTAACTACGCCAACAGGAGAAGCTACAGTGGCACAGCTGCAGCGCTGTACGTGAAGACGCCCCTAATTACAGCCTTATCTGTTAGTGGCTGTTGCTGGAGACAGACCTTAAAAGAGAACTGCAGTTACAAAACAAACTGGCCAGGAAATTCTGTCTTGCTGTGATTTGGTTGGGTTCTTTTAAAACCTTGTAAAGTATGGAAATGTGCATTTAATGTCACTCAGACAATCTTAGTCTTTCTCATTGCCCTCACACCAGCCCAGCATCGGGGGCTAGCTTTGCGCAAATCCTCTGCAGTGTCCACTCGGCCGTAACCGTTTAGGTGTGTGCCCCCAAACGTGGGACATCTAACGTCTCTCTTCGTTGGTCATGGACTGCGGAGGTCATGGCATCCAGTCCCAAGCAGGGATCTCTTACCAAACTAGCTAGCTGAACACCAGACTACATCACAGCACTGACATCTCCACAAAGAAACCCGAGGCCTTTCAGGCAGCAGAAGGCCCGCAGTAGTCTTGTGTAGGGACACAGGTGGAACAGCCATGTCGGAAGCCTCTGCGATGGCTTCATTCCAAAGCTAGGCTGGTACAGAAGAGTGGCTGGGGAGGGAGCCCTTTTGACTTGGATCCAGTGGTCAGGAATCCGAGCAGAGGGGTGGGAACCGGCTCACAGCGGAGTAAGGCCGTTGGAGGATGCAGTGCTGGGCTGGGGGTGACTTTCATTCCCTAGTCAAGGCACCTGCCTAAAACTGGAGTACTCTGGATTCAAGCAGTTTCTCCGAGTTTTTCCCCCAATGAAGTTGCAGGAAATGCATAACCCCAAAGATAAGATGGTTTGCGTTTGTCTGGGCTCAGCTTTCTTAAGGCAAGTCTATGCTACAAATGCAGCATCTGCACTGCTGTAGTGCTTTGAAGAAGATGTTCTAAGCCAGGGGTAGGCAACCTATGGCACACGTGCCGAAGGCGGCACGCGAACTGATTTTCAGTGGCACTGACACTGCCCGGGTCCTGGCCACTGGTCCGGGGCTCTTCATTTTAATTTAATTTTAAATGAAGTGTCTTAAACATTTTAAAATCCTTATTTACTTTACATACAACAATAGTTTAGTTATATATTATAGACTTATAGAAAGAGACCTTCTAAAAATGTTAAAATGTATTACTGGCACATGAACCCTTAAATGAGAGTGAATAAATGAAGACTCGGCACCCCAATTCTGAAAGGTTGCCGACCCCGGCTCTAAGCTGATGGACCCATGGGCTTAGTTACTCCATGAAAGGCGGTAGCTTCTGTCCATATAGCTCTCCTGCAGACATAGCACTGTCTACATGGGGTTTAAGGTCAGTATAACTGTCGCTTAGGGATGTGGATTTTTCACATCCCTGAGCGACGTAGTTACATCAAAGTAAGGGTATGTCTTCACTACCCGCCGTATCGGCGGGTAGCAATCGATTTATCCGGGATCAATATATCGTGTCTCGTTAAGACGTGATATATCGATCCCCGAACGTGCTCACCGTCGACTCCAGAACTCCACCAGAGCGAGCGGCGGTAGCGCAGTCGACGGGGGAGCCGCGGCCGTCGATCCCATGCCGTGTGGACCCCAGGTAATTCGATCCACGATACTTCGACTTGCGTATCTTGGATCGATTTCCCCCCTCCCCCCCCACCAGTGTAGACCAGCCCTAAGTGTGCAGTGTAGACCTGGGCTTCACCAACTGGAAACAGTGGAGAAAATTCTGGCTAACCCACTGCAAGGCTTTTGTTTTAGGTATGCTCTGCATAGTTTCTGAACAAAGTAGCTGGCAAATTAATGCCCACACATGTTGGGAGGAGTGAAGGGGTGTGTGTCTTTCAGATTTACTTCTGTTAAAGGAGCTCACGATCCTAAAAAAACAGCTCCAATAGCTCCGGCTAAAGCACTGAAGAATTATCTGTACTGCCGTCTCATGTGACGACCAGAGTGGCTCTGAGTCACCAGCTGAGTTGAGGGAACGAGGGAGTTGTAAATAATGAAGCAATCTGTTGAGATCGGATGAAATAGGGACCTTGATTTAGGGGTCGGAAGGTAATACAATCGGTAGAGCAGAAGGGAGCCTGGCAGTATGATGGGGTTAATGTTAACGAGCATGTGAACTATGAAGTTATTGCATAGTGGGAGGCGTCCACTCATTGATGTGGTTACATCCACACACTAGCAGGGCGTGCTGTAGCAAGTAAGTGGTGAAAGGGTTAATGTTTGTGGGGTGCCATTTGCATATGTGTAAGCTTTGCGGCTGGTAAAGACACTTGCCGCAAAGCTGCAGTTGGGCTATGCTGACACTTCGCTTTAAACCATCACTTTTTTCAGATATCTATAAAGTAATTGCTCTGAGCCCATCTGCTCTGGCCTGAAAGTGGTGCACACAGTCCTAATTCAGAAGTGCCGCTGCTCTGATACCTAGGGCCATGTCTACACTATGGGTGCTATAACAGCACTGCTACTGCCTTGCAGCTATGCTGCTGTAGCGTAGACACTGCCTACATGATAAAGGCTGTGGAATTAAATTTTAATACAGCCAGATATGCCAGTGTAGCAGATTTAAATGCAGATGAAGGGAATGGGGAGTAGTATGATCAGCCCCTGGAGCATGCTCCATCAAATGAGATAAGAAGGGTTTTAAGCTGGATCAGTTTTATTGCTAAACACAGGACTGCACTGGTACCTGTAGGGTCCAATTCCAGCCCTGGGATGCTGGTCTAGTGTGTTACACTAGACCTTCACTTCTCTGTGCCTCAGTTTCTTCCGCTGAAAAATAGGTCTGATCATTCTTACTGACTTCAAGGGTTTGGGGGTTTCTTCTTCGCAGAGCCTGCTGATTGTTGGATGAAAGGTTCTGTGATGTGTTGATTATTCTTCACGTGCTGAACGCTCTGTTGGCTTTGCTATAGCAAGCCACGCGCTTCATGTTAACGAGGTTTTGGCAAACGAATGGTGAGGGAATGTCTCTTGCAGCCCTCTTCTGCTAGTACTTAGTTTTGGGGATTCAAGTGTATGTGAAGCAGGAATCCTTGGTGCTTTACAGAGATTTGAATTCTGATTCTAACTCTCTTATATTCAGGTAATTGAGAGGTTTATCTGATTGTAATTTAATTTCTTTTTTAAATCCCCCAGTCTGAGGTTTTGTCTGACCAGACCTTTCCTCCCCCTGAATTTTGATAGCTTGATAGTCAACTTGTGTTTTATGAGCTCACAACTGTGGGTGTCTTTTCACTTTAAGTGTACGTAGGAGGATGTACTAGAACAACAGGGACAGGCAGGATGGGAAGAGAAGTCCTGACGGGGGTGGGCATTCCGCAACGGATTCTGTAGTTTGGGTTCAGAGGAAAGACTTAATTCAAGGTGCTGTTGCAACCTGAATCCAAGGATGCTACAGATCCCTGTGTTAGCGCCTCATCCTTCCCTTGGTTGTCCTCTGGCCAGTTTCTTGTGCTGCCTGCCTTTGTGGGACTGCTTGCCCCTCAGTGTTTAGCCTGCCTTAGCAATGCTGTGGTTATGTGCCTCTGAAAGCAGAAGTTAGGCAGTACTTCCTGTGAGAATTTGAATATACAGATGGTCCCTGTAAGCCAGGGGTAATCAATTATTTTTGGTCAAGGTCCAGACTCCAGAGAAAATACAAAAATAACAATAATGATAATTAAATAAAAAGACTTCACGGTCTGTTCAAAAGCATCTGGAGATCCAGATTTGGCCTGTGATCCGCCTGTTGATTACCCCTGCTGTAAGTCATACGTCTATCCTTGGTACCCAGCGAAAGGGTTGGTACAAATGCCTAGCTCCATCTCATGCTTCGATCTTCCAGGGGAACTGTAACTGAAGTGGGGCTGGGCTGAAGTTTTTATGATGGCTACTTCTTTGTACTAGTCAATCTTGTCATTTTAATTTACTCTTAGCAACTGTGAGGACTGAAGGCCCCTCCATCAGATTTTGTCATCTGCTGTTCCTGTGTGGCTTATAAGGCAGAGCATGTGCTATTGGCTATTTTTAGTGTGGAAAATTTCAAGAGCCCATGTGAGCCAGTTTAGTGTAGCTGTGCCAGTCCTGTCCAGCACTCCTTCACCCAGGCAGTACTATTTCTTCAGTGCTGTATTCCACATCTCCAACGCTGCAGTACTAGGCCATAATATAATTATGCATTTTATAGGGAGGAGTGTCACCTTGCCAGTGAAACATGGGTCTCAGTCAGGAGATTTGGGTTCTGTTTCCAGCCCTGTGGCTGACTTGCTTTGTGACCTAGCCCAGTCACTTAATCTGTCTTGCCTCAGTTCCCTTGCCCCCCGCGTTATGGAACATTAATGTCCATAAAATGCTGGGATGGAAAGAGCTCCAAGTACAAAGTCTTGTGAGGCAGAGAATGACCACAGTAGCAGATCTCCAGTATCTTCTTCCGAAGTCTGCAGCTATTGAGTCTCTTGAGTGGCACGTTTAAAAACAAACCGTGATTTGTAAAGTTGAAGGAAGCTGGTTAAGGGAAGCTTTGAAAATCAGCAGGAGTAAACTTTTGCTGGGTTTCTCATTCTCAAACCTTAAGACTGAATTCTCTGGCCTGCCTGTAAACCTCATACTGTTAACATTTCAAGCCATATAAGGATGTGTATATGAAGGATTGTTTGTTCTGGCTAGGGAGCAGCGCAACTTAAAACATTAATCATGTCTGAGACCCTGACATAAGCAAGTGGAATGAATTTGTGGTCATCTACTTGTTCTTTAAGATAGGACAATGTTTGTTTGCAAATGCCATGCCCAGCCCCCATGGTCCAGCAAACCCACTCTTCTGCCGAGCGGTTAAAAGTGGATTGCTTGTGCATCACAGCTGGTATACAAAACTCAGGGCAGCAAATTCTTCTTTCACTGTCTATTTAAGGTGACATCTGTTGGTGTTATACTGTCACCTGGCCAACCTGGTGTTTAAATGCCTGTTTCTATTTTGTGTCGAGCCAGTGGCTTTTATATAATTCTCTAGACTAGGAAAACTTGGGTCCCCCGTTACTCTGGTTTAACCCTAGTGCCAGCCGACGGCTCTCACTGAAACTAAAGGCATAACAACGAAACCGCACATCTTCACAGGGAACATTTGCTAAAGCAGTAGTCCCACTGTGAATGAAAAACCACTGATGAGTTAAGTTCCCAAGTCACTGAAATGATGAAAATACCAATGTTCTGTACCACAACACTTACATTTTTAGGGATCTTATTTACCAAGCCGTGGGCTCAGGGTGTTTTCCCTGCAGCTGTTGCTGCTGTCACAAAGCAGTGCAGAATTGCAGGGCACTGTTTTGTGCTTGTGCAGTTGGTGCCACTTCATAGGGAATGGGCTAATAGGGCAGTCAGTTTAATCAGGAAGGCTCACTGGGGATGTACTTATGCAAGCATATGTAACAGCGCTTTAATTTAGGCTCGTGGTACACCCAGGAGGCAGCTTGTGTGGTGGTTCTGCATTAATTATAATGCATAACTTCAGCATACAGCGAATGAACTTCAGGGGCTGATTACAATGCACTGTTGTGCTGTACAGTGGAGGCTTGAACTTTTTCTTCTTAAGGGTATGGAGGCTTTATCCTTTCCACTTAAAAAGTGCATGGGAAAACTAAAAGCCTTAAACTTACTTTTTTAGTGAGTTGAGGTTATTTGAGCCTGCAGAACGTGAATCTACAGCTTGAAAAGATGTGATGTTAGTTAGTTGGAACATCTTATCTTCAGCAGGGTAAGTCCTGCTAATCAAGCTGTGCTGGGCAACCCGGAAGCCACTGTGGTTTCTCCCCCCTGACCACTCCATGAGGTTTGTAGCTTAAATCAGGCAGGTACAGTGCGTGCGGCTAGTTCTACAGAAGAATCCCTTATGTAATTGAAGGAAGCACTTACCACAGCGGCTTGATAGAGTGGAGATGTTACTGTGCTGCTTAATTGATGGCTATGGTCACTTGTGCGTCAGTGGTTTGGAATAAAAAAAGGCATTGTGGACTTCATTGTCCCTGTCTCCTGCGTGTCACTTAGTGCTGATTATAGTGTCCTAACTGTGGAGGCAAAGGCAGGGATTGTACAGTAGGAAAATCCCACTGAAATCCTAACCAGTCTCCAGTTGTGAGTCGGGATGAAGAAGTTCTCAGTATAACTTCAGGGGATGGAAAGTGTTTTGGAAATCCTGGATCAGATATTTTTTTTGAAGTGACTGGTGATTTTTGCCTGACTTGCCACTTCAAAGGGGCCTGATTATCAGAGTATCTGAGGACCTCACAACTTACCTTCTTAGCCCCCCTGTGAGGCGCTCTGTGGTTTTTTTGTTTTTTAAAAACGGGCCCCTTTAAATCACTAGTAGCTTTTGACAAATCTGTTTCTTGTGCTTACATTAACACCCAACTCTTTTCCAGTTGAGAGTGAGAATGAGCATGGCCGGTAGAGACTGCCATGGTGTTTTCTTCTTCTCTAGTTCAAGAAAGTATGTGCCTTGGAGTATAACGCCAGCTATTAAGCAACACCAAACTCTTCTCCAGCGAGCCATTCCCACTGTAGTGAAGTTTACAGTCCCTGTAAAAACAGTGTTTACTTCTGTCACTCATTGGCAGAGACTTCTGGGGTCTGGCTAGATAAAAGTTCTTAATGTAGCCAAAGACGCCCTGTCGGGCTTTAATCCCGCTCAGTGCAAAGGTAAAGTGTGAGAATGCGCTGCAGCTAGGCAGTATTGTTGTAATGGACAATGGTTTAGCCAGCCCCACCTTCCAGCTGTGTAGATTTTTGTCTGTTAAGGAAAGGCATGTCCCCCCTGCCTTTTTATAACTCAAACAACATTGGCAAAGGAACAGCGTGACAGTCTAAAGCATGTGGCAGGAGTCTCTCTTTGGATTGTAAGTGTCTGGCATGAAGTCACGAGGCCTCGAATCAGAAAGTGGAGGCTCAGCTTTCCGAAAAGTCAGGAATAAGAGGCAGCACTTCCAGCAAAGTTGTGCCCGAAGCAGCAGGATCTCCATGGGCTGAAAGCTTTTTAAAGAGATCTTCTTAGGGTAAAATGATCTTAATATTCCCTAAGGTTTTATAGGGACAGTGCAAGACTGCTGTTATCATGTAGTCTGAGTTCGAAACACTAAAGCCTTGTCTTCACTGGGGATGGGGGAAAGGTGTTCACTAGGGTTTTATCCTGTTAGCTAAGTAAAGGCAGTTGGTAACTTTCACTTGATTAGCAAACACTGTGGTCTTTAACTTGACTTGCTAACTTGTGTGAAAACTGCAAGCTGCCTTGTCTTCATTTAGTTGAGTTAAGCACACCCCTCCAGTAATAGAGCTGCATTACAGAGGGGTGTTTGGAAGGAGGGGTTAGGAAGCATCATGGGCTTCACGTTCAAGTCCAAGTCTGGCTCGCCAGCCCCTGGCAGTGTAAAGTAGCTAGAAAGGGAGCAGATTGTCTGAACCGTTGTCCAGTGTCCCCGGTTGGCAGGCTACCCAGCAGTATTCCAGTGGGAGGAAGCGGTCTCCCTGTCCAAGCTGCTAAAGGAATTGAAGAAAGAAGGGATCGTTTTTTAAAAAAAACAAACTGCGCCCTGCTCAGGTCAGGAAGAATTGCCCTGATCTCTGTCGTATCCTTTTATAACTGAGCAACCTGTCGGGAGAGGGCAGGGCATACGTATTGCTTGTGGGGGGGGGGGGTTGGTTTTTTTTGCAGGCCTAATGCGGTGAGTCGCTTGGAATGTCAAAGCTGCTTGTGTCAACTTAAATTTGCTGCACCGATTAAGGTAAATAATGGTGCTGGAGGGAGCGGTTCAGTCTAGAACTTGCAAGGAAGGGAACTCCTTTAGCGAGCATATCTGACGGGGCTCTGCAGCGCCGCAGCTGAGGGACTGACTAGCTGAAAGGGCTGTTCAGTGTCTCCCTAGATACCCATGTTGTGATTCCAGCTCAGCAGCCTCTCTGCCTTAACAGCAGGCGGGGAGGGGAACGCCATGCTGTGAATGCAGCAGAGTGGATTAGCAACTCACATGACCTTGAAATTTGTTAATGTGCTGAAATGAATCCAGAACGGAGTCTGCCTTTCTCCAAGTAGCATTCTGATGCAGGGAATAGGAGGCAACCCTCCACGTGCCTTCTTGCTTACTGGTTTCTCTTTATAGACGTGAAAGCACACGCCTAAGCTGCTCCTACTCTCAAAAGTAACTCTTTAATAAAAAAACCAAACTGCAATTAACAGATGCTGTATCTATCTCAGCAGAAAATGTTTCCATGTCCTGGATTCCAGCCCTGGTGTTTGTGCACAACATCCAAACAATGCGCTCTGGAAATAGCTGAATGCGGTGCTGGTGAAAGACTGTAGCCCGGGAGGCTGATGTCCTGGGTCCCTCCTCAGAGAGAGCAGAGGGACTTTCACTCCTGCCCACCTTGTGCTTTAAACTTGACCTGGAGGCACTATACCTCTAGGGCTAGAGGGGAGCTGCTTTCCCAGGTACTGGCCTTGTCGCTGACGCTTCCAATGAGGATGCTGCCTCAGTCAGTAACCGGGGTGTCTCTTTGTTGGTGGAGTGGATGCTTGTGTTCTGGAAGCAGGCTGAGGCCACCAATTCATGACACTTGGGGCCACCAAACAGCTACCAGCTAGCAACAGCTCTTGGCTGCTACTGGTTTAAACCAGTGACCCAGAGGCAAGAGACTCGGTATCCCATTGCCAAAACTCAGAGCCAGCCGCTTTGCAGAGTGGAGGTCTTGGGGGTGTCTCTTGCTGGAGACATCCCAACTAAATTTTTCTCCTTCCTGGCCCCCTTGTTAATGATAGAAAGGCTGGAACTTACACAAAAAACAGGAAGCGTGGAGATTGTACTACTGTTTGGCCTCAGCACACTTCGCTGTGGCAAGAAATCCATGCTTCCAGGAGGTGGCTTATGCCTGCTCTGAGGCTCAGGGGGTGAATTAGGGACGCTTGGAGTTGCCTTGATTTTTGTCCCTTTAAATCAGTCTCATGACACTAATGTAACTAAATATAGCTGGTAATTTAAAAAAAGAAAAAGCTCACAGTACTGTCCCCAACCTAATCTCAGTCCCTGTTGAGACAGGATGATGAAACCTTTACACTCCCCTGTTCCCCCAATTCAGTGTCTTCAAATGTTAACCTCCAAAGCATCTATTCTCCTTCAGGGGCACGGAGTGATACTATATTTCCTGCTAATTTATTCATAAACCATGCTGTAACCAGACTTGCAGAGGAGTGTTTCCTAGTGACGCCAAGGAAATCTCCTTTGTCTTTTTCAGTAGGCCCTCTTGCTGTAGTATCTGAGCGCTGACTCATCACCAAGCAGGCCAGCCTCACGGGAGCCCTAGGGCATCTTGTTTGGGGTTGTTGTTTTTTTAAAGATGTCAGCAAGGAGCACCCAGTCTGAGAGAGATTCAGATTCCTGCTGTACATTTATTCCTAAAGTGATCTATTCCTACATCTGATGGGAAGCGGGTGGGAAGATACGTATAGCTAAAATAAAGCTATTCTAGGATGTAAGGGTTTTTTCCTTCTCTAGTTAAATAACCTGCTTTGTGTTTGAATGTCAATGAGCTACCAGTCTGAAAATGTTAAGTAGATGTTAACTTCCTGGGGAAAATACATAGGGATTTCCATGCTGGATCAGACCAATGCTCCAGTTAGCTATCCTGTCTCTGATAGTGCCCAATACCCAATGCTCCAGACAAAGGTGCATGAAACCCAGGTTCGGAAATAACCTGCCCTGAACTCCATTAGAGATTGGTTTGAATCCTAAAGCATGAGAGTGTATATCCGTTGTGGAACTCTTGTTTTTAAACTGTGGCTTTACTCCTTGCTACCATACCTCTGGCGGTTCCTGTTAGCCATGCTGATCTTCTGGTAGGACCAAGCTCTTGGCCTCAGTGATAAAGCAGGGCTTCTCCTCTTACAGCATGGACTTTGTTAATGGCCTTTGCTTCCACATTTTGAAATCCAGTGGTTAGAAAGGCTTGTTGACTGAATATCTACAATATGGCAGTGTTAAATTAACCAGCCGGGGAATCTGGATGACTCCACCTCCTTCAAGAAGCCCTATATTCCTGAAACCCTTTGCTTCCAGGGGGCTGCCTGAATACCAATTGCTATAATTGAATGGCATTC
Organism: Terrapene triunguis; assembly: GCF_002925995.2. Lineage (NCBI taxonomy): Eukaryota > Metazoa > Chordata > Testudines > Emydidae > Terrapene > Terrapene triunguis. The sequence goes on from NW_020664582.1 coordinate 11,736,654, forward strand.
TGGAAACTGGTTTCTAGAACCAGTAAAACTATTTCCAATATTCCCCCCTTCCCCAGGGCATGCTGTAACACAGATCTCTTGGGGGGTTATCTGCAGGCTGTTGTAATCCTTTAGTGCACGTATCCGCAAAACTTAAAACTGTTCTTTCCGTCTGTCTAAGCCAGTCAAACATTAAGGTTGGGTTTCTAAGCCCAAATGACTCTTGCATGTTTGGAGCCAATCCCATGCAGCCTATGACTAATGATATCTCTGACATCGTTCAGCTACAAGGCAGTGTAACGTACCCTGGTCCATTTAGACCACTCCGCTATCCTCCCATAGTCATGCTCATCTAATATTGAAGGTCCTACTCATTCTCTTGTGGGTGGGTTTCTCTAAAACTAATTTGCCATAATTAAAACTGTGAGCTGATTGACTTGTTTCAGTACTTGCATTATGTAGTTGCATCCTTCAGGCAAAGACGCAGCTATAGACAGAGAAGAGTAGGGAAGGAGGGGGGTGTCCACATGTGTCTTGTTTATTTTGCAAATCAGCTGATTAGCACAAGGGGTAGACGGACTGGTAGGTTTCTGGCAGTGCTCGGTGTGCGGAATGCCAGGTGTCTGTATCCCATGTGTTGTGATATGCCACGTACGGTGGCAGGTTGGGGAGTTGGGTGTCTTATCTCAAACTGGGGTCGCCGCTTGTGTAGGGAAAGCCCCTGGCGGGCCGGGCTGGTTTACCTGCCCCGTCCGCAGGTCCGGCCGATCGCGGCTCCCACTGGCCACGGTTCGCTGCTCCAGGCCAATGGGAGCTGCTGGAAGCGGCAGCCAGT
>NW_020664582.1:11737567-11800654 GCF_002925995.2 Terrapene triunguis
TTTTTTAGACCACCTGGCTTTCGCTTCAGAGAGCTAAGCTTTTCAGAGGAATATTTAGATGTGACTTCTGGTTGGGCCGCACACTTGAGATCCGTTAAGCACAGACACTTTCTGCCATTTTTAATGTAGAGATAAACAGTTTTCTTAAATGTCCCGTTTTCTTCTTGCTGAGCTGCAGAACTAAATCTTGTGCCTCAAAGCAGCGGAGTGTTTTGATGGTACATTTGTATACCCAGGTTTCCTTGATTTAATATTGCAGTGGTATATTTCTGGATGGGCATCTTCGTTGTGAACCTACTCGGACATTGTGGCTTCAATGCTCCTTTTTGACAGCAGCTCCTAAGCAGATGGCAAACCCCAGATGTGCCTGCGGGGGAGCCGGAAATGGATCCAAGAGAAGGCAGAGTGGGAAAACGTACTAGACTAGGCAGGGCAGAGTCTAGTACATACTGGCTTTTAGTATTAAATAGCTGGCACCCACTTGAGCTGTCCTGCCTTCTCATTTTTATTTGCATTACAGCTGTTCCTGGAGGCCCAGTCGGAGATTACGGACCCCGTTGTGCTAAGTGCAGCGGATGCTCATAGCAAGACAGTCCCTGCCCTGACGGACTTGTGGTTTAACTAGACAAGCCAGGCGAAGGAGGGGAGGGGAGGCAGAGGCACAAAGATGTGAAGTGATTTGTTCGAGGTAATGAAGCCAGCCAGTGGTCGAAGCTGAAATAGAGCCCGGATCTCCTGACTGCCAGTCCAGGGCCCTCTGCGCTGGACCATGCTGACGTAGCAGAGGTGTTCCTTTTAGCTAGACAGACGTGCTTTGCTTTTAATCAACGTAGCCAGTGATTTGGGAAGAGAGAGAGAGGTTTAAGCGACACTGAAAGCAGTCAGTACAGCTAGCTAGATTTGGCCAAAAAAAATAAATGATTCGAGGAATCTGTGACACCTTGATCCTTTCCGAGCCCCGTGCAAGTCCCCAGTATAACTTTTCTCTCTTTCTTAGGAAGCATATTATTATTTTTTTAATGCTAGTTACATCTCTCTCTCTCCCCTCTCTAGGTATATTTGCTGAGGCTCCTTAAAATGGCTTTACGCTTCCGCACTTTCTTCCCGTACGCCTTACCTGGAGTGCTGGCACTTATTGGTTGGTGGTGGTTTTTTTCTCGTAAAAAGGAGCGTACGAGCAATCACGACAGGCAAGCATTAGCTGGCGTGGAAGATCAGAGGATTGAACCTCCCATAAAGGAACCTCTGTCCAGAGAAGAGGTAAATGCTACTAAAGAACTGCCTGTGCCCTCTGAAGAGGACTGCCCAGAGAATGAAACCTTAACTTCCCAGCTGTCCGTAGGGTTAATGACCCCCTCTCTGGCATGTGACCCTCAACAGAGATTAGGTTCCTCCAGGGACCATCCTGCCGCCGCAGTGACGACCTTCGAATTGGGCACGTTTGAGGACGACAGTGAAAAACTGGAAAGAGCAGCGTCTCGAGATGAACCCGGGTCCCTTGCACAAGTGTCTCCCGCTTCAGCCCCGAAGAGTGTCGAGTGCTGTGACAATGGTGTACTTGTTACCAAGCAGGAGTCAGCTTTCAGGGGAATCCCAGAGCAGCAGCCATTGGTGTGTTCCGTGGTAGAGTCAGTACAAGAGTCTTTGGGAAAGACTGGGGAAAGTGGTGAAGCAGAAATGACACACGATTCTTTGGAGAATCCATCTAAGGAAATCCAGTGCCTAGCGGCTACGTCCTCAGACACTGGCTGCCTGCCGGCCCTGGGCTCTGAACCAGAGGATTCAGCCACCACCCAACCTGCCATTTTAGATGAAGATGATAGTGAGGAAGTCGAGGGCACTGTCCCCGGGCAGAGAGAGTCTGTAGTTGGGAAGTTCCTGAATAATTGTGTAGAGTCTGCTGGCTTGGACCTGTCCAGGGAAGAGGAGATGTCTGAGATGACCGTCAGTACTGTGCTTAAATGTCATGGAAGGGAAGAGAAGTGCTACAGGGATATGCAGTCGAAAGGAGATGGTTTGGAAAGAGAGAGAATTGGAGGAGTGAGTTTGGACAAAGATGAAGTTGAGAAAATTGAGCAAGCAGCCATACAGATTATTTCCAAAGTCATCTTAGCAGCTACCGAGGAAGTGCTGTCTAGTTCAGTAAGCGATGTGTCCAGTAGGATCTGTGAAGTCGCAGTCAGTCGGGTTGATAGACCGCTGGAGAGAGTGAGCATTTCATCCGATGAGATGCTTGCAGTGGAATCTAGCAGAGGGAATGAAGCCGTTTCCACAGAGAATGTCGCAACGATACCTGTTCCCCTATCGGAAGAGAAACTCCATCGTTATGTATCGTATTCCAGCTGTTTGAAATACGGGCGCTTATCTAACCCAGTGCAGGTAGATCCAAAAGACCATCGGCCAAAGAAATCTGTGCACAGTGAAACACAAGGAAATAACCGGACTTTGGTTACGAACAATGGAGAGTCGTTCGAAGAGTCGCATGCAGTAACGGAGGATTCTGGGTGCAGTGCATGTACGTCTGAAGATGGGACGAACGTCGAGGATCCCTTGCAAAGCACGTCACTGTCTCTCCTATCAGGCCAGCATTCAGACTTGCTGAGCATGTCTGTGATCCAGGACGCTTCCACAGAGCAAAACGTGGCACAGAGTGAGAAACCTCAGACCCCTATATTAGGGGAAGACAAAGTGCCATACAGCAATGGAGTGCTGAAAGGGGACAGTGCAGATCTGAGACATGAGAAGCACTGGACAGCGGAGACCGATGCAGATCACTCAGGAGGTAAGGGGTCACATCTCTTTGAGAGCCTCACACAAGACACATGGGGGAAGGTGCGTTAGTACAGCACTGAAAAGTCCTCAGTCCCCAACCCTCATCACAATTCAGAGGGCCTGCTTGTTGGTAAAAATCCTACCAAGTTATAAATAGATGTGTCTTATGCTCAGATGGACAGAATGAACCCACCCTAGGCTGCCAGCTCCTGCATCCCACAGTGATGGGGAAAAAACTGTAGCTAGCTAAGTGGTGTCCAGGAAACTCAGCAAGACACTGAGCATGCTGGCCTCCATCCAGCAAAGCATTTAAGCGCATGATTAACTTAAAGCACGTGAGCCGTCCCAATGAAATCAGTGTGTGTTGGATCAGGGCCAGGGAGTTCAGCACCTTGCAAGCATGAGCCCCAAAAGCGCAAGCTTGTTACCGCTTGAGCTCAGGCAGCATCCACTCCGCTGTAAGCATTAGGCTCTTGCCGTTGGTGTGGACCGTTCACTGAAGGGTGGACGTGGACTGTACATGCGAACAGATGGAGCAGGGCAATTGCTTGACGTCCTAAGACAGCGTCATCTGTGTCTGCACTAACATGGTCTGTTTGCTTGGAAAGTGGGTGTGTGATGAGAAATCTCAGCAGCCTGTGCCCACGTGTAATGTGTTTGGCTTGTCGGGGTCCCTCATCTCTTTGCTGTAGTCTCTCTCTCTCTCTCGGGTGGGTGGGTAGTGTTAAGCCGGGGGTTCTTTTCCTACCTGCTTTATATTAGGCTAACCATGTGTGGACAAACACAAACTTCAGCCTTAAAAGCTGTACGTAAACGCTCTTCATACAACCCTCCAGCGCAAACAGCTCCTAAAGACAGGCTGCGTTCTATAGTCACTACAGAGTAACAGGAGTGCTGCCTGCTGCGAGATAGCAGGCTCTGCAGCTTTTAATAGGAGACCGGGATTAGCCATTTTCTAGATGTCCCCTCTATAAGAAACACTTCTTGCTAAAGGAAGAAATTACTCTTACCCTGTCGCATACACTTCTCGGAATGACTAGCGGAGAGAACAAACGCTCTAATCCAGGGGCTGAACTGAGACCACACAGTAAAGCGACAAAACTCTCGCGCCAGGACAAACTCCGAGGTGATGTAGAGCAGGGATTCTGAACCTTTTTCTTTCGGAGGCCTCCCCAACATGCTATAAAAACTCCACGGCCTGTCTGTGCCACCACAACTGGTTTTCTGCATATGAAAACCAGGGCCGGCATCAGGGGGTAGCAAGCAGGGAACTTGCCTGGGGCCTGATGCCATAGGGGCCCCCACAAAACTACATTGCTCAGGGCCCCAGGCTTCAACCCCATGTGGCAGGGCTTCAGCTTTCTGCCCTGGACCCCCCTGAAACCTGCTCGTGGCCCCCGAGGGGGCCTTGGATCCCTGGTGGAAAACCACTGATGTAGAGGGTGATGTAGGTTACTTTGCATGTGCGAGGTGAAGGCTGAAAGGGAAGAAAGGGGGTGTAACAGGAAAAGCCGCCTCCTGCTCCCTTGTCACCGCCCTGAAATCCCCACTTGTCACAGCGGCATCTTGATCAGCAAGTCTAAATCGAGACCCGCCAGGCAGATAGTGGACCCGATTGTATCAGAGCTGGGGCCTGACTTGGGAAGTAGCAAAAACAGCGTAGCTCCTATGCTCCCTTGGGTTTTTGGTGTATTGGAGCCAGGTGGCCAGAATACAGAAGAGCAAACGAGGACTGTTGGATCCTCATCCCAGTAATGTACTAACAGGCAGATTGCTGGAAGCTCATCACTTTTATCATCCTTTTATCCCCCAACCATATTTGAAATGTTCAGATGCTATTTAAGAAACCGGTGGCTCCCCATAACTGGGGCTAACAGAGTCTCACCCTTCCATTGCCTGATCTACTGATTATGTATTATACTGATTACTTGAGAATGCCCTGTTAACCCTCTGAGGTTTGGTAAATTCGAGTCCTCAGATCAGGCCCAGAGTTGTTAGAAGTACTGTTAATTTGGGAACTCCCATGTGCAGGGTTGCAACACTCAGACTTGAGGAAGAAGCTTCTGAATTTGCAATGGTTTTGCTAGCACAATTAGTAAACACACAAACAATCCAATCCAACCCAACCAAGGAGGCAGCAGTAATACAGTATTAACTTCCTGTCTGGTGTCGTGTCATACCTATAGTCACACCATCCTTGTGGAGACCTAGGACTGATGAGACAGGAATGTTCGGCCTCCTTTGTCCATAACTAAATTCCTCACCCTAATAACATTGGGGTGTCCTTATGCTATAGGTTAGTATATTAATTATCTCAGACTTGCAAACATACACATCAGTTGGTTGCAGTAACAATTGCGCAGTTGAACATCTGCTGATGTTCCTATCCTAAAATAGCCAAACTGGCATCAACTGCGTTCTCGTGGTTGCGTGTCGGTGTATTTGTTCACCCGAACAAAGTCTTATGATACCTTGTGACTTAAGTTAGACAGCAGCGACCTCACTTATGCTAAAGCTTGTAGGCCGCATAGCTCATGCAAAGTGCTTAAGCTAATATCTTACAGACTTGGGTCTGTAGGTCTCTTACATTACTGCTTGATATACCTTGTATCTCTCATACCCTTCCCAAGTAGAAGATGCTGTCTTAGCTTTGGGCCTTTGGGAAGCAAGGCTACCTGACCAGGGGGAATCATACTCCTCAGTTGAGATTGGGGGTTAACAGGGAAAGCTCTGCTCGCTCACACTCCAGCGGCATGAATCTGATTCCCATTAAAGGAACGGCTCCGCTGAACTTCAGCACGCTTGAAGTGATCCCCTTCCAGTTTTCAGTGAAACTAAATGGAATTCCGTAACGAAGGGCCTCTGTTTCTCACTCTTGGAAACTTGCTTGGATCAAATCCCATGTGTCAAGATGCCTCTCTTGCTAAGAGCCTGATCTTTGGCTTGCCACGTGTCTCTAAGTTCCTTGGGCTTTCCCACACCCCATCCCAAAATGACTAAGATCTTTAATATCACCTTGGCCCTCGGAGGCTTCTTCAAGCCTAATGGCTGGATTGGGGAGCAGCGTACATTAGCTTCAGCAGGTCTCTGCCTCATTGAGTTGCTTGGGGGATGTCTGGTTCATGGCATCCTGAAGTCCTTTAAGGTGGGTTGTTTTTTTTTTTGCAGCTGGAATGTTCCAGGAGTCTTTGAAGGAGGTCCCTTCGATTGCTCCAAAGATTTCCTCCCCCTTCCAGCCATGGGTGGGAGGACTCAGGAGCACTTTCCAATCAAATTGTGGGAAGGGTCTGTGCTTTGCACTGAAGCAGTCACGACCTTCCATAAAGAGCTTTCGATCTATCTTCTATTGATGTTTGCAGGGCCTCTCTCATTGAAGTACCAGGGCCTCTCCTGCTGAGCAGAGAGGTCGGTGATGTGCGGGTGCTTCTTAGTACGGCACATGTGGCCTGCTGCAAAGCCATAGATCTTCAGCGGTGGCTTATCCCTCCCACTGCTTTTACCTTGGTCCAGGGCAGCGGTAGTGTGATGACAGGAGGCTTCCAATGGAAAAGACTCCATCTCCCTTTTCCCCAATAACCCATAGCTAGGTTTGGAGTCTCAAAGATGAAGAAGCCGTCTCACGGCTAGTATTCCCCTGCCAGTCCTATTTAATCCAAGGGGACATAATTCTGATACTGCTACTGTACGGAGTTTGCATTCCACGAGTAATAGCACCTGGCTTCTGTATTTGACCTGCACAAACTCTTGATGTCTTACACTCTGCCCATTGCATTACAGAGTGTGCTTGTGAACATGGCGGTTCCTAATTGGATTCAGATTTTTATCGTCAGACGTGGAATTCTTCAGGCAGTTTTAGGGGACAAAAGTCTGTTTCTAGTGGCCTGTTTCCATAAGTAGCACAGAGTAGCCCCGACACATGTTTTTCTTAGAGGAGCTGAGAATTGAATAGCAGACTCACAATCTAGAGTGTAAAGTGTGTGTGTGCAGTAGGGCCCACAATCACAATGTATGTGAAATGGGAGTTTTGTCAGACTTCATGCAGAGTCTAAGAGCTTGGATTATGCAGACTGTCTGAATGCCATGGTGTGGGGTTTTTTTTGTTTGTTTTTTGTAGGTTCAGATGTAAATAGCATGGATTCTGTGGACAGTGGCTGTGCCCTTGGGAAGACGGAGAGTTGCCAGAACTCCAAGCCAGGAGTAGAATCCAATAAGTCTGAGCTCACTATCTGGGAGATAGAGGTGCCAAAGGTAACGAGCCAAATACTCGGCATCCGTAACTCCCTGCACTGACCTTGGGGAGCGTTGGCCAGTGGTTAGCGGGGGACTGGGAGTCAACTTCTGGGTTCTAGTCCTGGCTCTGCCACAGTGTGACCTTGAGCGAAGCACATGGCCCTTCTGTATCTCCCTCTGTCTATAAAACGGGTGCTGTGCTTTCTTATCCTTCAGGGGTTGGGGCTTAACACTCCTTGAAATACCTGCTGAAGGACTCCAAATGCAAAGAATCCTTGTAGGGCTGCTGATTTTCGGTTTTAAGCGATAAACATCCATGGCACAAAAAACCCTGAAATTGGTATTTATCCAGGAAACCCCAGAAATAGTGACTTGCATCTCAGCGCAGAAATGCAGACTACGCGGGTGTGATTTCTAAAGCGCACTAATGTGTTGCACATCTGTTGGTCTGTGTAGACCATGCTGGTGCACGTTAAAATTGAATGTAGTGTTGTTTCAAACAGTACCACGTTCCAGCACACTAGGGAGCATTCTAAAGATTAGTTATTACAGTGTATATATAGAGCCCCCCAAACCCTTGATATTCAACGCCCTGTACCCTGATGTACATAAAACTAAAAATTGCTAAAAAATACACCCCCCCTCCCCCCATGAAATTAGTAAACCCAAAAAAACAGATTCCATAATTCTTGGTAGAGGGGGTGCTTTGGCTTTTCTTGCATATGGGGGACAGAGGATGTTCAAGGGGCTTTCTATATTCTCTGCTGAAATTCTGAATGTCTCTAAGGGGCTAATGCCCATTAATGTGTTGAGAACGCCTCTCCAGAAAGAGCAACTGTCTCTGGGTCTAGGAAGGATGTTCCATGTTCCCTCCAGAGCCTCCCCCCACCCCATCCCCATTCTACACTTGCCCCATTGCCCAGGCTTTGCTTCATAACATTCATCCTTGCACCTTGGAGCCCTGGATGACTCCACAAGATCCCTTCCAGAACTGGTCCTTGTTGCTCCTGAGTCATCCAGAAGGTTCACAGTTCAGCAATATAAGGCATCGCTTTCCCAAATGGGTTGAGCATGCTGCCTCCTATAGCGATGCAGTGGGCTCTGACACTACGTGAGAAGTTTCTTTTTATGGGATAGTATACCCTAGGCACAGGGAATCAGCCCTGCAGTAGCAGAATCCATATCCTTGGCCAATGAGGACAAGCTGTTAGTATTTCTCCAAAGAAACTTGTAATTAGTTTTAGTTAAAGAGCTAGAACTTAAGGGTTTTTTAAAATGAAAAGCACAATGGCATAATAAGAAATGGGGCCAGATTCAGAGATGGGGCAGTTCCATTGATTTCAGGAGTTACGCTAACCTACACCAGGGCTTCGTGTCTTTGCTGCACTTGCTGTTTCTGCTGACTAGAAAGATGGACTTAACAAAATGTGGGTAAATCAGAAACTGCCTTGGGCTACTGAACAAAATCTCTCTAAACTCTGCTGGGCCAATGTCATTTTACACTTGGTAGAAGCCCAGTCTGCGCTGAGTTCCGATTGATCCTCACGGCCCCATCAGACCTGTGGCATTTCTTGTAGGTGAAATTAAGCATTTAAAAATTAAAGATCCCAGGTGTTGTTCTCACTCCTCACTGTGAATTCTCCATCTTTCCATCAAGCACTTGGTTGGCCGGCTGATTGGCAAGCAGGGGAGATACGTGAGTTTTCTGAAGCAAACTTCTGGTGCCAAAATTTATATTTCAACGCTACCTTACACCCAAGATGTCCAGATTTGTCACATAGAAGGTGAGTGAGATGATTCCCGGCTGTGGGTTTTTTTTAAGACTGTGTCTAAAATCTGACCTCTGGACGCTTAGATAAAGGGGTGAAGAACTGACTGCAGCTTGGATACTTAACTTTGAGTCTTGTGCTCGAAATGCCACTACCTGTGCTTCAAATAACATCAATGCTAGGCCCTGTCTATGCTGGGAAGGAAGGTGAATTTTTAACGCATTAAAATCGTGGGGGAGAGCATATGGCTTACCTCAACCAGCTAATGGCTGTTAACACACAACTGCCTTGTCTACACTAGGATTTTAAAATGTCCATCTTTCCCTAGTGCAGACAAGGTTTATGGGGTACCATTTCCCCAAACCCTTCTTCCAGAGATGTGTGTGTGAGAGGTTGTTCTAGATCTGTTTCCCTAACCATATGTCTGCACATAGTGACATGGAGCTGGGGTGATTTGCAGCGCACGTAGGCATGCCCGCGCCAGCTGTAAGCTAGCTAGTTTGCTAAGAAATAGCAGTGAGGACACCGAGGTGCGGGCTTCAGCGCTGGCTGCATGAGCCTGCCTGACTCTCCCCCCCTCCCCCCTTTTGCTGGATACATACCGTCTTGTGCTGCCCACGGCCTCACTGCTGTTTTCAGCAAGCTACCTAAAGCATGGCTAGCGCAAGTATGTAGCCTATAATGTGTTAGCATCTAGCTAATCCCCTGCTAACAACCCCGCTGACAGGATTTAGGTAAAAACAAAAAAAGAGGAACTAACATGTTTGCAGCCATTGGATTGTTCACTTCACCTGTATTTTAGATCCCTTTTGCCTTGTAGGTTTAGACTGTAAGCTCTGTAGGGCAGGGACTCTCTCAGGCTTGCCCTACGCTGGAAGCTTATACTGGCATAGCTGCGTCAGTCAGGTATGTATTTAAAAACAAAAATCACCACGCCCCTGACAGACGGACGCATCCATTCTGACAAGTGTAGGTGTTGGTGGAAGAGGGCTTCTGCTGACATAGTTAACTTCGTTCCGGGGTGTGGTGTTCCTGTGTCTACTCTCCAGGGCCCTGCTGTGCTGGCATAGTCTCCGTAGTTGAGGCATACCCTTATGCTGTGCCTGAACACTGACCAGCACAATGGGACCCATTCTTGGTTGTAACCTCATCACCACAGTAATAAACATAAATCAGTTGTTGTAGATTTTTGACAAGAGAAGTCACTGAAAATAAACATGTACTAAAATATTTTTGTAAATGATTAGGGGAGCTGGGAAAATATTCCATTTGCCAGAATCTTTAAAGGGCCACTGTACAAAGAAATATCACTTAAAAAAATATTTATCTTGGTTACTCGGACACTATAGATGCTGTATTAAAACTGAATTGTTTTAAAGGTACTTGTTGCCCTTTATGCTTCACACAACGCACAGCCAACCTGTGGAACTCCTTGCCAGAGGATGTTGTGAAGGCCAAGAGCATTGGCCTGCTAAACCCAGGGTTGTGAGTTCAATCCTTGAGGGGGCCATTTAGGGATTTGGGGCAAAAATCTGTCTGGGGATTGGTCCTGCTTTGAGCAGGGTGTTGGACTAGATGACCTCCTGAGGTCCCTTCCAACCCTGATATTCTATGATTCTATAACAGCGTTCAAAAAAGAACTAGATAAATTCATGGAGGATAGGTCCATCAATGGCTATTAGCCAGGATGGGCAGGGATGGTGTCCCTAGCCTCTATTTGCTAGAAGCAGGGAATGGGCAATGGGATGGATCACTGGATGATTACCTGTTCTGTTCATTCCCTCTGGAGCACCTGACATTGGCCACTGTTGGAAGACAGGACAGTGGGCTAGATGGACCTTTGGTCTGACCCAGTATGGCCGTTGTTATGTTAATCTCTGTGCTTGGCTCATCGTGGACAGATGCTGCGCTGGTTGATTAAGTTTCCTCAGTTTAAGGGATATTCCTGGCACTAGTACAACACTGTTTTGGGTCACGGAGTGTGGTTTGAGACTTTCAAAGCAAGATATAACCATACATCTTTCACTAAAGTTAATAGCAGGGACGTAGCTGCTTGGCTTTGAAAATGTCAGCTGTCAAGACTCTATCACTGAAACTTAAACACACGAAACAACCACGCCACACTGGGGATTTTGTTTTAGCTTTCTAATGTGGGGCTTAGCATGCAGTGAATAGCCCTCTTCGGTGAAGCTGAAACCAGCGCACAGTGATCCCATGGCAGGAGACAGTTTTATTTACAGCTGTGTATCCAGGGTTTTACCCACATCAAAAAAGATATTTGCTGGTATAGACAGGAAAGGTCTGTATGTAATCGTATCATTCAGGAGGAGTTACAAGGTACTGCCGGTCAGGAGTGCTGGGACAATTTGTATAGTGGGGGTGCCGAGAGTCATTGAACCAAACTGTCAACCCTGTCCTATGCTAGAAACCACTTCAAGCTGGGGGGAGAGCGGCAGCACCCCTAGTTCCAGCACTTGTGCTGCCTGTGTGTGCCCAACACATCCACGTGATTTAACTCTGTCTTTTTGTCTTCCAGGCTCTCAGCATCATGTAGACAAAGCGCTGAGTCTGATTGGTAAGAAGTTCAAGGAGCTGAGCCTCACCAACATTTACGCTCCTCCAGCCCCATCACTGATGCTGCATTCCCTCCCTATGACTTCCTGGGTAAGCCCCAAGGTAGCACGCTAGCCGTGTTTATATAGTTAGACTGTATGGACATGCCTAGGAGATGTATCCATAGAGCCACATTGCATTCTCCCTTCATTTTGACTGTCCTATTTCCGATAGGTTTTTCCATTAAGCAAATATCAAGGATGGCCTATCCTACAATGACTATGCACCATAATCCGTTCCATAGATGGGTGTGCTGGAAAGACCGGGCGTGTACTGAGTAATCGTGCCTCAGAACAAAGAACACTTCTTTGATCCATAGCAGGCACTGTACAAGCAAGCAGCCCCACAAAGATTCCTTCGAGACTGTCCTTTGCTTTTCTTGATCAGCACAGATGTAGTTGTTGCATGTCAGACTGTTTCCATCTGTCGTCATGACGCCCTGTGTTTAATTTCCTGGAATACACTGCAGAAAATGTACCCATACCTTCAACCCAAACTTGCTTAATCTCTGGCAGTTACACGTCTGACATAATGGGCTTTGGCCTACAGTCTAGACATGTTTGCTCAAGGAAATAACCCTTTGGTTTTTTGGTTTGTGCATGAGGAGATATTCTGGTTCTGTTCTTACAATCCATTTGCCACATGGTCAAAGACAATCAGTTTCTGTATATATTGGTTGTCATGTGACTGGTAGAATCGTGCTGAATTGTTACTTTCCAGTAGCATCACATTCCCTTTAAGCGTCTATTGCAATTATTCAGATCTGGCATCATAATCAACCTCTGCGCTTTCCACACAATATTTCACATCTGTTTCCCTTTCCAGATATTGTCTATAAATGACAGTCTATTTGGTAATAGATCTTACTGGGTACACCATGGACTCCAATATCTGTTAAATAGCTAAATATCGCTTGGATATATACTTATATCTGCCTCCACGGGTAGCAAGGGGGCTGCATGTTTCTAATTCTTTGAGCCTTCTCCTTTAGATTTCTGTTTATAACCTTAAAGGGAAACTCCAATACAGCTCAGGTTGTGGTAGGTGCCTTTAGGTTGTGCTAAGTTACAGCATACCCTCAAAAGCCTGATGGCTGCGCAATGGCCTATGTGAAATGACTTGGCAGGGAAATCTGTGAAAGTGTTTTCATCTCAGAAACCGCCATCGCAAACTGCTACTTATTTGGCAGCCTCAGTAGAGAGGCCAGGAGCTCAGATGAGCTTGGAATTAAACTACTTTCTCCAACAAGTGATTCTACCAGATCAGTGTTGGGGTATTTTGTCAGGATGGCACAAAATGAGCTTGCATTGTTGTTGCCTATACTAGTCTCCCTGCCCTATTCATAAATAGCATCCTTTAGCGTTGTCGGCATGCTTGCGCTGCACAACATGCACAATTGCTGCCCCAAAGAATTTACACTAATCTGACCCCCTTTCATGAGAACACATGTCAACAATGACTCTCCGTCAGCTGGTCCTAGGTTCAAACTAGTCTCCTAGAGGTGAAGATCTAAAGAGCCCACTTCTGAACTCCTGAACCACTAAGGCCCCTCATTTTTGTGTCTGTAGTAGAGTAGATAAGGTATCAGTGAAACTGAGTTTATTACTAACCTTTGGAATGAGTGAAGCTCACGTTGCAATAGTATGTTAATGGAAACCTAACACTTTCTCTTTGTGGCAGCTCATGCTACCGGATGGAGTCACCGTAGAAGTAATTGTCGTTAACCAAATCGACGCAGGACACATGTTTGTACAGCAGCACACGCACCCCACGTTCCATGTGCTGCGCAGTCTGGACCAGCAGATGTATGTCTGCTATTCTCAGCCTGGAATTCCAACTCTGCCCACTCCAGTAGAAGGCAAGTCATTTTGTTCCTCATGAATTGTCAAGCAGAACGTCTCCTCCTGGGATCTGTCCCTGGTCTTTCCTAGTAGCATCTAGCAGACTTTCTCCTCTGCGCTTCAGAGTAATTTGAGTCTAGAGTTTACTGAAAGGTATTTTTTCAGTGTGTCTGCCCTGCACTCCCTGATAAATCAAACTACACGCGTTCCATTTTCTCAAGTTTGCTCCGCCCTCCAGAGATGAGGGTCTATGACAGAATTTGCCATGGGTCAGACAATAGAGAACCTGTATAAAAATGGGACACAATCATTCTTCACATAGCTTAATTAATTTGTAAATAATGTTATGTGAGTTTCCTCTAAGGAGACTTGGGAAAATAAGGTGCGAAATAAGTGGGTGTTTGCAGCTCCTAAACGTTGGGCAGGGTGCAATGGAAGATGAGTGTAAAAGCTGTGTTTAAAACTACTAGCAAGACCCATATAATAGACTTTGTGGAAGGGGTATTAAAGCTCACGCTTCAGGTCTTCAGCAAAGGTCAAAGCATTAGAGGTCAGGATGAGCCCTAATGTGGGTGGCAGACTACTCCACATCTGGCTGTTGCAGAGTTCTTCCATTTTCCTTTGAAGCCTCTGCTGCAGGCCAGTGTCAGGGATGGGATATTGAACTAGACGGGGCTTGGTTCTGATCCAATCTAGCAATTCCTATCTTCCTACCAAGGTAAATTCAAACCAGAACTACTCTGGCCAATTATAAACTACTCTGAAAGCTTTGAATGTAAATCTTGCCACAGTGTGAGCTAGCATGAATATAAGCATGAACTTGAGTATTTTTTCTCACAACGCACAGTCAACCTGTGGAACTCCTTGCCAGATGATGCTGTGAAGGCCAAGACTAACAGGGTCAAAAAAGAACTAGATGAGTTCATGGAGGATAGGTTCATCAATGGCTATTAGCCAGGATGGACAGGGATGGTGTCCCTGGCCTCTGTTTGCCAGAAGCTGGGAATGGGCAACAGGATGGATCACTTGATGATTACCTGTTCTGTTCATTCCCTGTGGGGCACCTGGCATTGGCTACTGTCGGAAGACAGGATACTGGGCTAGATGGACCTTTGGTCTGACCTAGTATGGCCACTCTTATGTTCTCATGAGCAGCATTACTACAAGAAGCATGTGTTACCAGTTTCTCGGTGGGGGCAGAGGGGCGTTTTTTTATTTACCTTTCCCATAGCCGGTGTTTTCATCTCCTCTCTCTAGCCTTGTCAGTCAGGGAGCAGCATTGCTGCGCGTTCCTGAAGATGTTTGCTGCCGGCACCCTAATTATAACATCAGGATTATTTTCTTTGCTATCAAACCCTGTCATTTTCTCCTTTATAGAGGTATAATTTCTGGCAATGCCTCCAGATTGCTGGCGTGCGCTGTGGTGGGGGGGGAAGCATTCCCGACATGGCTGTTTCTGCTGTATGTGTCGCTCTCACTGAAGCAGTTCGGCATAGTGTATGGGTCCAGCATGATGTACCCATCTTTAAACGGGGGTGGGTCTGTGAGTGGCTGTTTCTTGGTGATTCAGAAAGGTGGCAGCTCAACGGAATCTTTTCTTTTCAAGGTACCTTCCGGAGGACACATGTTTGTCCACTGTATACAGCGTCACTCAGACGTGCCATGCCCCCGGAGAGGACTATTCAGTAGTTCACGAACGCTCTGAATACTTCTCTTGCTCAAGTTACTCGTGTTGAGCAGCTACTTTAAAACAAACAAAAGTGCAAAATTGAACATGCTAAGTACGTTTAGAGAGAGTTTAAAAGCCTCTTATTACTTCAGGCAGGGTTAGTCCCACGTCTGCTTAATATCACTGGACAGGGCAAGGCGGAGAGAGAAGTGTATTACTGCAGCTGCTAGTGGCGCTGGCCATGCTTGTGCTAGGCACTGTATGCTCATATGGTGAGAAACAGCCCTTCCCTGATCAGAATAAACAAGACAGAAAGTGGGAGGGGAAACTGAGGCACAAAGAGGTGACTTGACTTGCCCAAGGTCATCCAGCAGGTTGTTGGCAGAGCCAGCAATAGAACCCGGGACTCCTAAATGCTGGTCCAGTGCTCTGTCTGCTGGGTCATGCTGCCTCTCTGCTGCGGGGCGCCAGGCGTCTTGTCTGAAAGCAGCGTGGGCGGGTAGCAGCGTGTCCTCCCCGACGCTGCGCTTCTTCCTCAGCAGACACAGGAGTCTGGCGTCTCTGCTGTTCCAATGGTTCTTCTAGAAACAGGCACTAACGCTGAGTCTTCCCACTCCTCCCTCTTTTTTGCTTTGCAGTCGGTGTGATCTGTGCTGCTCCGGGCTTGGATGGCGCTTGGTGGCGGGCTCAGGTTGTCGACTACTTCAAAGATAACAACGAAGTGGAGATCAGATACGTGGACTACGGAGGATACGAGAGAGTTAAAATCGACACACTCAGGCAGATCAGGTCAGGAACTGCGTTTTTCCTCCCTTGACCGGAACAAAAATGGTTGAACTTCCATAACTAAGTGTAATGGCTTGATAGGTATAGGTGTCTCCGCAGTATAATGAATGCATTAAGGGGGAGTGCTTCTCTCAGCAACTTACAACCATGTGGGACCCCTGGCTTCCTCACTGATGCCCCTACCTCTTACATAGTGCTTTCATCCATAAGTGCCTAAGCGCTCCGCAGAGGAGGGCAAATGTAATCCTCATTTAAGTAGTGGATAAACTGAGGAACAAAAAAGTGACTTACCTAAGGGCACCCAGCAGCAAAACCAGGAATAGACCTTCCGTCTACATGCCCCATCCGCTGGGCTGGGCTGCCTCATGAAAACTCTGTCCCTGTGTAGTGACATGCTGAGTGTGTTTGGGGAACGATGCACTTGTTGTTCTCTTCCTGGTGGGAAGCGATGAGGCACAGATGCATAGCACCAGCTGGACCAGGGAGAGACATTGCCCTTTCAGAGAGGGTTCCCCCCAGTCCCAGTGGTGCACCATTTGCACGGCTGCATTTGTGGCATGGAAAATGAGATTTTGCAGAGCCAGGGCAGGGGAAGACAACTTGGGAGGAGAACAAATGGAGCAGCACTCATAATCCCTGCACGTGGGTCTAACTTCCAGCTTCCTACCTTGGCAAGCTGTAGGTTCTTCTAAAATTTCCTGCCGTTGCTTTGCTGCTGGTAGACCAGGTACCAGTGACTGTTAACACTTACAGTGCTTAAACTGTGGGTGCCTGCCACTGGCCTGGTCTGTGCTCCTGCTCCCAGTGGAGGAGCTTGAATGGGTGGTAGAAGCACGAGGAATCTCTGGCGTTGTACACTCGGCTGGAGCGGTGGGCGAGATGAGGAAGCAATCTCATTATTATAGTTGTGCCTAGAGGACCCGGGTGAGGTCAGGGCCACAGTGTGCTAGGCACTCGCCGTAACAAGCACATAGTAAGCGCTGTCCCTTTGTCAGAGCTGACGAAGGACGGGAGAAAAGGAGCACTCCATCTTCATTTTGTACGTGGAGAACTGAGACTAAGTGGAGGAGCCCAGAGCTTGAACCCCAATCTCTCATTCCCATGCCTTAGCCACAAGATGCTCGCTCCTCGCATATGAATTTTGCTCAAACCCTTGTTACGCACACCGTGTCTATTCTTTTGGCTGTAACTAATCTGAAGCAAATGAATTCCTGCTCTATCAGCCATCATCCGTTTAAAGAGTAATAAGGAATTAGGGCAGAGGTGTGTTCTTCTATTCAAGTTGATTCTCTTCTCTTTTTAAGGTCTGATTTTGTAACTCTACCCTTCCAAGGAGCAGAAGTTTTATTAGACAATGTGGTGCCGCTTTCAGGTAACATAAATCACTGGAGAGAAACTAATGATCGGCGCTCATGGTGCTTGGTTAAACAGGATGCCATCAGTTTAGAAGCCAGAGTTGTCTAGACTTTCTCCATACCATTTTGAGTCCAATATCTGAAGTTACTAGGAAGTGGATTAGAAATTTTTTTTTTTTTGCTTGCTTGGTTTTTGCTTTTGCCAGCACTGTGGAATTAGTTTCACTATCTTTCCTGTCTAGTCAGTGTGCAGGTTTTTCACGCGGCTGAGGATGGAAAGAGAAACAGTTAGGGAAAAAATACGAGAATGTAACTTAAAACCACAAATTGGGAGAACTACCAGAGGGCAGCAGGAGGACCTAAACTACTCTTTAAACCCCTCTTTCCCAATGGACTAGATAGCAAGTGTACTGTCCCTTTAAGGTAACTAAATAAACACATGCAGATTAATTCCTTAATCTACTAGACAAACCTCTGACATTCCCATACTGAAATTGATGGTATGTACAGTTCTGAGTGTTCTTAAAAACGGCCCCAGTGCTGGAAGAGGAGGGGAAATTCGTGATGTCCGCGAACGTCTCCTATGTTGTTGCCGATAGAAATCCGGCCGTGTTTCGCTAGTGCCTAAAAGGCTTTTCAATTCTCGATATTGAAGGATGTTAACCCGACCCCCTTATAGCACCCTTTGATGTCAAGACTCTGGGTATCAGGAGAGGAAACCCGGTATAGGCGGTAGGCACAGGGTTTGCCTCTGCCGAGGCTGTAGATGGATGGCAAAGGTTGAAAGTCATTCCATCCCAAGCTTCCAGCAGCAGAGTTCACTGTTTGCATGCGCTCTGCAATAAGGGACCTCTTGCAACATCTGCAGCAGCATAGGGACTGTCATTGCTGATGATGCTGGAGATGTCTCACGAGGGTGGACCAAGAACAAAGTTTATTTTGAAACATCTTGATCTTTAAGTGTAAAGGGCCCAGGTAGTCTAAGCCCAGAAGGTAGATTTTTGTTTTCACTTCCTCAAAGCTCAGTGCATTTGCCGCATGGTGCGTGGGAACCAGAGATCAACACCTCAGTGTAGATACATCCCTCAACTTGGACAATGAAAAGTACACAGACCGTATTAATGAAGAGCGCAGCTTGCAATGTTAAAATTCCACCCATCCTTCAAGGGATTGTTTATTCTGTCAGTTAAATTCCATTGAATAGCACTGAGTTCCTGTTCACATATTAAACTTCCTGCAGGACAAGTGAAGTCCTGAGTTTCCTAGGCTCAAGAATGCCTCATTAAAAACTGAAACGTTAATGTCAACTACCATATGTGAAGACACCAAGGGTCCTCAGTAATTACTTTGAATCCATTTATGCACATGTGGCTACTGAGCTAGGATCCTTTTAAAAAGAGAACTGTTCATCTCCCCTCTGCGACACACATTTCAGTGTGATCTTGTTCGGCTTCATAGACTCTAGATGCCTGTAGCAACGATGAGAGAGATTCTTTGGTCTGTGTTATTCAGGAGATTGTTGTAATAGTCTCTTCTGGACTTAAAACATATGAGCCTGTGAATGTCTGACTTGTTTTCTCCTTTTCTTTCCAAAGACGAGGATCACTTTTCATCAGAAGCTGACTCATCCGTTAGTGAAATGACCAGAGGTACACCTCTGCTGGCACAGGTATGTATATTATTCTGCATTTGGCATTAGTGCGACGGCTACTGGAATATTGTGTCCAGTGCTGGTGTCAGTAATTCAGGAAGGATGTTGATTAATTGGAGAGGGTTCAGAGAAGAGCCATGAGAATTGGAAACTATGCCTTAGAGTGACAGACTCAAGGAACTCAATCTATTTCGCCCGTCAAAGAGATGGGTAAGGGGTGACTTGATCATGGTCTGTAAGTACCTAGATGAGGGAACAGAGATTTGATAGCAGGCTCTTCAATCTAGCAGACAAAGGTATAACAAGATCCAATGGCTGGAAGTTGAAGCTAGACAAATTCAGCCTAGAAACAAGGCTTACATTTTTAATGGTGAGGGTAGCAAAGCATTGGACCAGTTTACTAACGGTTGCAGTAGATTCTCCATCACTGGCAATTGTTAGATCAGGATTGGCCGTTTTTTTAAAAGATGTGCTCTAGTTCAAATTGGAATGAATTCAGGGAAGTTCTAGGCTCTGTGTTATACAGGAGGACTGACTAGATGAGCACAATAGTCCCTTCATGTATTTCATAGATTATAATGCTGGAATATGAGAGATGTCTAGAAAACTGCCAGTGCTGCTTATGCTTGGGCAAGAGTCTTTTTATCCTAAAGTATTCCATAGTACTCTGATGAATCAAAAGTTAAATGAAACCCCTCTGGAGACGTGAAACACTCAGCTCTTACCTGGTAATAGGACTCATGCTAGTGAAATCTCATCTCCCAAGAATGGACCAAGTGTTCTTGAGTAATAATACCTCGCTCTCTTACGCTGCTCTTGAGCTGTAGTTCTTAAAGCAATTGTCAAAGGAGACCAGGATCTTTATTTTATAGATGGGGAGACTGTGTGCCACTGTTCTCCCTCTCAGCCTCAGGAAGTGAAAGCTTAACAGCAAAGCTATGTCTCAGCTCACTGACACACCAGCTTGTCTGCTGTGCTCTATGCTAACATGTCTGTCTGTTTCCAGGTCACAAACTATGACAGTGCAACAGGCCTGCCTCTTATCCAGCTGTGGAGTATGATGGGAGATGAGGTGCGTACACTTGCAGAAATGTAGTGCTCTGGTTTGTATAGACTGAGACGTGGGTTTAAAACTCTACTTGAGTTATGGGGATTTCTTTTAATGTTGCTTTCAGGCTGGTATTTCCTTCATCTGTCTCTCTTATTTTTCCTTAGGTGGTGTCAATAAACAGAGCTCTGGTGGAAAGAGGATTTGCTCAGTGGATTGACAGTTACTAGTAAACTCTGAGAGGCCCCAAGCGACCCTTTTTTCTAAAAAAAAAAAAAAAAAAAAAAAATAAAATTTAAAAAATCCCTGTTTTTGCACTGTATTAGAATTGGGTTTGGCAATCCTGTAGGGAAGACCTGTTTGTTTACACCACTGCGCAAAACTCTGTGGTCCATTGAGACTTGTTTGCTTGACTGTTACCATTTCACTTGAAATACATACCTCATTTCAGTGAAAGGCAGGGAGTTACTAAAAGCCATAAAAAAGATACTGTAGCTTTAAAACAAAGCCTGTCCCTGGCCTAGTTCTAAGAGTTATTTAAAAAGGAAAAAAAAAGTGGGGTTTGCTTGAAGCTAACAGAACACCCCTACCATGTGTTAACTGGCTGCAGGTCTATAGCACAGATGCCCCAGAGGTTCAGTGGCTGCTTTTTCTGAAAGTGGTGTTGGCTGTTCCTTAGAAATAGGTTTGCTGCCTAGAAAGTCAACACAAAATACGTAAAGGATTTAAAGTTCAGTTGTCTATTGACTTTTCCATGTTGTGCCACCAACTTGCACAAGCTTTGTTAGTCTGATCCGTGACTGATGCTGGGAGACAAATGAATTGCATTCATGGCACTTACCCTGGCACACATCTCATGGTAGAAATGTTTTAGGATGGAGCTGCATGGGAAGAAAACTTCATCTGTGCAGACCTTTGAAATGTAGGATGAATTACCACTACAACCATAGATTGTAAATCTGCTATGTTCCAGATCATGTATTTAAAAAAAATAGATTGCCAAACCCGATTGTAATTTGTAACCATTTTCTAGCTGTGCAAGTCTGTGTAAATATATATAAAATCCTTGTAATATTTTGTATAAGAGAAACACTGGAAATCACAAAGGGAACTTAAAATTTTTTTTTTCCCCACACCAAAATGTCCTCTGTAAGTAGAAACGGTTTGGAGTCCATCAGTACAGCTGATGTACTCGGAGCATCCGAATGTGGGAGTGTTTCTGCTCTGCTGTGTACAGGATTAGCGTTGCTCTAGATTGCTGTATGGTCTGATTTGTGATCACTGACTCCTTTGCTGTACAGATCTGTTTAAAAAAAAAAAAAAAAGGTAACAATTTGGAATTGATATTGCAGTGGTGTTCTTTCTCTCTCTTGATTTATGTTGGTCCCTTTTAGATTGATATCAAATGTGGAATTTAAAATTTTGTTCAAATAATTTAAGATAACTTAATACTATTAAAAAAAATATTGTAATGTACCTGCATTTAGACATGTGTATTGAGTTGAGATTTGTTGCTGACCGGGAAGACACTTGACAGGAAAGCACTGGTATAATCAAGCCTTGGAAAATGAGAATCTTTCAGACCAATCCAGAGACTCCTTTTTTTTACTTTCGGTGAGCTGATGTGCTGGTCCACCATGCAGACATGAATGTAGCTGCCTACACCGGGATTTGATCAGATTGTATTCTCTTTTTTATGAATTCTCTCTATTCGGGGGCGTACGGTTTAATGTTAGCAATAATGTCCAATGAAAACGAAATTGATAGCTTGGTTAAATCTAAAAAACAAAAAATCCTCTTGGAATGTGTTTCCCATTTCAATTAAAGCTCAAATTTTAAGCCATCTTAATCAAAATGTGATGAGTAAGAGCCTTCATTTCCAGCCTCTTGTGGTATAGGTGTGGGTGGGAAGGGATCTTTACTTGATAGAGTGGCAGGTGAGACCAAATAGTGATGGGTTTAAAATGGGTCACAAAAAGGTGAACCTTCAAAACCCCTGTTCATTGAATTCTCTGATCACTACATCAAGTTTTGTGAAAGACCTTGGACACAGCGTTTCTTCTCTCCTTTTTAAAAAATAAATTCTTTACAAAAACCTTGCCGTGCAGTCTAGTAAGCACTGGTGCATCGGGGGAAGAGTATATTACGTGCAGATGAAATATGAGCTACGCCGCAGTTTGAAAGAGGTGACCTCAAGTCACGGCAAAGGAGTTCCTTACCTTCCATTTTGTGAAGATTCAAGTCCCAAGCATACTGGTTCTAGTTCTGCAGGCTACGTGGTTTCTTCTGAAATTAGCAGGTGTACTCTTGTGTGCTGAGCAGTATGATAATGTGCATTGGCACCTGCCCGTTACTGTCTAGGTGCTTGCGTGGCCCTCATAGTGTCTGAGCGTTGTACAGTCATTAGTGGATTTTATCCTTGCAATGCCCCAGTGAGTATGGCAATGCTGATAGCTCCATGTTACAGATGTGCAACTGAAGCACAGAGTAAATAAGTGACTTGCCTGTGGCTGAGCTGGGAGTTGAACTCTGATCTCTTGAGTCCTAGTGTCCTATCCTCTAGGCCAGCCTTTCCTTCTCCAAGACAGATCTTTGTCCCGTGGAGAGCTTTCCGATCTTCTGCATCTCAGCAGGGCAAGGGTGTGTGTGGTCCTTGCTGAGCAACTGACCGTCCGTCCCAGTTAGCATGCAGCCTGGTGGTATTTTTACAGCACCTGAAGTTATGGTTGCTGCCCTCACGATCACACGCACTGTTTCTCTTCAAAGTGCCGCCAGCACTTCGTGAGTTACAAGCCTGTGTGAGGGTTTATGCAGCTTGTCCATTCGTAGGATCCTCATCAACTTTCACTGAGTCTGCCCAGGGTAGCAGGTTTTAATTTAATAAATATCTTCGATGTACAAGAAGGAATCCTGCTCGCTTTCTCAGGTATGCAAATTTCCCTTTGCTTCGTACTCTACTCAGGCTAGGTTTAAAAACCTAGTAGCTGAAAGCAGCTGCCCTACGGCCTTAATCTTCCTGGGTACAGACCCACTGAGTGAGGGTATGTCTACATTTGAAGTGCGGCAGGGGCCCAGCCGTAGTGTAGACACTTACTACAGCGAGGGAGGGGCTCTTCCATCGCGGTAGTAAATCCATCTCTGCAAGAGGCAGTAGCTAGGTCAAGGGAAGAAATCTTCCGTTGCCCTCACCATGTCTACACTGGGGCCGAGGGCCGCTTAAGGACGTTGCACAGGGCATGACATTTTTCACAGCCCTGAGCAATGTAGTTAAGCCGACCTAACTTTGTAGTGTAGAGAAGGTGCCAGTTCTCCTTACTTACACTCAAGACCCCTTCAGAATAGACACACAATGCAACCTCCTGCTCTACAAGTTACTCTTCCCATAACAGTTATTGTGCATGGCTACTCTGACTCCCAACAGCAATTTGCACCTTACGCTGCACTGAAACAATCCGTGGCTGGCTTGGTATTTCTCTGTAAGTAGTTTAATTGTCCGCATGTTCCATTGTGTCTGTGCGCGATGAAACCTTTCTACTGTCTCCCCATGGGCTGATTCTTTAAACAAGCTGGATGCTTAATTATTTAAAATAATAACTTAGCTCCTGGGGGGGGGACTTTTTTTCTCCTCTTTCCCAAAATCTAGTTAATAGTTGTCAGAGCCTCGTCAAACAAGCCAGTCAGTGATTTTTAGTTCCAAAAGCTCAGGGTAGATCCCGGAGTTCCTAGCACGTGTCTCTGGGGAGGACCTCTTTCTACTCTGTAATTGTTCATTATGAAGCTTAGCCATTCATCTTAATGCCCGTGTTTTCCCTGGCTGCTGCAATAATGTGCTAAAAATTTGCAGCCCCCCACAGCTATTGGCAGCTTAATGGGGGCGGAGTTCCTATATTGTTTTGTGCCCCTCATTCTCTGGGAGAGAGGACTGGAAGGGGAATCCTCCTTTGCCTTAATTGGAACTTGGGCAGGGGGAATTTCCACGGTTTCAATCTGTAGTAACCGGGACACTGAGGACAAAACGGTCATTGGAGCACAGAGGGGAAGATGGGGAAATATTTTGCTTTTAACCTCATATGGGCCCAATGAAGGCTTCTGCAGCACCAATACCGATTAGAAATGGCTTTCTGAGCTGTTTGCATGCCAGCTGATTGGTATGCAGCCCTTTTTTCTGTGCAGTGACACCTGCCTGAGCAACCGCATTCCAGTGCCTGTACCATGCCCCCAATATAATACATGTAGAAGCAGCCTGCTCAATATTGCCTAGGAGGAACATTGGGTCCCCTGCAGTGAGCCTGGAATTCAGGAGCGTTACTAGATGGAAAGCGCTGCTTGAGCCCAGCACTGATACAATTGAGTAGCAATGTCCTCTCCCCTTGCTGTGGGGGGAAGCCGTAAGTAGGGGCAGCTGTGAAGAGGGTCAGTAAGCAGGGGCAGCTGTCTGCAATCAGTGGGAGATGTGGCAAACAGGAGGAGGTTGAGACCAGGAGAGCTCTGCCCAAGCATAAGCCAGAAAGGCGACTTGAGAAGGGAAGAGGGAAAGGCTAAAGGACAGGGAGGGGAGAGGGAGCCATTACTAAATATTGTGGACCATTTAGGTTTAGAGAGACACTGCAAATGAATGAATGGAAAGGCCAAGATCTGCCCTGGAAGGAAGGAGCCTCAGAGGAAAAGAACAGTAAAGGAGCAGCATCCAGGGACCTAGAGCTGAGTAAGTTTGTTGGTTTTCTTTACAGGAGTGCATGGCTGCATATTACAGTAATGGGTTTCCTGCTGTGGAGACCTCCTGCTAAGCCTTGAGCTGTAAGTGAATAGGGGCCCAACTAATGGCTTTGTGAGGGACCCCATCTTTTGGCTACTAAAGGGGGCATTCAAGCGACTGTCTAGTTCTTGGCTTATGCACCTGGGTCTGAGTGTTATGTGTGCCTTAGCTGAGGCTTCGACTGCTGAGCCATCCCAATAGGGTTACTTTGACTGTCGCTTCAAAGGGCTTCCCCTTTAAAGAGAAGCAGTGTTTTTATTATGGGTAAAATGAGGCCTCTGGAGAGCCCTAATTTTATAACTTCCGTCTGGATAGCTTCATACTCGCGGCAAGTGAAACAGGGCAGGCACTGGCTTTTCTCTGCAGACCGTGACCGCTGGCGTGCAAGGAGACCAGAATGCAGTGCTCTTTAGGAGGGGGCAGTTTTTCTGCCTGGCCTCCTGCCGGACTCGCTTTCTGCAAGTTGTTGTGACAGACTTAGGCCCCAGAGCTCTTTCTGTTTCCATTCATTCTGCCCAGGTGTAACTCATGACTCCTGTGAAGTTACAATAGGGAGGAATTTGGCTCTTTCCAACAAATCCTCAGTGTAATGGAGCCAGTTCTCAGCCAAAGGGGCAGGGATGGTAGAGTCAGACTCCTGGAGCAGGAAAAAATAAAGTAAAATCGTGAGTGTTAATGTAATGGGTGGCGCACAATAGACCCCTGTCTAATATTGGCTTACTGGGATGTGACCCCTTGGCTTGCCGTGGCTGCATTCACAGCAGTCTCTCAGAGCAGCAAGAAACTGAACCATTGGTTGAAAATGGAAACTTTATTGGCAGTGTTTGCCTTTTTAAAAAAAAAAAAAAAATTCCATTCCACCCCCAGGAGGCACAATACAAGCACATTGTCTCCTGCCACTGTTGCCAAAACATCTGCCCCACAGCCAGCCCTGGTGAGGCTTTTGGAGTGTTCACCTACACACCAGTTGGGAGTGAGGCCATTTCAAACGATCATGTTGAAAAGAACATAAGTAAAGCCCTGTCCTGCCCTTATCTCCACAAGTACTGTGTTCCGCTTCCATCGCCTCTTCTCTAAGAAGCAGAAAAGGGCAAAAGTGGAACGGGTTTTGAAAGCTGGGATTGTTTGGCTTGGAAAGAGGGAGAATAAAAGGAAGTCTGAGAGGTATTTGGAATGAGCAGTACAGGGAAGGCAGCTGTAATATGGGAGTGCTTGATGGCCCAATGAACACGCTATTTTACAGAACACTGAAAACAAGGAGCCATACGCTTTAACTCAGACACACACTGCTACGTGCCCCAGTGGTTCAAATACAAGGGGGACTCAGTGATGTTTTTCAGACTGACACAGGTTAAAAGGAAACAAAGTTAAAATGCCTAATGACACTTCCTCCTTTTGTTGAGTGTAGAATCTGTGGGTGGAACTCACTCGTCCAGGTGTTGGTTGAGGCAAATATCTTGGTGTCAAAAATAAGGATCAGATGTTTATTGAAAGGCAATATTCTCTCCAGTCACACAGACTTGGGTGAAAGGACAAGGGTTGTTATGCCTCATGCTTCTAGCCATATAGTGCTTTTGCGGGAGACTTAAGGTTTCCCCTGAATCGTCCATCAGGGGAGAGGAGGAGGTTGCACTAAATGGATTGTTGGTCGGTTCAGTTATGGCAATTTTTATGTCCTAAGTACAAAACTGTATTTGTCATACTGCTCATTTTTGATACTCAGGTCGACTGTCTCCTTGATTTAAGGACTTTGAACTACTGTCTCATGCTGTTCCGATTTTGAGGTCCTCTCATTTCTGGAAAATAACATGCTTTCAACGTAATTTGTAGATCCTGAAGTGTTTTTTCCCATGTGCTGTTTGAGTCAGGATGCAGGAGGCTGCTAGAAATCCAGCCTCTTTCTGAAGTGTACCCTTAGGTATAGTTTGACTTCTATATTTGGGGGGGATGGTGGGGGGGCAGCTCCTGTCAGGTCAATGGGGCTGCATGTGTGGGTGGGGGCAAATTCCACACCTGCCTGAGGCTTGCGGTTTGGGGGGGAAATGCCCCTCCTACCCCTCCCCCCTAAACTACACCCATGAGGGCACCTAAATCCTTCCCCACAACCACTTACTGTCCTGCTCCTATCAAAATGTCCTTTTTCATCTCAGGCACAGCCGGTTGTGTAAACGTGGGCGGTAGTTATGCTGGTGCTCTGGCTTGTACTGGTGTAGGGGAAGGTAGAGTTCAGTGCAGGCCTCTCACAGTTTGTTGGAAACAGTCACCCAGGGAACCAGATTAGAAAGAACATGTCAGAGCAAAGGAGTGAAATGATCTCTTCCCCCCCGCCCTCCCAACACTGCCCACTTCCTGTGAGTTAGAGGCCAGGGTACCACCAGGTGAGTGGGTTCTCATCCCAGTTCTGCCATGGAGCTGTGGGGTGAATTTGGTCCAATGGCTGCACTTCTCTGTACCTCTTCCCCTCTATTTAGGCCTTTCCTAAAGAGCTTACAATTGCCCTATGGCTGACTTCCACACACACACCACTGTCTGCAGGCGTGGATTACGAAGGAGAAATTGAGTGTTTTTTATTTTAAAGGGAAATGTGCCCTTCCTCCTTTGCTTAATAATCCCTAGGGCTGGGGGCTCAGCATTCTGAGCAAAAAAAACTTCAACTCTC
The DNA here is from genome assembly GCF_002925995.2 of Terrapene triunguis. NCBI lineage: Eukaryota > Metazoa > Chordata > Testudines > Emydidae > Terrapene > Terrapene triunguis. The sequence continues at coordinate 11,764,717 of NW_020664582.1, forward strand.
TGAGACTTGCTTCACCTCTTTGTCTGGTAGTGCCCTGCTTTGCTGACCTTTCGGCCACATGGCAAATTCCATTTCTTTACTCAGGTGTTTCCTGAGGGCTTGATTTTCATGGTATTACGGTAGCATCTATAGCCTCCTGACCTCTTCGTGCCATATGCACAATAACAAGGCAATCCCTGTCCCAAAGGCCTGCGTCTCTTAGTGGGAGGATTATTTCCTTGGAGGGTGGGGAGATGTTGCTCAGTGAGCTGATTTGTCTCTAATTCTCAGACTGTAAGTACCTTGATGATATTAAAAAAACTACAGCCATTTCAGTGTAGACTGTTACACTAGCAACTCAGTCAGCACAAATGAGAGGTAACTAAGTAAATCAGACACTGATGCACAGGTGATGAGAAATAGCTGCAGTGTGAGCAACAAGGATTTCAGATAACAGGGATGTAGGGGTGAGTTTTCAGCTTTTGCAACGGATGTTGATAGGTTTGGTGCAGTGGACGGGAAGGTTTTCTGCTCACAAACCCATCTGAACTCCTGCCTACTTCCCTATCTATATCTCCTCAAGAACTTGGAACCGCTGTCCCGTGCTTCCTGCTTTCCGACACGGGTGATTCTGGGGTTCAAAATGCTGCAGCAGCCAGTTGACCTCTGGGTCAACACAGCATCTTCCCTAAAAGCACTGGGGCAGTGTTAGGGCAACAGCCCCACAATGACTGGAGAAAGAGGCATGGTTAATAAACCAAGTCTGCTAGGTCTTCCACCCCCAGCAACCTTTTCCTCTTTAACACACCCTTCTCCTACGACAGCTCCACCCCTATTCCATTCCTATCTCAAAGGATGGGGGCGGAAAGAAGAGACCCTGTATAGTTTTAAAAGTCTAAACAAAACGGAACTAACCAGGTGTATTCCCCATCACTGTGCAATGGGCTTGCTGTTCTAACCCCTCCCTTATGTGGGTTGTCGTCTTCAACTGAAGGGGTAAGGACTTTGTCTTCTTACAGCCTGCAAAGGGCTGTGCCTACCAATTGCGCTCAGCTCAATAATACAAACTAAAAGTTGTGGTGTTTTGCCTGAAGGACTGGACTCACGCGCTTGCTTTCAACAGCTGACCCTTCCTTATCTTGAAATGGCCAGATAGTTTCAGTAGATGGCGCTGTAGAACAAGCTACCAGGCCGCTCCACTGCTGTCGTTTCAGCGAGATGGTAGCAAGTTGGCATCATTTTAGCCTGCAGAGTATAACGGCAGCTCAGCCATTCAAGTTGCCTGGACTTGAGTGAAGAAATATAATCATGAACTATAGGAGCCCAGTAATTTCCATCTGTGGGATTGGATCGGATACCTTGACTGGCAGAGTTCTTTGCGGGGATTAAAATTGCATTACCACTCTTAGGTTCAGATTCTGCTTTAAAGGTGCAAGGTCTCATACCCTTGATTTGTTTTTTTAGGATCTGACACAGGTTAGTTTGACTTGTTTTTGTCGGGTCGGAAGGGGAAAGAAAAACTTAAAAGTTTAATATTAATATCAATTGCATAAAGAAAAGGGGGAAACAACATGAGTACATTAGTTTATAATGTCACCAAACCTGTCACTTAGGGCCAGATTCTGCCACTCTGAATCATGACGAGGAATGTAATGCCTCGCTCTCCGAGTAGCCCCACTGAAATCCATGGACCTCCTTTCAGAGTAAGGTACTACTCAAGATGAGCAGCAAAGGGACAATCTAGCCTGAGATAAAGCTAGGAAAACTGTCCATAGGGTTTTGCCAGACTATGGGCCAGATCCTCAGTTGTTGTAAATTGGTGAAGATCCAAAGCCGTTGTAGCTACACTGTTTTAGACCAGCTGAGGCTCTGACCTAGTACTTTTAAATGTATACTGCAGATTTACCCTTGAGATGGTCATATCTGTGTTCAGAAACATGTTATAAAACCTCTGAAAATTGTTAGCTCTCAGGGCCCGATCTTCTGGTGTAAAGGGACATCACTCTACTGAAGCCAATGCAGCTATGCTAATTTTCCAGCTCACTAGCTGAAGACCGGGCCTTTAATGTTATGTTAACAGTTTACTGCAGTGGTGCCCTGTGAGTACATGCAATCCTGTGAGTAATAAAAATAATGATCCTCCTAGTATGGGGGTGGGGAGGGGTTGGGACTAGAAATATAAAGGGGAATCTCAGCTTTTGTTACCAAAAAGGGGGGGGGGGCCTGATTCCCAATTGCTTTAATGCCCTGGGCCAGCGGGTATAATAGGCTAGGGGAGGCTAAGCTTCCCGTGGTGCAGCTGCCACGGACCTGCAGCCAGACACCTGGGCTGTGGTGGCCCCGCCTCTTCCCTTCCCTTCTCCGCCTCTTCCCTTCCTTTCTCCGCCCCTTCTCTGAGGCCCCCACGGCCTGCCACTGCTGCCTGGTGAGTCTTCCTCCTCTCCTTCACTCCACACCCCCTTCTCCAGAGGTCCCGGCCTCTCGCCGTATCCCTCCTCCTCAGCCCCTCTCACCCGTGGGGGTGAGGAGGGGTGTGGTGAGCGGCAGGTGAGGCGGCGAGCGGGGGTGGGTCTCGCAGTGGACAGGTGGGGGAGGGAGGAGGGACACAGTGAGCGCTGGCGGGGGGGCCTGGGGTGGAGTGTGGGCGGGGCCATGGGCGGAAGAGGCGGGACAGGGAGCTAGCCTCCCCCAGGGGGAGCTTTACCCGCTGTCCATGGTAATGTTCCTTTACACTGCTCCGACTCTAGGTTTCTAACACCTAGAAAGCTTTTGCCTTTTACCTAATGTAAACCCATCGCTAGGGCTGTAATCTCATCACTCAGGACTGAGCTGTGGGGGCTGGAGTTCTGGAAAGTCCCCAGCTCATGTCACATTGGTAGAGGACAGTGCTGCTAACCTACTGCTGTTGGCACAAGTGCCTGACCAGCCAGCCGCCTTGCTGCTAAGCCAGCTCCTCTGCTGAGCTGCCAGTGTGACCTCTGCCCACCAGGGCGGCTACCTGGGTGTGAGAGGCAGCTCGATCTAATTAACTATGCAAAGGAATGAGAACAAGGGACTAACCCCAGCTCTGACATTTACTCCCTCTACAGCCTGGGTCGGGTCACATAGGCCATAATTTTCAAACCCAGGTGCCTAACGTTAAGCACCTGAATCTAGAAATGCCCAGAATACCCGCCCCGATGTCAATCAGGCACTATTGTTTAAGTCCCTAGATTTAGGCACATAACGTCACACACGCAGGTTCGGAAATGTTTGCCTGACCAGCCCTGTGCCTCAGTTTCCACATGTGTGAAATGAGGATGAGCAGAGCTGCCTCACAGCAGGTTCGTGCCGGCTCAGGTTTGAGAAATACGCAGTAAATCTTAAAGCTGGCAAGAATGTGCAAAAAACCCTGCAGTGGCCAAGTGTCTTCCCGCTCTTTATTGGGACAGCGGGGTGGGGGCAATTGCACCCTGGGAAACCTCTTGTCAATATTGACAACTAGGCAGAGACCCAGCAAGAGCTCTTAGGCCTGGTCTACACATGTTATGTAACTATTTAACTATAGTATTTTGCTTAGGAGTGTGACTTTTTTTTTTTAATTCAGAAAAAAAACAAAACAATTGCAACTTCCATTCTGGCCTATTCTATTCCTTACTTTGGGTATGTCTACACTACCCGCCGGATCGGCGGCCAGTGATCAATCCAGCGGGGATCGATTTATCGCGTCTAGTCTAGACGTGATAAATCAACCCCCGCGCGCTCTCCCGTTGACTCCTGTACTCCATCTCAGCGAGAGGCTCAGGCGGAGTCGATGGGGGAGCGGCAGCAGTCGATTCACCGCGGTGAAGACACCATGGTAAGTCAATCTAAATACGTCGACTTCAGCTACATTATTCTCGTAGCTGAAGTTGCGTAACCTAGATTGATTTTCCCCCCCCCACAGTGTAGACCAGGCCTTAGTCTTTGATTTTACAATGTTGAGGTTTTTGTTTTGGGGGCTCTTCTTTCTTTTTGATATAAATAGAAACGTGGAAAACATTATCCAGTCAAACAACCCAAAATTCGGACCACTCGCCATACCCTTATGATGTACAGCAGTTTTCAAGATCATACCGATTTTAGATTACTTACAAAAAAGCCTACAATTCAACAGTAAGGAATTTTATGTTTACACTGCAAAAATAGGTGTGTTCTTAACTCAGGTTAGTTAACCCATGTTGGCTAACTTGGGTTAAAATTGTAGTGAAGACACAGCAACTCAGCTTTTAACTTGGGTTAGCAGGTTGAGTTCAAGCCCATAGAACAGATCTTCACTGTTACTGTAACTCAAGTGGGTTAACGCTGCTATGATAACAATGGGGAAACTTTCTGAAACTTTCAGCATCACCAGTGTTAGCGTAGCTAGGTTGCCAGATGCGTTTGAAACATCAAGCTGATTAGACTTCCTTTGAATAGGTAAGGGGAGACAGTGTTAAACGTGCTTCTGGTAGCTGGCAGCCAACTTATACCAGGGGTCCCAATGTTGCTAACACCAGCTGAGCTGAAAATTTCCCTAATGCGATCAGGGCCACAGAGCGGTTATATGATTGTTCTACTCCTGGTTCTGCCACAAACTCATTGTGTGACCTGGGACAAGTCCTTTAAGGCGGGGTTTTGCGAATCTGAAAATCCATTTTAATCTCTCTGCGCCTCAGATCACCCACTTGGAACTGCCTTTGCAGGGCTGCCGTGAGGCTCCATTTGTATTTTGTGGGAAAGGTGACGTATAAATGCATGTTTTTATTAGTAATATGACCTCTTGGTTAGTATTTCCTCTTCTGTTATAAAAAGGTGCCCTCATCCCTCTGCTTGCCCATCTTCTGTGTAATAGAAGGGATAAGTGCTTATTGCTATATTTATATCCTTTTACAGCTGTCAATCAAACATGTCTGGGCTTAGGGGGTTTGTTGGTATGTTTGTGTTTTGCTGTCACTGTTCAGGAGGTCCTATGTGTCTGTAATTACTGGTCTATCATTGTCTTGGCATGAAAACATCTGCTGTCCCCCAGCGATGCCCACTTCTCCCCAAAGCTCCTATTTCTTTTGAGAGTTTCATGGATCATGTTGACCTTCTGTTTTCCATAACATCTCATGCATCTCCGTGTACACAGCTGTTTCTCTCACATTCCCATCTCTCGCCATCCACCTCTTTTTTCCATCAGCAGCTCCAATGCATTCAAAATTTCGCTCATCTGCTTATCAAATCAATATCTTGCCTGCCACCTCCTCGGTGTCACTAATCACTGTAAACATACTGGCTTTGCATCTAGCTGCCAAGCCTGTTTTCTCTTGTCGCCGGAATTCATTTTCCAGCTCACGACTGAAGTCTTTGTTCTTCTAATTTAACATTTTTAAGTTAATTTTCCGAGGCTTTTTATTTTGATTATGTTGCAGTCTCTGCTAGCCTTCGATTTCGATCTCTCCAGCCTGTGACTCTTTCTATATTGTGCTGGCAATACAGCGTTTTGGAGCAAGTGTAGAAAGTTCGCATTCAAGGTGAAATCGCTTCTGTTTGCTTTGCCGTTTGGCTCCTTCATTTCTAGAGTTTTCCTGGAATCAGCCGTCAAGATTTTTAGCCTCTGATTGATATCAACAAACTCATTATAGTCGAGTTTAAAAAAGTACAGTTTCCAAAATGAAAGATGGTCTTACAGCCAGGGCATTGGATGGAAACTACTGGAAGGTGCTCAGAGAAATAGGGGTTCAAATCCCGGATGTGCCACAGATTTCCTTTGTGGTCTTGGGTAAGTCACTTAGGACTCGTCTACACACACTAACTCTACTGCTTAACTATATCACTGTAATCCCCCTAGTGTGGAAACAGTTATACCAGTACTAAAAGTGCTTATTCCCATACGGCAGCTTTTATACTGGTATAACTACACCCAGACTCTAGGGCTTTTATTCTTTTAAAAAAAAAATCACATACACACCCCCACGAAAATAATTATATCAATTAAACTTCCAAATGTAGAGTAGGCCTCACACCTCTGTGTCTTATTTCCCCAGCTGCAAAACGCGGATAACGATACTGCCATTCTCCTACCTTTTGTCTGTCTTGTCTATTTAGACTGTAAGCTTTCTGTGACCGGGGTTGTCTTTCACTCTGCGTTTATATAATGTCTAGCACAATGCGGCTGTGATCCGGTTGAGACCTCTAGTTGCTACTGAAATAAAACTAATAAACAGAAAGTAAAAGACTTTTATTCACATTAAATCCATGATCTTCGTACAGCTGAAAATGTCCGTGGTGTGCCCATACTTTGAATATTACATGCCATTCTGGTCTCCCCATCTCAAAAAATAATGGGAAGTAGTACAGAGAAGGGCAATAAAAATGATTAGGGGTATGGAACAACTTCCATGGGAGGAGAGATTAAAAAGATTGGGACTGTTCAGCTCAGAAAATTGACAACGGGGGGTTGGAGGAGGAGATGATACACGTCTATAAAATCATGACTGGTGTAGAGAAAGTGAATAGAGAAGTGTTATTTACTCCTTCACATAACACAAGAACTAGGGGTCGCCAAATGAAATTAATAGGGGGCAGCAGGTTTAAAACAAGCATAAGGGAAGTACTTCTTCACACATGGCAGAGTCAGGGAATATTGTTAAGGCCAAAAATATAACTGGATTCAAAAAAAGAACTGGATAAGTTCATGGAGGATGGGTCCACTGATGGCTGTTAGCCAAGATGGTCAGGGATGTAGCCCCGTGCTCTGGGTGTCCCTAAATCTCTGACTGCCAGAAGCTGGGACTGGACAACAGCATCGATCGCTCGATGTTCTGTTTACTCACTCTGAAGCCTCTGGCACTAGCTACAGTCAGAGACAGGATTCTGAGCTAGATGGTCCATTGGTCTGACCCAGTATGGCCGTTCCTATGTTCTGATATTAATGTCCTGTTCTTGAATGACTTTGCAGAAGTTTGGCACTTGGAGCGTGTGACTGAGAAATGGCTATTTATATGTTGACAAGACAGGGGTGGCTGTTGGTAGGGAATAGAGGTGGGGATTAATGAATCATGCAATAATTTTTTAGATGGGAGAAAAGGCCCCCCACATATATCATATTTTTCCCCTCTCAGGAGTATAATATTTATGCAGAAATGGCTCAGGTATTTTTATACAGATATATGCTGTATGTGGATATGTGTGTGTGTCACACACACACACAGAGCTGTAAAATCATAGATTAAGGGATCTATTCATCCAAAAAAGAGTTGTCTGCATAATGACTGCCTGATTCAGAGGTACAAAACACCCTTTCGCACAAAGCAGCACGGGGCTAAGGATTTAGCACTCAAATCCCGACGTCCTCATGCAGGCAACGCTCCCACTGAAGTTACCATAGGCCTGGAAACCCCCTGTTGAGCTGACCAGCTCCTCTTTTGACTTGCACCTGCCTGGGGAACAAAATAACAAAGCCAGCACGTTGTGCATTAGGGGAATGTGCGCTGATTCACTGAAAGCTCTGAGAGACCGATGAAGGAGATTGCCCCACGTCTGCTTACAGAGGCAGGTATTAAAACCCCACAGAAGTACCTGGGCAGGCATGATACTGGAGTAGATGGATCTTGGTTCTGATCAGTCTGGCAGCTCCTGTGTTCCTAAGCCGGTGAGAGCTTTGCCTGAATGATGACTGAGACTAGTGGGGGAAAGGCCAGGTGGGAATGGGGTTTGCTGTGTTGTGTGCATAGGGAGAGAATGAGCGTGGGGGAGGGGACACTAATATTTAAACACAGGGTTGCCCCCAGTGCAGAAAAATATACCAGAGAGGTCCAGTGGGGGAAGAAAACGCCAGAAGGTTCCCGTCCCAGCTTGTTCCCTAGTGGGCAGAGGGTTTGCCCAGCTGCACCCTCCCCACCCCGTGGAACACACATGGTGGAGGTGACTGTCTCCCCCCGGCTGCTCTCCTGAATCTCTGACGAAGATAAGTGAATACAGGCTCAGCTGTATTAACTTGGAACCAGACTGGCCGTTGGGTCAGCGAGGGAGGATGTAGCTCCCTTTTCTAAGTTGCGTGCAGGGCTCTCCCAGTGGAGGACTCGTGGTATGGAGACAGTACCGTTGTAGAGAAAGGATGGATGACTATCCAGCCGCAGTGAGGACTATCAGCCGGCTGTATGGGTGTGTGTGTTGGAACGTTCATAGACATCTTTCTTAACTAGATTGACAAGAACAGAAGAGCTATCATGCAAAACAAGCCAGTGACTCATCTAGTTCTCCATCCTGATGCTAATAGTGGTCACGGAAGGAGGCTTCTAAAGAAGGCATAAAAACCCTTGGGCAGCCCCTGCAGCACAGTCCAATGGACTAGGCACTGGGTAGGAACTCAGGAGATTTTGGGTTCTAGTCTCCGCTCTGGCACTGACCTGCTGTGTGACTTTGGACAAGTCATTTTACCTCTGTGTGCTTCAGTTGCCCAACTCTAAAATGGGGATAATGATACTGACCTTGTTGTTTTTTTGGTGAAGCGCTTTGAGATCCACGGATGACAGGTGATATAAAAGCACAGCATTGTTATCATTATTATTTTATTATGGCATGCAGTCGTGGGGGGAGGGGGTGAATTCTTCCATTTAACTAGCGATGGGGCTTGGGTTGTCTTCAGTCTGTTCTTTGGTTAACGATGTCTGTCTGGACAGGTCCAGCGTCAGCCAAGAAAATGGAAACACATGGGGAAAAATAGTGTTATGAATATTTTCCCTCGCAATTATTTCAAAATCATTGGAATTTATTGAAGTTTTTCTGAAAGCATCCAGTCCACCAAAACAACATTCTCTCCTGGTTGCGTTTTATAGCTCTGATAGTGCGGAGACCAGTTCTCCCTTTCTCCTGGCTTCTCAATCCTGCCCCCCCTCCCTCAAATATCCATTTGAGTTCACATTTTCCCCCAACAATGTCTCCAAAGAATCACAAATATGTAATATGTGTCCCGACGCTTGTATTTTAATAGCACGGAGCAAAACCACATCAGCACAGTCAATTTCACATTCAACGCATTATTGCTATTTAAAGCGCAGAGGTATAAAAATGATTGGCAATCCAGCGCTTCCAGAAATCACAGGCTGCTGCTGCTTGCCAGATTGTGATTTTTTAATATTGGCTGCTTTGTGCAGTCATTCCCTCACCTTTGACTTGTAGATTTCCCGACGTCAAAATAGCAAAATCTTTTTTGGTCATAACGGACACATCGCTCGCTGCTGAAAAGAAGTAATTTATGTTTTTCAAATGGTAATCTCCTGAGTGGTTGGTCAGTTTGCTCCAGTCTGAGCAGCCGTTTGCACTTCCCCAGCCTTGCAAAATCCTTTTCACCTGCGGCGAGCTACTTTTGTTGATGGGCAAATAAAATATCATTTGTTTTCTTCCCCCCGTTATCATTGTGGTAAAGGGACAACCAGTTGATTTTTGGCCCTGGGCTGCTAGCTTACGAACACGATGAAAGATTTTGCTTCCTCTTTGGTATAGCAGAGATCCACATCTGAGCGCTCAGCTGAGCTGAAAGGTGTTAGGAGTGTGTCAGGGCTGGCTACATGAGAAAGTTGCACTGGTCTAATGCAAGGCCCCATGTGGACACGCTTATTTCTATTTAAATCAGGCTTATTTTGGTTTAGTTCAAGTTGATTAGAAATCAGTTTGAGCCGAACAGAAACAGCCACTTTCCCACCAAATAAGGCATTGTCTTCTCTGCAGAAGAGGTGTGTTTATACTCGGAGATAGCCAAATCCTAGTGGAGACAAGGCACAGATCGCTTTTACCACGACGCCTCTAGTCGAGGTAACGCCATACCCCCCTGCACCTGGGGGTTGCAAGGACTAGCTATATCAAGGTAAAAACTACAGAGCCTGCTGTCTTAATGTAAAAAACACACCTATTTCTGCAGTGAAGATCCAGACTAGGAACGTTCACACAGGAGTTTGCACTTGTTTTATTAAATCAGTTGAAAATGACACCTTTGTGAAACCAAGGCAACTTTCCCAGTTAGACAAGGCCTCCCTGCTTTCAGCTTCCTGTGAGAAGAAAAAAATGTGAGTTGTTTCAACAGCGACGCCTGTTGGTCAAGGAGGCTAACAGCCTGGAAAACAGGTGCTGTCCATAATATTCTGTTATTGTATAATGACCATTATCTTTAGCTTCACTGGGGGATTGAACCGGAGACCTCCCAAGCTAAAGCATGAGCCAGTAAGTCCCTTAGCAGGCAGCTCTCGCAGATTCGTATTCTTTGTGGATTGGGCACATAGAGGGTCTTGCCTAGTCTGTTATACATGGAGATGGTCCATAGTGGGGTTACCATTGGAAATATCACCTTCCAAGATGGCAGGAACTAAATCTTGCCCTACCCCTGCTGCAAAGGTCCCCAGTATCTATCTGCATGGCTGTCAAAGCTGCCTTCATCTGAAAAGTCGATAGACAGTGTGGTCCAATGCATAAGACACTGGGATAGCTGGGTTGGATTCCTGGCTCTGCCACGGATTCATTCCATGATCTTGCACAAGTCACTTTGCCTCCAAGTGCCTCAGTTTCCCCATCTAGAATATGAACGTCATGATGTTGACTCTCAAATTTGAAGAGTACTTTGGCTGAAGGGAGGCATTTAGCTTGTCAATGTTGTTCATTTCTTATTACAGTGGCCCTGCTATGAAGTACCAGTGGGAAGGGAGCAGTTGTGTGAGGTTAGGGAGGCCTGATGCTAAAAAGGAAGTGCCCCCCGGCTCCTGACAGGCCGAGTTTGTTTGTAAAAGCTATTGAGAAAACGAGGTGTGTTTCTGCCTGTGCTGTCGACCTGTGTTTACTGCAGGGAGCACTGGGACTGAGCGAACACACTTAGCAAAGTGACATTAAACAGCGGCCTTTTCTTTTTCTAAAAATACCTTTTCTCTTTTGTTTCCAATGCACAACAAAGGAGACAGCGAGACGTAGCCAAGAGCTGCAGGATGGGATTTGCTTGCTCTCATTAAAAGCCAGAAAGCATGGTCCCTGCTAGCATACTAACGATGCCCCCCACTCCCTCCTTAGAGCTCAAACTCCCATGCAGCTCACCGGAGTTCTGCTCCTGTCTGGTGTACGCCCAGCTCATGGGAGCCTTTCATACTTCCAAAGTGGGTTAAACTAATTCAGAGCAAGGCAATCTTATTCCAGAAGAAGAGTGTCCACGCATGGAGCTGTTCTGAAATAGCTAATCGGGAATAACTCCTGTGTAGACAAGCCCTGATAGATGAGTTTTCGGGCCGGGCCCCACTGCTGCCATGGCGCATGCAGTGTCCTGCGAGTGCAAGACAAAGATCTGGAGCAGCCCAAGCAACGCTGTGGTTAGATGCGCAGCTGAATGGGAAGCAGCAGGCGCTGCCTGGCCCAGCTGAAGGCTTGGTTTGGGTGTAAATTGGTACCATCCCACACAGAGGTTGGGAACCACATTTTCAGAGTGAAGCCAAGGACAACGGAAACATCAGTTTCTTCTGCATTATTGCGTCAGGGCATGTGTGTGTATTTCCCCAGTGGAGCTTCCATTGCCAAAGTCTGCAGCTCCACTGCGGCTCTGCAGGAGACAAGGACAATCTATGCAGTAGCCCCTTGTCTGTGCACGGCTGCCTGACTGCCTGCCCGCCCCCCAACGCCTGCTCCTTAAAGTCCCGGCCCAGGGATCCCCCAGCTACAACTGCTCCTGGGGAGGAGGTGCAGGGGGGACATTGTTCCCTGACCAGAGGGGATGCCCCAAATTACTGCAGACTCTGAGCCTGACTGTCCTGTAACTTGCTCCTATAAATGGGGAATAACCTCCCCTGAAGTCAATGGAATTATGCTTGTGTAAGTGAAAGCAGAGGCAGCCTTCTCTCTGCAGTAACTTGCTCGGGTTTGCCCCATATCTTATGGGTCATGGCTGCTCCTACTTCTTTGTCCCTAAAGATGGATTTGGGTTCCTGCAGAGCCCCCGCAGAAGGCTGCCCATGGGGCTGAAGGCGGGTTGGATGGAGAGTCTGGTGGAGGTAGCTGTCCCCATATTTGCACTTCTCCTGGCCTGATCTGAAACGCTGGCTCCCCTCCACTTGCGGAAGGGATTAACTACTTCATAACATCCAGACAAGATAATCTCTCCAATTTTGCCTGGGAAAAGTCCCTGACAAAGAGCAGCAAAGCTACAATAATGCCAGATGAAACTCTAAGCAAGTTTGCCTTCTTATTTATTTCTCAGCGAAGTGTGGGTTGGGGTTCTTTTCTACATTTCATTTTTCTTGGGACACGAAGGCTAAATTTTGCCTCCATATTCTAAGTCAGCAGCCTTGCATCTATAATAATCTACAGCGACAGGGGAAGGTAAGAAAAGGAGGGTGGAGGCGGGGAATTTGTATAAAGGTTTTTAAAACTTTTCCCTTTAAACTTTTTTTAAGTGAAAAGTCCTTCATTTTCAGCCGTGCTGAGCACCTGCACTTCAAGCTGACCGGTGGGCTCTCAGCACGGGATATCAGGGCCATACTGCTTGGAGATGGCAGAGTGATCATCAAAATAGTCCATACACAAACGGCCTGTGGTAGAATTATTGTTTGTAATAGAGTCCCCGGAGTGCTAGGTGCTGTACAAACACATAGCAAGAAACAATCTCTGCCCCAAAGAACTTAGAGCCTAAATAGACAAGACAGACACAGGACGAGAGGGGAAAGCAGAGATGAAGTGACTTCCCCAATGTCATGTAACAATTAAGTGCCCCTAACAGAGCCCAGGTCTCCTGACTCCCTATCCTGTGCCCCTATCCATTGGATATCACTGCCTCTCATTTATGCCCTGTTTCTAGGACTCTCTCTCAGTTCATGCATTGCTTTGCAATTGGCCTTTGCAGCCAGGCTGTTTGTGGTATTCACATGTGGGTGACTATTTCTGCTAACGTTATGCCCTTGAGGGCCCTAAAAGCCTTTTATTCCAGATCCCAACTTTTAGGCCACAGAACGTTGGGTTGGGTGATTCTGACAGCAAAGGGGCAACACCACTACTATCGATGGGTATAACAGTGCTGGGAATGGACGCTCAGCCCTGCAGGGAGACAGGGCTGCCCCCACCCCCCCAGAACAAGAACTATCATTCAGGTCAGATGAGGGGTTACTTGGAGGAGAGATTCCATCTTTCCGAGTCAGAAGCAGCATTATCCAAGGGGCTGGCCCTCATACAGTCTATGGGCCCTGTGAAGAGGTTAGGTGGATCTTCTAACAGGAAAATCAATACAAGGAAATATTTGGAGTGGATCGGTATGAACAAGGCCCATCTTTGAACAGCCACCAAGACTCTTTTCAGAGGGGTAGCCGTGTTAGTCTGTATCAGCAAAAACAACATAGCCCACGAAAGCGTATGCCCAAATAAATTGGTTAGTCTCTAAAGTGCCACAAGGACGCCTCGTTGTTTTCACCAAGACACTTGCTCCAGATTAGAGTGTCTGGGTGGTAATAGAAAGGTGGCCTCTTTGTCAATTTTTCAGATGTGGGCCTCGTTGCCACAAGAGGCCGTTGAAGGCAAGAGCTTAGCAGAATTCCGAAAAGGATGGGAAATTTATAGGGGCAACAGAATATCTGGGTTACTGTAGTAAGGGTTAAAATAGTGCAAGCCATTCAGAAAGGATAGAAACCCTCAGGCTCCGCCCTCTAAATAACTGTGGAGAAGAAAGTTTCTGTGTGGACAGGTCATCCCATTAGCGCCTGTTGCAGGGTTTCTTGCGCCTTCCTCTGCATTGGCCACTGTTGGAGACCGCATAATGCACTAGATGGGTCAGTGGTCTGATCTGATAGGGCAATTGCTAGGTTTCTTTTATGTTACCCTGGCACAGCACCTAGCTCAGTGGGGCCCCAATCCTGATTGGGACCTCTGGATCCTATTGTTGTTGCTATGGTACCAGACGGGATTAGAGATCAGAAAGAACTCAGGAAATACACCTCACCCTTTAGCTTTTAGGGAAGACTAGGCTTGCTGTAGTTATCCCTCTATCCAACAAGAAAGGTGAATCAAATCCACTGAACCACACTTTAGTTACCCACCAAATATTTCTTGGCTACCACGTATTGCTGTTTCAATAGCAAGAGTGTGGGTCAGGTATATATTGTAAGGAGGAGGGAAGGTTCAGAGATTTGCCTCAAAAATACCATGATGGGGTTGGTGTTATTAATCTTCCATGTGAAATTTTCCGGACAGATTGAACTTAAAATAGTCTATCCAGTATCTCCACTGTAGCCTATTTACCCTGATAATAGATACATGAAGAAATCCCATAGATGCCTCAATGCCTGCATAGACCTCAATATGTTTGTAATGCTTCCTTCACACAGGTGATTAAACTATTTTTCAGCAGGGTAGAGTAGCGCTGGCCTTAGAGCCTCAAGAGAGATGAGTGATAGTGGTGGGTCAGTACAATACAAATCATTTTTACACGCTGTCCTTCATTCAAAGCAGATGTGTAACAAAGGGTCAGAAATGAGAGGGTGTTTTGGGGGCAAGAGCTTTACTAACAAAGTGAAAGCTCTAAGATCTCCCTTCGCTTTAGGAGGAATAAAAGATGCCATGAGAGATGCTTCTTTAGCATCGGTGAGCAGCAACAGTGTGAAGGTTATTGACAAGCCAAGAAGCTGGTGGCCCAGGATGCTGCCAGATTCTCCATTCCATTCCATCCACTTTGAACTGTTGGCACAAAGCGGATGGATTCCATTTGGAAATGGCCCATAGAGAATATCTACTGCTGGTATCACTAGTCACCCTGCACTAGTCACCCTTCCCAACACCGTGATGTATGGGACAGGCAGGGGGAAAGAGAGACATGGGCAGGAAGCCTGGGGAGGAAGGGGAAGGTTGACAGATGCTCTAACCCACCAGTGAAGAAGGCAATGCAAGATCAGGGAGCTGTAACTGGCTGCCTGACAGTCCTCCATCTCCCTGCACTGGAGAAATGAGGCATGATTTTGGGACAGAGATTTGGGGTTGCCCTTCATGGGCTACCGCTGTTAATGTCTGACCCCAACCCACTGCTGCACCTTTTTGGAGGCACAAGATCAGTTGCTCTGACTGCCCAGGATATTGGGTGACTACTGTCCTGTACCCTTTCTGTGACCAGGAATACTCTGGAGAGAGATCATTGTTTTGTCGTTTAACTTGTAATTGAATGTACTTTATCAAAGGCTGGGCAATTTAGGCGATGCCGCCTTCCTACGGTTAAAAGCCCGAAAGAAAGCAGTGACTTTTTGGTGGGAGAATGATCAGGCATTATGAGGGTATTTTCTGCCTTGGTGACCAGTGCAACTTAATGTCTCAAGTGCTCCTCAAGTTGTCCCTGGACTGCAGTTGTTTAGATCTAGGTGGAAAACTAATCCTCCTCGCTCCAGGTGAAAGTCACTCCAGTGCAGGAGCTCAGCACCAAGGACACAAGCTTTGTGCTGTAGTTCTGCACAGGAGTGAATTTCAAACGGCTGCCCACGTACTCCTATATATGCATGGACACACTGCGATAGGGGGTCGGTGTAGTTCCTAGTGGACAGGCGCTAAATGACAACCTGGTGGCCGTTTCAGCAGAGAGACCCAGGACGGAACAGGCCTTGGAGAGTGAGGCCAAGATTAAAAAATTAGGACCCTAAAGTTAGAGTCCTAAATCTGTATGTGGGCACTTTGGCCATAATCTAGCTAAGCACTTAATGTTTAATTTATTGGCCAGTGGGGACAACTCATGGGCTTAAAGTTAAGGATGTGCTTAAGTATGTACCTGCATCTGGGCCCTGACTAAATGGCCAAAGTGCTGCGCCCCCAGCAGCTCCCATTGCAATCCCATGGTATGCTCAGCACTTTTGAAAATGAGGCCTCTTGCTTAGGCCCCTAAATCCATATGTAGGCACCTAACTTTAGGCTCCTATTTTAGAACATTTTGGCCTGAGCTTTCTAGGCAACACATGTCCCCATTGGCAAGGTGGTGTGTTGAGGGACATTTGCGCTGTTGCAATCCGTACCTCACCTGTTCTGTGGATAAACAGAGGTCCTCCGTTTTCTAGGAGGCCAGTCCCATGGCTGTATTCACGCTACAAAATGTAAGACACCCCGGTGGGCATTCCATTGTCTTCAATCTGCTCCGGAGATCACCCCCCCCCTTTTAAATAACACAACGCGGTGAAGCTTGCCAAGTCTTCCAGGCGAATAACAACAGTTCCCCGGAGTTTTAATAACTACACAGCTGATCCTAACCATGTGTGGGGGGAAAAAATCCACCAAGTTTGAAAATAAATAGGGTAAGTTTCCAAAACTTTAAAAAATAATAAATTAAAATGTACTGGCTGTCCTGAACATGTTCTTGCTGGCTGACGTTACGATAGTGATTGGCTGACATTATGTGAGAAGAGCAATGCATCATCGGAGCACTGCTGCACCGATGATGCACTGGGCTAATACATCACCAGAGCAACAGAGCTTTAATGATGTATTACTCGAAAATGGCCCCAGCCCAGAAGAACATGTCCAGCAGACTGTCCATTTTCATTTATTATTTTACAAAACTTGCAAAGTTTTTTCTCTATCTTTTTCCCCAGAAAGAGCTCTGCCGATGAGCAGTGAGCTGTAGAATGGCATCTGAGAATCCCCGAGGCGTGGATCTTGAATGATATGGAGACTTGGATCTGGGAAAAACTTCTGCATGCAGAGAGTGTCATCTTCTGCAGATTCACTGCATGCTTAGTCCCAGTCTATGCACACAAGTTGCACTGGTTTAATTTAAGGGGGTTTTCAAACCAACTGGAAAGCCTGTATAGACACACCAGTATTGCCAAGCCCAAGCATTCAAAAACCATGAGACAGGTCTCAAAAAAATCAGGAGATTGGTGTAGAATCATGATATTTTTTAAAATGTCCTTCGCATTCCTTTTATTTGTCTTCTAGTGCCGTAGCCTTTGGGGTTTGCATTTTCAAGCTTCTCTCCGCAACCACAAGGACTAGAAACTTACTTTTAAAAAAATGACAGCTGAGATTTTCACATAATAACTTGACTCTAGGCAACGGGCCTTTGTGAGAAACCCCAAATATCACAAGACTCAGAATCAAATCTTGAGAGTTGGCAACACTGAAATTTGGTTTAAGCGTGGCTTATTTTAGTTTTGTTTTAACCTGTTCCTAAGGGTTTGTCTAAACACAGAAGTTGCATCAGATTAACTTAAACCTGGTTTTAAAAAAATCAGTCTTGTTCTACACTAAAGTTACGTCAGCTGTATACACCTATCACAGGTGCATGTCAATGCAGAGATACACAGAGGACATAGGTTTGGGTGTTGGATCAGAAGCCCCAAGTTTAGCAATGCACTAAATTACCTTTAATAAGCTTTCCTTTAAAATAAAACAATTACAATTATTTCTATCGCTTGATTAAAAAACCTCTAATGACTCCAGCTGAACTTTGGCCAAGAAGGTACAAATATCTTATGCCCGGTTGCTTAATTATGTTTACATCTAAATTACTGCTGTAGATCTTTGCTTTCTTGAAATTGATTTCCCTCTCCCATTTAATTTCATAGAACAATATGAAAGAAATGAATCTTCGTGAAAGTCTCCGGGTTCCCTAATGCAGCAGTGACTCCATAATGTTAGCTACAGTTTGTTTTTATCACACAGAACCCCAGGGGAGTGTTAAGGGAGGATCTTTGCCATCTTATGTTAATAATCTCAGGAAGCCAAATACTGCAGTAAGTCAGCAAGGTCTCGATTCAGAATTTGTTCAGTCAGCTGCCACTGAAATTTTAACCCCTACATCAGAGCTGGGGCTCTGGAATAAAAGAGTTAATCATTTGCTAGCCCAAAAGTCTAAATGAGATCAGAGTTCTGGGACAATGAGAATTTAAAGGTCTACGTTTTAAAACTGAGAAATGGAAATTATTTTTTAAAATAATGATGTAAGACACAATTGATGAGGAGGAGAGGAAGGATTGTCCAGTGGTTAGGGCACTAGCCCAGGACTTAGGCGCTTGTGTTCAAGTCACTGCTCTGCCACCGAGTTCCTGTGTGACCTTAGGCAAATCACTTAGGCCTAGATCCTCAAAGATATTGAGGCACTTAACTCTCATTGGTTTTGAAAACATGTACCTGTGAGGATCTGGGCCTTAGTCTTTCTGAGGTGCTCAGATACTGTGGTGATGGGGGGACAGATACAGGTAGGTAAAGTAAAGGGTACCACAGATAATGAACAAGAATTTTCCAAGATTCCTGCTGGGAAAAGGGAGCATAATGGGCAAAGTTTCAAAGGGGCAGAAGATATGCAAGCAGAATGTAGAGCAGCCATTCCATAGGCAGCTGTCATAAAACTCACACCCCTCCAGTTCTGATGCCAACCCTCCCCAACGAGCAGAGAGACCAATCCACTGTCCACCTACAACAGGTGTTGCCGAGGGGTTTTCTGGGGTAGGGCCTAGGTGTCACGAGGTGGGAGCTTTACATGTATGGGTGTATATCTCTGACCTAGCACAAACCCTCACCTTGGCAGGAAAACTCTGTGTTGGGGCCTGCTGCAGCCCAAACCGAGGGTGCACATTGGCATTGCTAGCACACTTAGGATAAATAATAGCTGCTTGCCCACTTTAGGAGCCATTGCATCCTGAGCCTCTGTCAATGTTGGTGCCGAGTGACAGGAAAGATTTAAGTCTACTAGATGGAATGGGAGCATGGCTTAGACACACGCCAAGGCTTGAAGGGAAAAGGCCTGAAATTCTTAAAGCATGAAGCCAAATTAAGTTTTGAGGGTGCTGCGCTGCCCAGGCTGGGGACTTGGTATCTGCTGAGCTGGGAACTGTACATGAATAGGGCACTAATAATGTAGCCATAGTGGGTAAACACTGGGGGTTTGTCTCTACACAGCTCCCATTGCTTATCTAATCTACATTTTTATAATGATGTGGTTAGAATTAAATGATGGTGTTTTAATCTCGTTATAGCTGCATTTACCAGACATATTTCATCTTGACTTATAACGCTGGAATTTAAAATATGGCCAGAGGCCGTGTGTGTGCCTCCTTGTCTCACTGGCTCCTTGCAGCCTTTCTGTTTATTTACTACCCCATGAAAAGCGGAGGAGCCAAATCCATCCCTGGCGGTGGAACTCCATTAACTCCATGGACTTGGAGGAGGGGGGAATTTGCCCCAGTATCTCCAGACTATCTGTGTGCGTGATTCTTCTTGATCCTTTTCTCCATTACACCAGTGCAAATGAGAAGCGACTACACTAAAACCAACACCCATTTACATGGCGTACGTTGACATAGCTCCAACTGACTTCAGTGCTATGCTGATTTACGCCAAGTGAGGATCTGGCCCAGTGGTCTTACAGAAGAATAAAACCAAGGTGAGAGGAAACTCAGGCCTGGTTCACACTTAAGTTTGACCGGCATAAATACTTTGTTAAGAGGTGTGATTTTTTTTTACCGACATAACTATACTGATAAAAGCCCTAGTGTAGGGGCAGGTCTTCACTACAGGGGGGGGGTCGATTTAAGATACGCAAATTCAGCTACGTGAATAGCGTAGCTGAATTCGACGTATCGGAGCCGACTTACCCCGCTGTGAGGACGGCGGCAAAATCGACCTCCGCGGCTCCCAGTCGACGGCGCTTACTCCCACCTCCGCTGGTGGAGTAAGAGCGTTGATTCGGGGATCAATTGTCGCGTCCCGACGAGACGCGATAATTCGATCCCCGAGAGATTGATTTCTACCCGCCGATTCAGGCGGGTAGTGTAGACCTAGCCTAGATGTAGTTATAAGGCGCTTTATAGCATTATAAATTATTTCACTGTGCTGAACCAGAATAAGCGATACCAGTCTAAGGCTACGTCTACACTTAAAATACTAAAGCAGCATAGCGGCAGCTGCATCACTGTAGCCCATCAGGGACATGACAAAATGAAGTTGACCTAACTTGCGTCGGCATACAGCCGCAGCAGTAGGTACATCACCCGGGCATGTCTACACCTTGCTCCTTGTGTCGGCGGTGCATGTCCTCAGCCGGAGAACGTGCACCGATTGAACGGTCAGTGGGGAGCATTGTGGGATGGCTCTTGAATGCCAACAGTCACAGTAAGCAACCGGTGTCTGTGCTGATACTGCATTCACCTAATTACATCGGCCGTGACTGTATGCTGCACAGGGAGGTGATGTTGCTAAATAGGCGCAGAGAGGCACTAATGTTGTTGGGAGCCAAATTTAAATAAAGATACTTCCCCAGCTACAGGCCCCAGCTAGTGTCAAAGGGCCTAGAGTAAATGAGAATCAGGCCCACTGTGTGGTAGAGTTTGGAGGATCAGGCCCCTCTTCTATATGCTTCGGAGTTGCATGGAAAGACAATGGTGCTATGACCATTTACACCAGCTGAGGAAGTTCTAAAACATCATGGGCGATTTCATAGTGAGGTTTCCTTTGATGTGGATGTCCTGGGGTTGTGGAGTGTGCTGGATCCGCAACAGAAAAGATGCATGGCAATGTTTAATTAACAAAAGAGAAGTAAATAAGCTAGTTAAACTCTCCGAGCTCATTCAGTAAATACCCGTAATTAATGCTGTGGTCGTTTCTATAGTGCCTGAGGTGTGAGTGCCTTTTCGCAGGCTAAAATACGAAGACCAGGACGTTGCCCTGAGGAGTTTGCAATCTGAATTAGATGGATAATATAACAAGCAATGGCAGCAAACTTCCTCCCACTCTTTGTGTGTCTTCTCTATTTTGTGAGCTCGTCAGGGCAGGGAACACTTGTGGAGTAAAGCACTACTCAGAGTGAATAAGGGCATCACAATCTGGCCCTTTGTGATTTAACTTAAACCTGGGTGGGGTAGTCTGCAAAAGTCTCACCTTTCCCTCCCCAGCTGACCGACTAGAAACAAAAGAAAAGATATTTCCCTTTACTCCAATTCCCAATGAGAATTGAGTCCTGATTCCCACTTAGGGTATGTCTACACTACCCGCCGGATCGGCAGGCAGCGATCGATCCAGTGGGGGTCAATTTATCGCATCTAGTCTAGACGCGATAAATTGACCCCCGAGCGCTCTCCCGTCGACTCCTGTACTCCACTTCTGCGAGAGGCGGAGGCAGAGTCGACGGGGGAGCGGCAGCAGTCGACTCACGGTGGTGAAGACACCACGGTAAGTCGATCTAAGTACGTCGACTTCAGCTATGTTATTCACGTAGCCAGGGCCGGCACCAGCACAGGAAGCAGGTGCTTAGGGCGGCCAATGGAAAGGGGCGGCACGTCCGGGTCTTCGGCGGCAATTCGGTGGCGGGTCCCTCAGTCCCTCTCGGAGGGAAGGACTGGCCGGCGAATTGCCGCCAAAGAATGAAGCGGCGCGGTAGAGCTGCCGCTGAAGTGCCGCCGATCGCAGCTTTATCTTTTTTTTTTTTTTCCCTTCGCCGCTTGGGGCGGCAAAAAAGCTGGAGCCAGCCCTGCACGTAGCTGAAGTTGCGTAACTTAGATTGATTTCCCCCCCCAGTGTAGACCAGGCCTTAGCCTTGATTCCCTCCCTATTACCTGAGGAGAATCTAACCCTGATTCCCATGTGCTCCTGATTCCTTCCATATTTCCCAATGAGAATATTTCTGATTGTGAAACCACGTGGCTGGATGAGACCCTTTAACTTTATTCCTCTGACTTGTTGTAATTCTCAATTCTCCCTCATTTCCAGGAACATAACTCATTTTAGTCCCATAGTTTCCTACTTTTTACACAAATGTGGTGTCACCCTCACTTTCACGGTTGACAATTATTTACATGACAAATAAAGAATGATGAAACAAGGCATAGAGAGAGAGCTTTACACTAACTGAATGGCCCCCACAGCATTTTAAGTTTCCTGCATGATTAATTGTATTTTTTTGCAGCCCTTATTTTGGGTCTCTCTCACACACATACTATCCCACCTTTAGGCTCTTGCAGCTTGAGAGGTATGTCTGAAGCTCATTACAGACCATCTCACTCCCCAGCCAGTCTTGTTAGCGGAGGAGAGCTTGCATAACTGCTAGGATCCCAACAACCTGCCAAGCGTTGTTCTTGGTTATGAACCTTTCAGGATGTCTCACGTCTCTTTTGATCCGACTGTTGAAAAAACATTGTGATGTTGCCCACTAGGGATTGACTAATTTTTTCCTCCCTAACACACCTCCAGGCTTGTAAATTAAAAAAATATCGACACCTATAAACGTGTGTGTTTATATATAGCTATTGCATGTACACACACTCACATACATTTTTCAAAAATCTATTATAGAGGCTCTCGCCTTCGCTTGAAGTCAATTTTTAGAATGACATCAAGTTGATAATGAATGTGACTTCAGTACCAAATGATTGGGCTCGCTCATTTCATTCCAGCTTCCTAAGGCCGGTTTTGAGCAAGAATGTGAAACTTGCTGTATCTATTTTAGATTCCCTCATGAAAGGAATAATTGAGATTGAGATTCTTAGTCACTTGATGCAGAAGGTCAGGGAATTAATGCTGTGTTATATCCACACCATTTGTTTACCAGGCCTTATTTTTTTGCTGTCTGTAGGGGAAAACAAATGTGCCCTGGAGAAGGTAGCACATCTTCAATGCTGCACACATCACCCAGGCTGTGAGTACAAACACTATTTGTCTTTATTTTGGGGGTGTTCCAGGGTAGTTTTGTCATCTTAATGGATTGGTAGCCATAGAAAAATCAGTATTAATATGGAAAAATAATTCCAGTGAATCCGTTGACTGAGTTGTAGCATTAGTCTGATTTTGAGGAGAACTTAAAGTAGAAAATCCTTACCGATTTGTATTAGTTTGCACTCCTGGAGCATCCAAGGCTCGAAAAGGGCTTTGCTAATGTTAATTAACAAGGTGGATAAGCGAGGCAGATAAGGATTGGTATTCCCATTTTGGAGGGGTGGAGGACAATGAGACTCCTGACATAAATGCTGCCCACAAATAATTTTGGTGAATAATTTGCACCTCCATCACTGGTAGCAATTGTAAGTGTGCTAATATAGGCCCCGACCTATCAATTCACTTAAGCACATGCCTTCAGTGGGATTACTCATGTGCTTAAAGTTACCCGTGTGCTTAAATGCTTCATTGGATCGAGGCCATAGACAGGGTACAGAAAGCCATTTCACCGCCTTGTTGTCTAGACCTGAGCAGGGTATTGGTTAAAATAATAATAATAACAATAACACCTAGTTCTTATATAGTGCTTTTCAGCAGCAGATCCTCAAAGTGCGGTATGAAGGAGGTCAGTATTGTCATTCCCATTTTATAGATGGGGAAACTGAGGCCTGGGGAGGGTAAGTGACTTGCCTAAACTCACTCATTAGGCCAATGGCAGACCTGGGAATAGGAGCCGGGTCTTCTGATTCTCAGGCCAATGCTCTGTATGCTACACAACATTGCCTCATAATACCAGCAGCGTGTCTGCATTTGCCGTCTTATTGCTGCACTATTGGTAGTAGCAGTGGAAATATTTTAAGAAGCAAAGGTCTAGTGTCCAGGGCTCTGTCTAGCCACAACATCATACACACACACTGCACCTTCTGTAGTCATTTCCACTGGTGCGAGGTGGGCATAAAACTGTGCCAAATTGGAACGGCAGCACTTTGCGCTCAGGTAGATCAGCTCTCTTCACCAGGTGCAAGGCAATGGAAGCTCTGGTCCTCTCAGTTTAGTCAATAACTTCTCAAAGTAACATAAGGGGCCAGATCTTCATCTCGTGTAAACTGGCCCTGTAAACAAAAGAAATTCCTGAAATCCTCCGGAAGATTGAACATATATGCCTGTGAGATGGTCACCTGAACCTAATCAAATGACACGATCTGAGAAGCAACACAGTAAAACAAACAACCCTTCCTTCCCCCTGGTTTTTTAATTTCATTGATCTGAATCCTGAAATCCTACCCTGAGGAGAAATGACACATTTGAGGAAAGCAGGAGGATCTGTTTAAAGGGGTTTTTTTTTTTTTTAATATAGAATTGCCTGAAAGTAGTAAATAGAATTATGCACTGTAGTTCTGAAAAACAAAATTACCGGGGCTGTCTGTTGATTTCAAAGCCCATGAAAACAAAGCAGGCTTTGAAATCTTTCCTCACAGGGTTTTTTCCTCCTTATCTTCTAAGAGATGGTCCTGATACTGTTTATTTTAGTCTTCTTTCTGAAACAGTTGAAAGTGCTGTTTTCTCAATTAGAACAAAAATCCTGATTTTTAATAAGGTCAAGATAAAGTATCCATTAGGCGTATTCTGAAATCTTCCAACACAGATGATCTCAAACCTTCTATTAGGACAAACTTCAACGTTCAAATAAAAACAAAATAATAGGGCCAGATCCTCAGCAAATGTAAGTCAGTGTGGCTCCATTGAAGTCCATGGCTCTGTGTCAATTTATTACACCTATGGATCTGGTCTGTATAGTCTTCAATTACCTCCTTGTTATCCGCTACCAAATCCAGGGAGTTCTTTTCAAATTCACATGGGAAAGCTGGATATACAGTCGTCCCAACTCAATTAGGGCCAGATTCTGATCTCAGCTATGTTGCTGTAAATCCCGTATAACTCCATTGGAATTAGCATTGACCGTACTTGGAATGTCTTTTAATGTGATTTAGCAGCTGGAAATAAGGACAAGAACCAGCAACCTGGGAAGATTTTTAAAAGTGCTCAGGACCCACAATTGGGTTGAGATATTCAAAAGAGACCAATGCATGAAGTGCACATTGAGCGCTTAGCTCTTTTGAAAATCTGCCCATACTTCCACAGTGGGAACTGTTGGGTGCTGAGCACTGGAAATTCTAGTCCTGAGCGCTTTTGAAAACCTTGCCCTGTGCACCCAGACAACTCTCTACAAACCACCATCAAGGCCTCTATAACCACTGCCCTGGACCATGACACTCGGAATAGTGCATCTGCCTTGAAACACGGTTGGCAGAGCTCATCTCATGCTGTGCTTAGGCCAAGGGTTCTCAAACTGGGGGTCGGGAGGTTATTACATGGGGGGTCGTGAGCTGTCAGCCTCCACCCCAAACCCTGTTTTGCCTCCAGCATTTATAATGGTGTTAAATATACAAAAAAGTGTTTTGAATTTATAAGGGGGATCGCACTCCGAGGCTTGCTGTGTGAAAGGGGTCACCAGTACAAAAGTCTGAGAGCCACTGGCTTAGGCAGATAGTAAACACTCATGGTGACACCAAAGCTGTTCCATCAACAAGACCAATTGTTCAGAATAATAAACTGCTTGTTTTAAAAGATCTTTGATTTCTCTGGAGCTCCTCGATCTATTGTTCCTCACTGATACTAGCTAAATAATATTTGTCAGGTGAAACTGCAGCTGAGAACAGGCAAGCCAGTCCACAGCTCAATGTTGGTGATCAGGGATTTCTGAAAGCCACCAGCCAATCAATCTCAAGAACTTACTAAGTGAGAGATGGACTATAATAGAAGTCATTATTTCTTTCTTATGCATGAAAATGAATTATTCAGTAAAGATTTAGACCTATTTTATTACAATGTTGAATTTATACAGCATACAAAACATAAATGCAGATTTCTTTATGACTCTTGCACCAGAAAGACGAAGTCTCACTCTCCAGGCAGTTACCGTTAGATTCGTTTGAACAGCAAACAGCAGATGTGGCTGTGGATACAATAGGATGATCTAGTGGATAGGGCACTGAACGAGAACTCAGGAGTCCTGGGAGCTGTTCCCAGCTCAGCTACAGACTTCCTGTGTGACCTTGGGCAAGTCACTTAGGGCGAACATTTTCAGGAGCACCTAAGTCCCACTTTCAAAAATGATTTAAGCATTTAGGAGCCATTGACTGCCAATGGGACTTTGGCTCCTAGGTCACTTAGGTGCTTTTATGGATTTTACCCTTAATCTAGTCTGTGTCTCAGTTCCCCCTCTATAAAATGGGGATGACTCTTCCAGGGCTCACAGGGATGTGTGAGGCTAAAATCCATTAAAGACAGCGAGGGGCTCAGATAATGATGTAATAGATACTCAGGTGTAAATTTTCCCAAAGTTCAGCCGTGCTCAGATGCAGGGTTTGGGTTGTGTCAATGGCAGGAACTTTCCTCGTCATTGGATTCAATGCTCCAGCTTTTGTCTTAGGGTAACTAGGGAGAATGTGACCATTGAGTAGATGTCCCAACTCCACAGTTTGTTAGATTTTTTCCCCTGAAGTCCATTGTGACGTCTGATTTTTTTTTAACCTGAACATTAAAAGTCCATGGAGACGAGAACAAAACACATTGCTAAAGAGGCGGTTTGAGAGAGGAGGCTGGGGGATCGGATTGTGAAACAAAGTGTCATTTCAGTGGGGGGTGCTGCCTAGGTCCAGGAGAGGCAGGTGCTACTGTGGGAGGGGGCTGTGGCTGCATTAAAAGTTGGGGGGTTTAGATAACATGATCTTGCCTCATTCCTTCAGATATGTAACATCATTTCTTTCCAGTCTTGCGCGAACTGTAAGACAAGCATGATTAATCTTCTGTACTGTATTCACATGTAACAACATTATAATGCTATACCAAGGGGCTGCACAAGGGGGGGCAGGGGCATGACACCCCCCCCCCAATAATCGTTGGGGGCACAGAACTCCTCCAGCCCCGGGGCTGCGATGAGGGTGTGGGAGGTGGAGCAAGTTCCTCCCACCACGGCGGAGCACAGAACGTGCTCCTCAAAAAGTGGTCAAATTTAAATTCCTGCACATGCCCCTGCACTATACTATTGGTATCAGAGTGGACCTTTCCATACAGGCTTTACAACTGAACTGTGCAGAAGAATAGCTTAAACGTAGTTGTGATGAAACCGATTCTAACACAGGATGGTTGCAGAACAGGGATCAAAGTGTTTTGGCAGAGGTTAGATCTCATCTCATTTGAACCTGCTCATAACATGGGTTAGCCTCCTCAGCGCTGGTTGACCAAAGGCTGTTAGAACCGCTTTGGGCCACAACTGTGTTTAAATAGTCTGTAAGAGCAGTTGTGTAAGTTATAAGGCCTGTAGGATCTTAATCAATTAACATTTGATAACATTAACAAAACATCCCTGTGAGGTAGATGAGTATTGTTCTCCCTATCTGGGACATGGAAGTGCAGAGAGGTGAAGTGGCTTTTTTAAGGTCATGCAGCAAGTCAATGGAAGATTTAGGAATAAAACCCAGGAGGCCTGACTCCTGCTCTAAATGCTTCCTTCTGCCCTGCTCTGTAAACCCAGATCCGGTGGCACTAAGGCAGAGAGATGTTGGTGCACCTTGACTACAAACTAGAGAGCAGAGAAGCTCATAACTTCTGAAAATAATCCTAACATTTTACTGCCCTGTTGTTTTCCCCCATTAAAAGCAAAAAAACACCCAAGAACAAACAAACAAACAAAAAAGTTTTTAAACTGTACACAATCATTCCTCTGTACTACAGCACTTGTCATCTCAGATTAAACATGAATAACTAATCAACTAAACACAGATCCAGTGATGGGGTAGGGGGGAAAGCTATACTGGAGTAGTGTTAATTCCTGTGGTGGGGTCTCTGGAGCAAGGGTGCCTAGTGAGACAGTCCTGAGGCTGCTGCCCTAGAGAGGGAACAGAGCTGGTCAGAACTAGGAACCTGCCAGAGGTCCCTGAGAGGGGAGAGCAGAAACCTGCAAGTAAGGACGGAGTTAACTGTTTTTCTGTTTGTTTACTGGCTTCTGTTAAGAAAATAAACCTCTTCCCAAGAGACTGGGCATGACAGCACACGCTTTGGAGCTGGGAAGAAGCCTGGCCCAGTGTTGTGCATTTTAACTTTCCAAATTAAGGAGATAAGAGTTTGCTTTAAAATACACCTGACATGGGGTAAGTGGCTGTGGTCTTGCAGGAGGCAAACATCCTTTATAATCAGAGGCCATTAATTCTGCTTTTCAGGTACATGGGGGATCTGAGTCTCCTTTGCCCAGCACCTTATGTACTCATTTATCACCATGTAAAACACTACCATCCTCTTTGCTGCTTTCTAACCTCATGTGGGGCCATCACAAATTAATAGATTTTAAAGCCTCAAGGGAGCCCCAGATCATCTTGTTTGACCTTCAGTAGTATATCACAGGCCATTACATTTCACCCAATGACCCCGTGTTGAGCTATCAAGAAAGGTATCCAGTCTTGACTTGAAGGTATCAAGTGATGGAGAATCCACCACTTCCTTTGGTAGCTTGGTCCATGGCTAATCACCCATCAATATTAATTTTTTTCTTTATTTCAGTTTAGTTTCCAGCTATTGGATGGGGAACTGAGGCACAGGGAGGCTAAGTGACCTGCCCAAGGACACATAAGCACTCTGTGGCAGAGCAGGGAATTAAACTTTGGTCTCCCATGACCCTGGCTAATGCTATTACCATTGCATGCTGTCAATTAAAGAAGAATAAGCATTCAGATGAATTGTGTGAAGTTTGTTTTTAACTCTTCTATATTTGTTTGCACTGTATCTTGTTCTGAGTATAGGAGGAGGAGGCATCTTCCTTTTTCCCCCACTGGGGGGATATTTTTACTTGTTTATTCAAGTATTGCATGTCTTCCACCCCCATCCAATTTCTAGTCTAAATTTCTTCGTTCGCCGTGTGTTACAGTCGACTCCCCATTGTACTGTCTCTATTATTACAGGACTCAGTTTAGTGTTTACATAGTTGCATGGACACCCACATTTATGGCTTCTTTGAATTCAGTCTTTCAATATCCGATTTATCTAGCTCTTCCTTCTTCTCTTGGGTGAGTTAACTCATTCTGTCGTAGACAGTGTCATAAGTGCTGTTACAGCAATCCCAGGCTGCATACATACAAGCACCATGGCTGCCACCTCACCATGTACATCCAATATGAGGATTAGAGCTAATATGCCTGTCAGCTGTAACAGTTTAGGATTTATCAGCTGAGCAAAGGAGCAGCTTGATTAGCTCAGCCAGTAGAGGTCACCAGTGCACATGAGTACGTCCAGTAGAGGGCAGCGGTCTTCATACACATACGTTCGTTCATCGCACTCTGGGCCACATTCTTCTCTGGCTGATGTCAGTGTGTTTGTGAAAGGCCATAGGGCAGGACAAAATTTGGCAAAGTAAGTGGTGATGTAAGTAGTGATGTAACTTACACATCCAGGGTGTAAGAGGCACAGAGGAGTCGCCTGCACCAATGTGGTGTGAAAAACGGGTGTAAGTGGTACTGGACTGGTATTCTGTGGGAACCAAATTGAACCCTTTGAGTTTGCATTTGTAGTTAATACGCACCATATCACTGCAGTGCTGAATTTGGTCCCAGGAATGTTGGGAGTGGTATGGGTATAACCTAAAATAGAGGCGAAGGATGATTTATCTAACACCCTCCTTCTAGTTGCTTTCCCTGCTACGATCTCCCTGTCTTCCACCCTCTGGGTATGTAAGCTACTCATTTTGTACACACAGAAGGAGGTTCTGCTCCCATTTACACAGGTGTAAATCTGGAGTAACACCATTCACTTTTGTAGAGTTATTCTAGCTTTAATGTGGTGTAAATATGGGCAGAATTTGTCTCGGTGGCACTACAGTCCCAGTCCTGCAGTTTACCTAGCTGGCATTGTATTGCGATTCTTTAACATCAGCGGGAGTTTTGCTTGACTAATGTAGTGCAGAATAGAACCCTGTGTCAGTGATTTCCTTATCTAGACATTTTATCGTCTTAGGCCTGGGCTACACACACAAGTTGTATCACTTTAACCATAATGGAATAGTTAAAGCAGTGCAACTCCCAAGTGTGGACACAGTTATACCGCTCTAAGGGTGATTATGTCAATGTCATAGCTATTCCCATGTGGGAAGGAGAATAAGCTATATACTAAAATAAGGCACTTTTATACTGTTTCAACTCTTAGTGTGAACACGGTTGTACTGATATAATTATGAGTGTAAAAATCATACCCCTTACAGGTGTTCTACCAGCTCTAAAAATGTGTGTAGACCCCGCCATTTATCTGTATTAACCCTGTAACAAGTACACAAGAGCAGGAGGGGAGAGAGGAAAAAATCATGGATTCAAAGATTTTTTAAGGCCAGAAGGGCCCATCTGATCATCTATTCTGACTTCTTGTATCACACAGGCCTTAGAATTTCAGCCCATTATCCCTGTGTTGAGCCCTGTAACTGGAAAAAAATAAGCTTCCTGCAAACAGACAGGAAATTAACGTGACAGTTGTAATAATGTTTGGTGATATTGGAAATACAAATGTCTGTGGCTTTGTCTGAGGGTGCAGCAACATCATGAAGAGATTATGCAAAGTTGTATGCACAAAGGGAAACTGGGAGACTATTCCTTTGTAACTGACGTGGATTACACTTCAGATAATGAGACAGGCAGTTTAAGGGCAGACTCAGGTGCCCAGACCCCATTGACTTTCACTGGGAATTTCATACCTAGTCTTTGGAAAATATCTTCCTTTATTTGATACCTACCATATGAACCGATTAAGAATTTGGACTTGTCACCATGAGCAGTTGGGTTGTGGCTTGGGTATGGCTGTCACTTCAGCAGGGATTGCCTCACCAGCTCCACCAATGGCCCTATAGAGACAATGAACAACATGAGCCTTCTGGGACGTTAGCTGAGGAGCGTCTGGAGATGGAAGGACGGTTGCTGGGAAGAACCCTTCAGGTTCAGTCGACGAGGGGATATCCAACCATTTCAAGGCATTTCCATTCACTGCCCCCTTTTCTTGGAAGAGTGGTTTCAAATGCCACTGAGCAGTACAATGAGTATGGATGTATTTGTCCCTCCTCTATGGCATTCAGGTACCAGAGCAACAAGTGGTGTCACTGTACCATGCCCTGGTGAGAACCCTGACTGACAGGGAGCCAGGCAGCTGCCGGGTGGCACTGGAGATTGGTTTTGGCTTGCTTAGAAAAGGGAGGATGGCTCTTAGCTAGCACTTTGCATTGTGGCTCTTTAGTGCTTTACAAAGGAGGGTACATATCAACATCTGCATTTGACCATTGTGGTTAGCTGAGGCACAGAGAGGCGATGTGATTTTTGCCTGGGGCTATGCAGCAGAGTTGGGAGGAGAACTCAGATTTTCTAACTTCTGGCTCAATTTTCTATCCAGCATAAACCAGGCTTCCTCATTGGACAGTGATTTTCGAGGTCACTAACATCAGGGGATGGTGTTTTGAGTATGGGTTAGGCTAGTGAGTGGACCAGTGGACATGGGCGATTTGGTCTCTAAAATAAAGTGATCATTCAGTTGCGGAGAGACAAGTGCCACCACTCAGCCTACGGTGTGTCCCCTGGCCCACAACAAAACCACTAGCCCTTAGGGGAGTGTAAGGCAGCCTCTGGCAAGGAGACAGAGCAGAGTCATAACTCCTCAACGCCCTGGCCTTAGTGCACCTACCCCTCTGCCAGTTCCATGTGGGACAAAACCCGCAACTGATGAGACAATACAGTAGAAATACCAGGATCCTTTTCTGTCCCCTACATGGTTTTTCCCCACTTAACAGACATTCTAGCTTTTAGAGTTTGTAAAGCACTTTGAAGCTGAAAAACGCTCCTTGCTCCTGTTCCCTTCAAAGGGAATAGGGGCATGCTTAACCATTAGATATGTTGTAGCTGGAAACCTAAATTCAAAAGTGCTGTGGCAGTGCAGGAGAACCAGACAGAAAAAATTACTATCGAGAGAGTGAAACTGACACATCTACTCAAATCACCCAAGCTGGGTAAAACAAGCAGCACAGATGTACACTATATTTTACAAATAATTTGACTTTTGATTCTCTATGATGTTATTGGTAACACAGGTAAGATACTTTTTAAATACACGAGTCCAAATTCTTTTCTTAGTTATGACTGGCTTCATTGGAGTTACTTATGTCTGAGTGCAGAATTTGTCCCAGGATTTTTAGCTTGACAGACAGACTGTCCCTTTTAAAATTTTGCATCATGGTCAAAAAGATTAAAGGGGCAATGTCATCTTGAGAATCATGTTTCTGTCTGGTAATTTCCCTGTGATTATTATGAAGAATATCTAAAATCTGAAAGAGGCTTAGAAAAAAGTATATTTTCCTCTATTGCCCCCTCTTTTCCCCTCCCCTGCTTTACTTTGTGCATTTGACAACTCTGTGTTTGTCAGTTTCTTTGTTTTGCTGATAGTCCATTTCAATTCCTATCTCACACAATGGCAACTTGAAGTTGTTCCTGTCAGCCCTCCTACCCCCCATTTTCCCTTGCTGTAAAGACCCTTAGAAATATCAGCAGGAGAGCAGAAAACCAGTGGTACAAATATATTTTAAGAAAGGAATTTACAATATAAAATTCAGGACATATTGTACCATATAAAGGGTGTTGTATTAGAAGTTGTTTTTTTTTTTAATGAGTCAGTATCACAATACGAAGATTGCTGTATTAAACCCTATCAATGTGAGTTTGGGGTCCTGATACTGCAAAGGCTCATGCTTAAATATACACACTCTTAGTGAGTCAGTAAGACTATTCACAATGTGTAAAGTTAAGCATATTCATGTGTCTTTGCAGGATCAGGGCTTCTGTTTCTTCAGTGAGAAAGCATCTCAAGTACCTCTAAGTGAAACTTGGTGGAAACATTATGCATATTTTTAAAAATAGTTACTAAATAATTGCTAACAACACATCTAAAAATTTGACTACTCACAGGCGTATATTTTCAAACATGTCTTCTGATTTTTGGGATCCTCAGTTATGCTGTGCCCATTTTAAGACAGATTGAGGCACTCAAAATCAATGGACATTTCTGACAACACAGGCCATAGCGACGCAAGCAAAATGCGATCCCATTGGGCACATAGCCTGCATTCATACTACACTGTTCTCACTTTAGGTGGAACTGATTGCTTTAACCTTATATAATTATGATAATAGTTGGCATTTCTAGAACATTTTCCATCTGGGTCTGTCAAAGTGCTTTACAAACAAGTGGGTTTGCCTCAGTAAAGATCTGAATTAGGCTGCACGAGATTCCTTTTGAGGTAGTTGTTGTTATCCCCATCTTCAAGGTAGGAAGCTGAAGCACAGAGAGGTCAAATAGCTTGTCCAAGGTCACACAGTGAGACAGTGGCAGACTAGGGAAAAGAACCCAGACCTCCAGACTTCCAGCCTTGTGATTTAATCACTGGACGATGCTTCCTTTGGATTTGTGAATTCCATGCAGAATCCTGCTGTAAAGAAGTTAGAAACTAGCTCTGCATGTATGTGTGTGTGTATGTAACAGGAAGCCCTGATTCTGCAAACACACATATGCTTAACGTTGGTACCGTGAACAGACTGGGGCCGTGGGTTGCATACACATGTTCAGCACTACGTGTTCTGATTCACATCTTCTCACTTGACAATGAAATCTGATCTATTTTAATAGGTCACAAACTTTTTTTTCTTTTTAAGTAAAGTGTCCCCCTCCTCATCCAATTATTTCCTTCAGGCCAGTAAAATTCTTTGTTAAAGGAGAGAATAGAAAGGGTGATGCTGGGAAGAGCAGAAAGCCCTCATCCACGTCTCCGCCCTCATTTTGGGGGGGGTCTGATCTTGCAGCCGCAAGCAAAACTGGCACTGTAGCAGATGGAGATTTTGACTGAGAACAGACTCCAGCAATAGGCCTTTGGGGAGTAATTTTAAAGCGATGATGATGATGACGTGTTGTTTCTATTTCATTAGCCGTCAGAATCTGGACCCATTGTGCTAGGTGCTGCATGAACTGATACGAAGATAGGACACTTGCTTTGGAAGATCTTACATACAGTAAGCTATTTATAAATCTTATTTCTCATTTGTGTGTGGACTATCCCCTTCTTTTAAAATGGCTCAAACTGGACACCCTTGCATTTTTTGGGGGGGGGGGTGTCACTCTGATTAGCAAAGGCTCCAAGACAGGTTGCTTTAGCTACAAGGTTGTTCTTATTTATTGTAGACTCCAAGACGATGAGCAGCTGCTCCTCCTGTATCCCCCCCCCCCCTTTGCTGGCAGCTGGGCTCCCTGGCATAGATGGACCATGCTACAGCCGAGCGAGGTTAGCAGCCTTCTCTCCAGCCCTGCGAAGAGGCAGCTGAAGGATCCAGGTCACGGTCAAAGAGTGTGTGAGCAGTTTGGGGAGGGGGGGAAGAGGGGCAGTGCTGAGACTGATGACGTCCTCCGAATGGGTTACATTACGTTCTAGAACTCCGCCCCACGTGCGTTCGGGGGAGGGAGGGAAGAGAAGGAGGAGGGAGCAGGAGATGGAGGGAGGAGAGGATGGTAGATGGGGGGGAGGGAAGGAGCTGAGCTAAGCTGATCCCACGTGTGACGGATCTGGCTGCTTCCCCGGCTCCTCTCTCCAGTAATATTCTCTGGTAGGAGAAGAAAAAAAAAAGGGGGGGGGGGGGGGGTGGGGGTTTCTTCAGGGGCTTTCGCTCTGCGCTGCTCAGGATCACTGTGGGTTTTTGCAGACATGGAGGCAGATGGGAGCCAAGCTACCTCTGGAAGCCCAAACGACTCCCAACACGACCCTGGGTAAGTTCCCCACCCCCCCATTCCCACTTGATATGATTTCCTTGGCGGGGGGGGGGGGAGAGGAGAAGAATAAGAGAGAGCCCCGAAGGCAGAGCCATGCCGGTGCCCCCGTGTCCCTGAGTTGCTCACCTTGGGTGGGTTGCACTGAACTGCCCCCCTCCCTCACCCCTCCTCTCCTCCCTTCTTCCCCACCTCCTCTCTTCCCCCCGGCGCGCTCCCTCACTCTCTCTTCCTTTCAGCTTTTGTAAGTTACACGTCAAAATGGCCGATCTGACATCTGTGCTTAACTCTGTTCTGTTTTCTTCTTCCAGTAAAATGTTTATTGGAGGCCTGAGCTGGCAAACCTCACCAGGTAAGGGACAGGGTGTGTGTGTGGGGGGGCCCACCACCCTCACCCCTGGCTGCTTTATTGCTCTTTGTTATCCCAGTGCAGTTACCTCTCCCCGTTGGGGTCCCCCCCCTCCACAACACACACACACACTTCTCCTGAACAAGGTTGTAGATCTGTATTTTTTCCCCCCAAATAGCAAAGCCTTTGTCGAGTCCTCTATTCGACCTTAAATTGTGTGTGCGCGCGCGCCTTTAAAAAGAAATGAAAAACACCCCCCCATCCATCCCACCACAAATTAAAACTCCTTGAGTGATCAGAATTGCATTTGCTTTTATTTCTCTTCTCCCCTCCCTCTTTCTCTCTCTCTCCCTCCCTCTCTCTCTCTACAGATAGCCTTAGAGACTATTTTAGCAAATTTGGAGAAATTAGAGAATGTATGGTCATGAGGGACCCTACCACAAAACGTTCCAGGTAAATCCTCCTCTTTTTAATTTAATTTGTTTTACAATCAAAGTTTTAAAGTTTGTGTGTGTGTGTGTGTGTGTGTGTGTGTGTGTGTGTGTGTTGTCTGTGCAAAAGTACCTAGGAATATGTATATACATTTTTAATTGAAAATGATTTTTTTTATAAACTTTCCCATCCCCTAAACAAAATGCTGAAGACTATTGATTGTGACCTGTTTATATGATTCTCCCCCCCTTTTGCACTGTCATTTTAATTGCCCTTTCATCTTTTGATTAATTGTGGCGTACTCCAAATAGAACACAAATATACCTATTTTTGCTGTGTACTTTGCAGACAGTTGTATTTGTTTTTTAAAGTATCTTTGGTTTCCCCTCTCTCTCTCTAAGACGGTGATCACAACACCCCAGTCCGGTGTGCTCCAGTATAAAACAAAGCATGAAGAGGGGGTTGAAAGGTGAAGGGGAGGTGGGATTGGAGAGACCTAGATTATCTCCTCCCTCCTGAAGCTGAGATGTTTTTCAGGGGGAGTGGGCAGATGGGGGAAGGAAGAAACTGTTCTTTATTTTTATTTTTATTAGGCTTTTTTTGTCTAGCTCTTATGTTCCCTTCCCTCTCTCCTTGTTCTTTGTCTCATTTCAGAGGCTTCGGTTTCGTTACGTTTGC
>NW_020664582.1:11800664-11854724 GCF_002925995.2 Terrapene triunguis
TTTAAAAACCCCCAACAACCTAGAAGCTCCCCCAAAATTATTATTGATGATTTTTTATCTCCTTCACTTAACCCTAGATCACAGTTTAATCACTGGAATGTATTTAATTTGCTCATGGGCAGGGGAAGGGCAAAGAGATAGACAAAAATAAACTTACATCAGATTTGATTGTGCTGCAGTGATTGATTCTACTTAAACAAACAGAACCCACCCATGAAAACAACAGCATATATCAAAAAGTAAAACCAACCAAGTTCTCACTCAGCCATTTATTTGTAGACATATGATAGTAACTGTTCTTTAGTTTAACATAGCATTTGACTCTGTTTCAACGTTCAGCACAGGAGGCAGATCAGATCGGTTGGGTATTGGCATGGAAACGGCGCTCTTGTATACAGTTACGTTAAAAGCTTTGTTTAGGTAATGGCCATTCATATCAGAAATAGTATTATAGTCATTTCCTAGAGGACTTGTAGATACAGTAAGTAGAATTGTATCTAACTAACTAATTTTTTTTTTTTGGTAGAAGTTTTGCTTTGTTTTGCTGGTTGTTTCAATAGTTGACAGGGATGTGCAAAAGGTACGGATTTGCCATGCTGATTGTGTGTTCCCTTAAACATGCTAATGACATGTAATCAAAAGTTTTCCAATGAGAAAAATTAAGTTATTTGAACCTAATATTTTCATTGTGGTGTAAAGACCCCTTTGCTTTGAGAACTGGCCTCCACAAACTGAGTAATATGCTTCAGAATTTGATGGCTGATACAACTTTTTGCCAATGCCAAACTTTACAATAATGCCATTGTGGTGTGATTGGAATCTATGTAATTATCTTTCTCTTTTTTGGTAACTTGTTTTTAAAAGCAAACAATATAACTTTGGAGGCTGATATAGAAATGTGCATAGTTGTTTCTGCCTTCAGGTATCTCAATGGAAAATCCACACCTGTTGTATTTCCCTGGTAGACAAGTACCTAGTCAGTGCTGAATATATTTGTAGATAATAATCTTTGTGAAAAAGGTTAGCTTTCTAGATAAAGGATTTGACTTTTTTATATTTTTTTGAACAATAAAGTGGCATGTAATCACTCATTTCTCAGGTATATGTTAAAAAAGAAAAAGAACACTTCTATATAATATAGACAAATTAATTTATCAATTGAGTATTAAATGATTGTAACATTTACAATTTTGACATTTTAGTTGAATAAAACTACTGATACATAGTGACCAGGTGGATTACCTGTCAGTGACATCACCATAAGCAACATCTCCTCATAGCATGAGTTTAAAAAACCTCAACTCCTTGTCCACAAAATAATCTTAAATTAATATTCCCTTAAAATAGTTTC
Source organism: Terrapene triunguis (assembly GCF_002925995.2). Lineage (NCBI taxonomy): Eukaryota > Metazoa > Chordata > Testudines > Emydidae > Terrapene > Terrapene triunguis. Next base: position 11,802,016 of record NW_020664582.1, read on the forward strand.
TATTTCAAAATATCCTTTAACAAAGCCAGGATCTAAGTTTGAGATTTAAAAAAAAAAAAAAAAGTAACACTGGAAGCTGTTAAATGTTACTGCAGTTATACACACGGTTTTTCCCTTTAAATGATCCATTTTTCAAAACTTTTTATTAAGGACGTGCTTATGAGCAAATGCTGCTGAAAGAAGAGGAGGAAATTCAACAGCATATAGACCTTTCATTAGTTTTTTTTTCTTTTCTTTAAAGATAGCCGTTTGAAGCATTATTTTGTTTACAACACGCTATGAATCTGGTGGTGTGTATTTTTTTGTTTAACACCTTGAATGGCAGGAAACAGTTGTCATTTAAAGCTGTCTCATTTTTAAGTTGCTTTAAAATTGCCAGACAACTGGGAACATGCTTTTTTTTTTAACTTATGAAGTATAACAGACAGTAAACCCTGCATCTAAAAATAAGGTATCCAGGGATGAAACGAGGGGTTTTTCTTATTTCTGTGGCGGTCAGCTTTCCCTTTAAGATTACTTTAGTTAGCTCCTTCATAGAAAGCCTGCATCAATCTTTTAAGAATGTGGTTTCTTCTAGGGTTAGCACTCGTGGTGGGTGGGGTTTTTTTGTTTTTGTTTTGTTGTTGATCCTTCACAGATTTTTTTTTTTCTTTTTTTTTATTGCCCACCTGTGTCCTTTGATGGCCACTGTAAAGCAAATCGGTTAGGAATTCAATTCTAAAAAGTAATCTTTGCAGTTGTTTTAACACAGTAGTTCTAATAATTTACAAGTAAATCGTTTGGATCAGTGTTTTGTATCTTTTTATTTTGGGGGGGGGGGGGGGGGGGAGTTTTGTTTTCTTTTTGAACAAACTTGCAGATTAAGATTGTGATCCAAAATGGAGTCCATCTCTATACAAATCTATAGACTATGCCGGTAATATTTAACATCCGGTTCTTGTTGGAGAGGCACCGTCCCCAAAAGTAGTACAGAGCATCTTGTGTACCACCTAAGTTATAGTATAGAATGCACTATAGCTCATTTATGGATGAGATCAATTCAGTCCCACTCTAAATCTGACCATAGTCCGTTAGATCCTGAGTTGCTTTAGAAGATCCAGTGTGCTGAATTTTAAGCCTGAGAAATGAGGGATTAATAATTCAATGGTTTAAAAAAATTAACATGTTGATTTTCCCCTTTCTTTTCCCTCAGATTGACCCTAAAGTTGCATTTCCCCGACGAGCACAGCCTAAGGTAAGTAGGAGGATCAATAATAGGATTTTAGGCACACAGAGAGTCATTGTTGCCAGGCAGTTCAGGTTTCAAACAGGGAATTGGCAATGAAAGCTTTTAAAGCTGGAGCGCATGGCGTCTTAAGGGTATCAGCATATGGCTGTGAAACTACAGGAGAGCTGCTTTGTGTGATATTACATGTCTCCAGTTTAACTATCTCCTTACGGAGTCCCAGTCATTTGTGCCAGTCTGAAGGAGTCTTAGCTTTTTCTCATCGTAATGGGAGAGTATTGCTGTGTTACTTACAATTGTTACAGTATTTTGTACCGTATCTTGCTACAGTATTTATGAAGAGTGTTTGGTTTAAGTGCAGGGTTTCTTGCTCATTTCAGGCTGAACTTTGAACTCCTTGTCTTTGATGGGTGGGAATAAATCTCTGCCCTCATGCTTTGCGAGTTTTCTTTTGTATAACTTTTGAGACGGGTTTGGGCACTAATTAGCGATGGGTAGCGAGTTCTTGATTGGTATGAAGCTCTGAACTTTTATGAGCATTGGGTCTGCCTTTGCAAGAAGATGAACAAAGAGCTTTAAGTCTTTTATCCTACTAGTCTTATTGGATAAGTGACGTGCTCCTTATAGGGCATAATTTGTTATAATGTGGTCAGTTTCCATGTTGGGACAGACACTTTAGCCATGTGCAGAGAAGCTTTCATCTGCATGCTGTCTCTGAAATCAATATATATTGGTACTATTGGTGCTGGAGAACCTGTTTGTGGAATTGAAACAGTTCTTACTATTTAGAACTGTGTTTAGCAAAAGCGGTAGATCAGTTTTTCAAGTTCCAATATGCAATCAGTGAACTTGACTTTAGAAGTCTGAGTCTGAAAGAGAATGCACTATATTTCTACAGTTAGCTTTCCTTTCTTTTGCTTTGTCTCCACTGCAAAAACTTAATTCAAAGGGTATACAACATTGATATATATTAAAATCAACCTGGATTGCTTCTGTATTCTGTTACGGGACTGCCCCGTCATTAAGAAGTGGGGGTGGGGAGGGAGGAGAATAGGAAGCTGTAGATACAGGCAAAAAGGGAATAGTGGTTGAAATTAGATGGGGAGAGACTGCCTAAACAAGTTTAACTTAATATTTTTATTGTACATAATTCCTCATGAGAGCGAGCAATTTAATAGTGCATGAAGCTATAACATTATATACTGTATAAAGCACACATCCAGAAAAAACTCTGTAACTTAACAACTCTGGGCATATAGCAAGAGGAGTAATAGCAATTTAAAAAAAATCTACATGCAGAAATTAAAACTAAACAAATGTACTTAAACCTTTCCTTGAGGGCTCTTAGTTTCTTAAGATGTAGCTAATGCTAATTAGTGACAAAAGAGGGGGCTGGCTTATTTCTGTACTAAGCAAAGAGTTTTGTGTTATGTAGGGTTTGATAGCTTTGGGATTATGTTGTTGGAGTAGTGTTGTGTTTCACACAGTGCATTCCTTAAAGCTACAGAAGTCCTAACTAGTCTTGAAATTAAGTTCTGAAGGTAGTCTTGCCTCGTAATATTTCCCCTGAACCTTTTTTTTTAAGCATCTTTCAATTTCTAATTGCTGTCTGTACTTTCCGTATTGTTTGCAAAAGCTTGTAATGATGATAAACTTTCCCATAAGACTTCCTCTCAAAACAATGACAAATGAGCATTATGGATCTGAGTGAGTTAATTTTTTATTGTTGCCAAAAATATTCTTCCACATTAAAGATCTGAATGCAAAATCAGGTCATCTTTGCTAAGTAGATTTTTTTTTAAAAAAAGCCTTTTTTTCTTGATAGTAAACATCTCTAAGTTATTGGGCAAATGATGGAACATATGTAGGCTTCCACTCTTAGCAGGAAGCCACCATGTATGGAAAGATAAGCATATTTTGCCTACGTCTAATCCTGATTTTTATTCAGACCTCTTTAATAATGGATTCAAATTTTTGTTTAGCAGGTTGTTTTTTAGTTTTTCTTAAAAAAGGGCTTAAAATTAGAAGGAAACATAGTAAATTAGTTGTAATAAAGAACAGATTTAATATTAGTGCTGTCATAATATTTTTATATGTCTTACAAATAAAAACCTGTTTTGACCTGTTTTTTAAAATTAGCTGTTGAATTAAGGCTTTAGAATTCAGCAATTCGCCTATCCCAGTTGAGCAGTAAACGTTCAGTGTTAAAATGCAACTGTACTTCAATCTAATTAACTAGTTGATGCTTGAGTCCATAGAGATTAATGCCATTAATGAAATGTCTATCTTTTTGTGAGTTTTTTCTCAGTAGTTCATCTTCCTGTTATGTTTAGTATCATATTCATTCGTTTTTGAAACAGAAGCTTTTTGCACTCTAAAGTGATTATTGTTGAAATCTATTGGTGGAAGCTAGGTACTTGAAATGTTCCCCGTTCTCAGTCACAAGTAGCATGTAGCAATGCTTTCCTCACTCCTCTCTCAGTAGGCCTTTTGACCTGCTGAGCCAACCTTCGGAGGTGGCATGTTGGACTGTTTAAAGAGTGAATTTACTGTTTACGTTCTGTCAGCACAGAGATGGACAATGGTAACATTAGGATTATGTGCAACCCTTTGCCAGTTCACGTACTTAGCTTCTTTCTGCACTTAAATTATTTGTTTGTCTACAAATTATTTTTTAAAAGGTTTTTTTCCCTCCCCTCGTGATGCTCCAATCAAATGAATGTTTAGAGATGGTTAATTGCTGTCTTTCAAACAGGGTTGTGATAACACACTTTCCTTTGGCTCCCTTACCTGTGTCTTCAGGATTTGACACCTCAGTGATGATGCAGATTGGTGACTGAGCAAGAAGTGGCAGGCTGTAACAGCTGAAAATTCTTCCCCTCTTTTGTAGAATGACCGTAGCAGATCTCTAGGCATTTGCCTCTAATGGATTACACCATAATGTGTAATCCTACTCTTCTTGTGAAGGCTAGGGCAACTTGCAACCATTGTTTTAAGAAATTTTGCTTCAGGGGTTTAAAACTTGTTGAGTCTATAGCATATGGCTAATACTGAGATGGAGGAAATATACATATACAATCTTGCAGTTGCTGCTGTTACCAGGTAAAAATTCTGATTAATTTCCAGCTTCTGAAAGGAACGTTGCAATAGTGGAGCATTTATAGCATTACTAACCTGAAAATCTTTTAAAAAGAAAATAATATGTACACGGGAGAAAAAAGACCAAATTCTTTCATTCCTGGTGTTAACAATAAGGACACTAACAGTTGAGGGTTTTTTTATACATACATACATACATACACACACACACACACACACACACACACACACACACACACACACACACTGTGCTCCCGTTTTATCAAAACCCTATTATCCCAACCTCCTCATTATCCAAATCTCTTCCTTGTTCCCTGACAGACCGGCCCACAAAACAAATGCCTGTGTGCAACCCCCCAGTTTGCCACCCTGCCCAGCTGTCAGCATGCAGTTCTCTGACACCTGTGCCCAGTTGCCTGCATGCACATCCCCTGCCCACACCTTACCTCTTGGCCTGTTCGGCATCATATTTCGGGCTTTGGCTGCTGCAGCGGCCCCCTGAGTGCCCTGGGGACTGCAGCACTGGGATGCCCAGCTCCCTTTTCAGCAGGGCCTCTGTGCTCCCCGGGCAGCCTGCAAGAGCCAGGGCTGGGGCGTGCACCCAGCTGAGCAGCTGCAGGAGGAGCCTGGGTGCTAGGGAGTCTGTTGCCTTGCTGGTACTGCACATGTATAATGACCGCAGCGAAGTCCAGCTGTTTCTGATGGAAAGGCAGAGCATGTTCGACGCCCTCTTGATTATCCAAACGCCTGTCTATCCGAATAAAATCTATGTCCCCCGTGCTATTCAAATAAACAGGAAAAGTGTGTGTGTGTGTGTGTGTGTGTGTGTGTGTGTACACATATGCAGATGTTACTTTACTTTTTTAAGTGGCGGGGGATAAGATAACTATCAGATTTAATTTGCTGCTTCTGTATTTTCCAATGGCTGGGTCCTTCCTTGTCTCTCTTGGAAAATGTGTAAAGCGTTGTATGAAAAAGAGGCAGACAAGTTTCCAGTGGAAGCTTGACGTCAGTGGGGCTACTGTTAAGTTATGTGCCCAAGCGTTCACAGGATCAGGCCCTAGGACACAAATACTTAATATCAGGGTCCAGTGCTGCTTGTTGTGAATAGTCCTAGCAGGTGGAGTAGATTGGACCACTCGCCAGGGGGAAGATTACATATCAAAACACTATTGAGTGTAACCTGCTGATCTAAAAGTGTTATGTTTTTCTCCAGTAGATGGTCTACACAAAGGACAAGCCTACTGTTGCTGCCAGCTAGTGGAGTTACTCCTTTAGTTCAAATGATAGAGGCCTACACTCTTGGTGCTGAATATCCTGTTGTCAACCCAGAGTGGAGGTCATTGCATTTTCAGGATTGTATTTCAAATTAAATAATGCCATCCACAGATGACCTGGACACATCATCCCAGATGACAGTTCAGTCGCAAAGCAGTGAAAAGATTTTGACTGGAGAGGATTTTGTGTGTTTGTCTGGATGCGCCAGGGAAGCATGTCTCATTTCAAGCTTTTAAGAGAGCGTTGAGTATAAATGTTTCTTTATTAAAAGTAACCTGACACTGCCTTATTTCAACCTCAGATGCTAGTCAGTGGACAGATTGTCAGCTGATTTCTTGCTTTGAATTTCCGTGTGCAAATGGGCATACAGGGTTCTGTGTGGGTAGGTAGTCTCCCATCTAGCCAAGTAAGCAGGCAGATCGCTGTCTGGGCATGTGGAACGTAAGTGTGCAATCAAACACACGCGCCCCTCCATTCTGATTGAAAAGCAGAATTTTGTAGCCTTCCCTTTCATTTGGATCATGCGTTATTACGCACTAATATATTTACTAGTTACTGCAAAGCAGTAAGCTGGGAGCAAGTCCTGCCAGAATAAATATACAGGCTAGATTGTCAAAGCTGTCTAGGGGGTTTGGATGCCTACTTCCCATTAATTTTAATGGAGATCAGGTGTCTAAGTCCCTTGGATGGCTGTGTAAGTCCAAGCTGAATTGTCTGTTTTCTTACAAAGCATTCACCTTCCAGTGGCATTATGAGAGCCAAGCATTTGGTGGTTGTTCCTGTTAGGAGTTCAAGGTGCGGGAGGGGGCTCCAGGCTGGGACAGAGGAGTGGGCTGTGGGGGAGGGGGGAGGGCTCTGACTGGGGGTGCGAGCACTGGGGTGGGGCTGGGGATGAGGAGTTCAGGGCTGGGGGCAGGGGGTTGGCGTGCAGGAAGTGGTTGCAGGCTCCAGCTGGGGGTGCAGGCTCTGGGCTGGGGCTGAGGGGTTTGGGGTCTAGGAGGGTGCTCTGGGCTGGGATCGAGGGGTTTGGAGGACAGGAGAGGGATTAGGGCTGGGGCACAGGGTTGGGGTGCAGAGAGAGGCTCAGGGGTGCAGGCTCCGGGCAGCGCTTACCTGAAGCGGCTCCTGGAAGCAGATGTCCCTTCTTCAGCTCCTACATGGAGGCATGGCCACGTGGCTCTGCATGTGGCCCCATCTGCAGGCACCGCCCCTGCAGCTCCCATTGGCTGCGGTTCCCGGCCAATGGGAGCTGCGGGGGCGGCACTTGCGGCAGGGGCAGCATGCAGAGTGGAGACCCCTGGCTGCCCTTATGCATAGGAGTCGGAGGGGAGCCATGCCGCTGCTTCCGGGAGCTGCCCCTGACCCTGCTCTCCAGCTGAGTGCGTGAGTGGGGCAAGCCTCAGACCCCGCTCCCCAGCGGGAGCTCAAGGGACCAATTAAAATGGCTGGTGGGCTGGATCCGGCCCACGGGCCATAGTTTGCCCACCCCTGGCGTAGCCCATACTCGCCAAGTGTTGTGTCCTGTCTCCCTCTATTGACAGCTGGGCCACATAGAGTGGTAGATGAGCCTGCAACAGCCTGGCCTGCTGGATCTTTTAGCTCTGGCAGTTGAGGCTCACGGTTTAAGATCCAGAAGTCCTAGGTTCAAATTCAGCTGCTGATGACCCACCCAGGTTGCAGCATTAGCCATGCTCTTTAATTCATTCCACCAGAGGGGAAAAAGTAACCGAGCAATGCATGGTGCAGCTTTGCATTTGGCAACATGTCCTGGGCTTTACAAGGGTGGGGTTTTTGAGCTGGGCGTGGGGCTTTTTTTGTTTTGAGAAATAAACATTTCTTTTCAAGGTCGAACACTCCAATTGTCTATAATACCCAGAGACAGTTGTGAATTTGGGTGTAATAGATGTCTCCCTGTTATCACTGCCTAAGGATGTCTTTTGTGTTTGTTTAGCTTGTAAGCTCTTGAGAGCAGGGACTGGCTTTTTGTTCTGTTTGTACAGCGCCTAACACAAGGAGGTCCATGCCTAGGGCTCCTAGTTGCGGTGATGATGACAATGAACTTATGTTCCCTTTGACTTGCTGCTAACCAGTTGGAGATGACTGGATTGGGTTCCTTTTTGGTGGGCTTATTCCTTTCCTGCCCTTTTCTATACCTTTCTCTCTCCCCCCTCCCCCCCCCCCCATTGTTTCTTCCAAGGCACTTTTTCCCCTGCACCAACCTTTGGTGAGGGTGAGTTGGAGACAGGGTGCGGAGGAGGGAGAGGTGAAGAGAAGCAGGGTGGCCAATACCCTGGCATGTTTCACTCTGTCTCCAAATTGAGTACGTGTTGTCTGCAAAGTGCTCAGCCTTTTTCAGCCTGGAGGTCGATCCAGTAATGACTGATCTATAACCATCAAATTCATTTATTTGTCACTGCCAGTGACAGGCCAGTTAATGTAATGGATTTTTTTTTTTTTTTTTTTTGCTTTTGTTTCTGTTTTTTTTTTCCATATTTTTTTTTAAAAAATTAAAAAATTTATTTTTTTTTTTTTTTTTTTTTTTTTTTTTAGAGGAAAGTTATTGAAAAAGCATAACAAAGTATATGTGTAAGATAGAGGTATATGTTGAAGGGGGAAAAAAACAAGCTCTCTGCCTCATTAATGTATATCTAGATGCCCTTTCGGTTCCTAGTATTTATTTATTTATTATGATGTTACTATATTTCAGCTTTTACTGCTTTTAAGTAGGAAGGTATTCTGGGTCATGTAGTACGGGGAGGGAAGACACTTAAACAGAGTTCATCAGCTTAGAAAATCACACTTCTGTCTGAAAATGTTTTACCTGCTGTTGTTACAAGTAACTACTAAGATTGCTAGGGCCCTAAATCAGAAGTCTGTCCCTATTTAGCAAAGAAATTGAGCACATGCATAAGTCCCATTTAAATCTGTCAAGCACGTGCATAAGTACTTTGCTGAATCGGGGTGGATTTAAAGAGCACTCTTAAATGGAATTGTTGAACTGGGGAGCCTAGAACAGGGATTAGAAGATTACTTTGTACAGTTGACAGTACTTTGTGTATAGTCAGTTTCATGACTTCTCTTGTAAAGTTGTGATTAGTTTCACTTGTTTTCGGTGGGTCTCACCCAGAGAGAGATTTTTATTAAAACGGGGGCAGGGGAGGAGTGTTGTTAAACCACAAAAACTGGCAATCTGATGCAGGGGTAGATGGTGGTATCTAATGCTCCTTTTAATTTTTTTAAATAATTGACTAGGCTCTCTTTTAGCCTCCAATCCTGCAGACACATCCGATTGTGCTAAGCCCTGTACAAACACAGAACTAAGAGACGGTCCCTGCCCCAAAGGGCTTCCAATCTGAGTGTGAGACAAGAAATGGATACAGGCAGATGGGGGAGTGTAAGGAAACAATGAAACAATAGCAGTCAGCATGACTGGCCGCACACTTTAATCGCTTGAGTAGTTCCATTGACTTCAATGGGACTATTCATGTGGTTGAAATGAGACCCATGCTTCGCTTGTTTGCAGAGATTGGAGTTTGAGAATGTAAGCTGTTTGGGGCAGGGACTATTATGTTACTAATGTATGTACCGTGCCTAGCCACAGTCTGACTGAGGTCTCTACGGTACTATTGCAGTACAAATTCTCAAGTAGACCGGGTCCCTTTAATCCAATCAATATGCAATATCGATAAATTCACTTCAGACCCTAGGATTTCACTGATTCCCCTCTCTCCTGGGTTCTTTATCGCCTGAAGTGTTGCCTTTATTTTTCTTGATTGTAGAGAAAGTTTCAAGAATGTACTGAATCACTCCTATCCTGCACCGTGTTGTTGGGCTTTCCTAGATATTTACACATGGCTGTATTGTTGCAATCCAGTAGCTTTAATTTTTATTTAAGACCATGCTTTGTAAACTAATTACAAAGTAAGGCCCTCATCCTACAAAGATTTGTGCGCATGCTTAGCTTTACAGTCTCTGAGTAGTCCCATAAAACGCAGTGCCTAAAGTTAAACGTAAGTCTGTGTTTGCAGGATGGTGGGTTAAGTGTGTGTAGGCAGGGATGGGGGGAAGGAAGGGGTGGAATAATGGAGCTAGAATGTTTCTACCCTCTCCATCCCCCAAGCAAAGACTTGCATTAATTTCCCAAAGATTCCTGTGTACAATAGAGAAGAGGCTTCAAGCTGACTGAAGGGGCAAAGGTCCAAGAAAACTACTGTAGCAAAAACTGATGCTGAGTGACGGTAATGAGGGGACCAGGCAGGTGGGAGGGAAAATGGCGTGGGGGCAGCAGAGACTAATACCTAGTGAATTAAGTAGTTCCCATGATTTAAAGTTGTGAAGGCTTGCTGGGTTTGTTTTTCTCTGTGTGTGAATGATCAGAGATGGGACTGACCTCGTTTCCACCCCTGGATCCAAATGCCACAGAACTTGGGCAGAGTTCTGGTATGGATCCTGGCTTTGTGAGTCAGATCCATGTGTATTGATAGGAAAGTTTGCGTTCTTTTAGCTAGGGCTTTTGGTTGATTGAAGCACAAAATCTTGGACACCTCCCTTCAGTTGCCCCGTCTTAGACTTGCTAATAAGATTCCCCGCCTCCTTCAAAAGCTTTGGTCACAAAATCAATAGGCATTTTCCCATCTATATTTTATATCCCCACTACCTGTCTTAGCTTGAATTTGTTCCATGGGTCAGTTTTGCATCAGGGAGGAGGATGAGGGACATGAGACAAGAAGATGCTCTGAAAATCCCAATTCCATATCCAAACTAAAAGGCCTGACAGATTTTTCAGCTCTTTAAATGCTGAAGCAAACAGAATGCCTCTTAAATAGAGAACTACTAGGAGACTTCGTAACAATTGCTGTATAAATATTTAGTTTTTCGGAAACTTTCTGAAGGACAATTTCAGATCGTGTATAACTGTGCAAAGAGTTAAAAGAAACCAACCAACCAAGCTGAGCTTTCGCTCTGTGTCTGTGGATGTCTCAACCCTGTGTTGTGACTTAGAGATCGTGTCCAGCGCCTGCTTTGTTGAAAAAAACTTGTCCGTTTAAAAGCCTTAGCAACAGCAAATGTTTTTTTTCATTGGTCACACTAGAGGAATAGGCCAGTGCTGGAGAGGGTGGTGGTGGGGAACACGTCATGAGCAGTTTTTTCTGTTGCGCTTGCTAGAAGAATTGAAAGTTCTTATGAGAATAAGCCCTTCTCAGGCACAGTCTACCAGCATGGGCATGTTCTGAACCACTTGTCTCTCCTCCACCCTGAATCTGTGGTCTGTAACAATAGTATGCTGATATTATTATCCTACATTTATATAGCACATCTGGTGCAGGAGGATTCCAAAGTGCTGCAGATGAATAGAAGAAATGCTTCTCTTGCCAATGAAATGCCACCACTTCTGGGGCTGGGCATAGCAGATACGCCAAAGCCCCTCACTACACTATGCACATGGTGAAGCCAGGAAAGGAAGGAAAAACAAAATAAAACTGAAGGTGGAATTGAAAGTTGTACACTGTGCAAGTCGTACTCAGTGAAAAGCGCTCTTGTGGGTTTGTGGACATCAGCTGCACTGTCTGCTGAGGAACACACATTTTGCATATCACGTCTAGACCCTGGGATTCTCTAGAGGGCTTAGCACTCAGTGAGGAGGAAAGTTCTATTTAACTATATTACAGTAGCATATGGAGGTCCCAACTGAGATCAGGCCCTACTGTATCCTACAGAGACATGGTAAGAGACCATCCTTGTCCCAAAGGCGAAAGATTGGAGGGGAAACAGGCATGGAGGCAGTTAGGAGTCTAAATACCTTTTGAGGCGCTAAGCCTGAGTGTCTTGCTCAGGGTCGCATGGCGTAGCTGGGAATAGAACTCTGATCTCTTGAATGCCAGTTCAGTGCTCTAGCCTGGTCGGCCTTTTTCTGTGTTGTATGTTTGATATAGGCCATACCTATGGGGAGATCCTGTGTCCATGAGCAATGGACAGGAAATGCATTAAAGAAAACTGCACCAAGCTTAAGGAAGGGGTGGAATAACGGAGCTAGAATGTTTCTACCCTCTCCATCCCCCAAGCTTCTATCGTTACTATGGTGCCGGGGACTGAATTGATTGAAATACTCAGTTTAAAAAAAAAAAAATCAAAAATTTATGCTTGGGGCCAAAGCTGTTGCCGGTGTTGTGTTGGGCTAAGTGAGTTGTAACTGTTGGAATCACGAGGTTGGTGGTACGACTGGGTTTCTGAACAGCTGCAGCGGCAGTGAGACGCAGGGGGGGAAATTAGATAAGGGTAGGGTAGACCAGAGCAGTGTGAAAGGTAGTTTGTGGTCTGAGTTATGGCTAATGCTTATCACATGGTACTTACAAGCTAGTGCAGAGACTGGGGAGACGGGTTTGCACCAGTTGAACTGGAAGAGTGGGGGAGAATAACTCAAGTAGTGGTGCATTGTGATGTGGGGACAAATCCAGTCCCCCACCTGAGTAACCGCGGCGGGGAGAGAGGGTCCTGTCTACACTGAAGTCATGGGGTAGCTGTAGACACACCTGTGCTAGCTGTAATCTGGCTAGTTTGTACCAGAGCAGTGAAGCCACAGCAGCATGGGCTAGCTGCCTGGGTAATTACCTAGGGTTCTGGGCGAGCATGTACAGAAATCCATGAAGTCCCTTACTGCTCCGGTACCGGAGCTAGCTAGATTATGTATGTCTAGAGTGTGACTGCAGTGTAGACGTATCCTAAAAGTGGGCGCTAGAGAGATGGAAAGGAGGAGGCATGCTAAGTGGTGCTGGGTTCTCTGACCATGCTATGCCCCCTATGGAACTGAGCTGTGTGCTACATGGGGCCACGCCTTCTCCCCCCATAGGCTGACTTCTGGAATCCAGCTTTTTCCCTTGTCCAGCAGAACCACACCACTTCCACTGCATGGTGTCTTGTCATCTCCACATGCTGTAGGGAAGGGTGGCTGTAGTCTGTTCTCTTTTATGCAAACCAGGGGTATCCCCTAGTTTGGGTATCTTGATGCACGGAGCACTGGAGACAGATTACATCATAGTTGTTTGTCCTAGTTTTCCTTTTGGGTATCAGAGTGGGGATTTCCTGGCATAGTCAGTCCAAGATTCTGGTGGGTGGAGGGTTGTGGTGGTGGAAGGGAGTGAGAGAGATTTTCTTGCCGTGGTATTTGTATGTTTTTAATTCCTGACTCAATTAGTTTCATGAACTGTGATCAAAGCGGGAGGTTACAGTGGTGCATTGAGCCCAGCAAGTTATTTACCAAGGAGCAGTAGTCGTCATCTTGTAGAATGGATTTTTTTCTTTGGCCAAATCAGCAATGCCATTAATTCTCCATATGAAGTAAAAGGCTAGCTGACAGTCCTCCAGAGCGAAGATTCCCCCAAAGTTTTGTGAATGTGGCTTTGATTTCATTGGAGTTACAATTAATTAAAAGTCAGCTTAGATCTCTGAATCTGTTTGACAGGTGTCTCCAGCAGTTACTTTCTTTTCCCTCTCAATCTTATGTCTATTTAAAAAAATGCTTTAATAAAAAAAAAAAAACCATCAATGAGCGGTTACCCATCCTTAGGTTCTTTAATGCTAAAGAACCTAAGACTTTATGGGAACTTTAATTACAGACATAAACTGTGATTATCTATTTTAGATACTTTTATGGCCTCTCTCGCTGTACTATCTGAGTACCGGATACTGCAGAGAACATGTATAGAACTTTATGTAGCTGATGCCACATGTTAAAGATCTCTTGCAATGTGTGGAAAGTAAAATAAAAATAACGAGGCAAATAATTACAAAATGATGGCAAAGCAAAATATATGTATCCTTGTAGAAAAAAGTAACCTTATTGGGTCCTATCCACAATTCAAGGAACTTGGTTTACAGGGTAAACATTTTATGCAAAGATGATCAAAGGAAATTTTGCTCTTTCATAATGTTCTTAAGTATCTTTGGCAGGTGCAATTTTTCTGCTGTTGTGGGTGTGTCTCCCTTCGTTTCCTTGAAATGTTTTAAGTTTATTCCAAATGAGAGGAGGACCAACAGCATCTGTTTGTCTTCCATTCTCTAGAACTGGGGATCATTAGAATCCAGGCAGTTATATGCACACCAAGCACTCCTTGAAGTGGAACAGAGACTAGAGCAAGTCCTAGCTTGCATGGTTTGGCCACTAGTGTGGATTAGGCAGATAAAACATGTTCCTGTGTGTGGAGGAAGCTTGTTGGCTTTATGCATGAGTTCTTCCTGGTGCCTGACAGGGTTAAAGGTCTAAAATACTCTGTACTAGCTAATGGTTTGAATATCTTGCCTGTACACTGCAAAGGTGCCTGCATGTAACTTTGTGCTGGTCCTGCACCAGTGGAACTCTCAGTACAGGTATTGCCTAGATGTGTATTTAAGTCTCTCATGTGGCGGGTCTTGGACTCTAAACTCTGGCCTATTTTTTCAGAAGGCTTTTAGGCCTTGTCTGCCCTGGGAAAGTTTGGAGGTGTAATTCTCCACAGTGATGAAAACTGTAGGTATAACCAGGGCTTGGTCTTGCATTACAATTCCAGTGTTGTTACCTCTGAGACAAAAGCATTTAAGTTCCTTAGGGTGGTTTTTGAAAATCTTACCTTTCATCTTGATGTGTGCGAGTGAGAGAGGTGGTGGTTACCCCCCTTTCACAGATGGGAAAATTGGAGGCATAGAGGTGTCTGTTTAGTCAGGCCTGGAAGTTTAGTGCTTACCAAATACTTTGAGATTCTCACATGAAACATGGCCAAAATATTTCTCATTTTTGGAAAAGGGTGATTCCAAACCCTTAATTGCTACTTTATGTAATTTCCCTGTCTATTAATCATGTACCTCTGAGATTGCCCAGCTGTGTGTGTTCTGGGACTTTTTTGGTCAAAAGGGGCTGAGAAGCAGACGTACTGGTAGTGTGATGACTGCTGTGGTGTATCTTTGCCTTTTTGTTGAGTATTTGTAGATAACTTTGCTTCATTCTCCACAAAAAGACTTGAACTTTCTGCTAAGGATTGCCTTAAAATTGTCTCAGTGGGGCTTGTGGGGAGCTGAGAGATCAATGAGATCATCTGGAGGGATAGCTCAGTGGTTTGAGCATTGGCCTGCTAAACCCAGGGTTGTGAGTTCAATCCTTGAGGGGGCCACTTAGGGATCTGGGGCAAAATCAGTACTTGGTCCTGCTAGTGAAGGCAGGGGGCTGGACTTGATGACCTTTCAAGGTCCCTTCCAGTTCTAGGAGATAGGATATCTCCATTAATTTAATTTAATTTAATTTAGTTTAAGATTCATTGTTGGTGCAAAACCTCTGCTGAATGTTTGTTTCTAATACTAGCTTGTTAAAAATGGTATTTCCTAACATGCCAGGTTTCGGTCTGCATTTGAATCTGCTTAAGAATGATGCCGGCAGCATTTAGACTGGGGGCAGGGAAGAAGAGGAGTAATAGGGGAGAGGCATGCCAAAAGCTAAAATGTTTCACTTACAGAAACATGCTCAAGGGATAAGGTTCACGAATGCCCAAATAAACCGCTTTCTTTAGCGCAGACCCACCTGATGCCGGCTCAGTGCACCAGGCTACCATAAAATTGGCCTTTTAATAGTAATGTGATCAGAGCAAATGAGGACAGTGAAGAATACAAAGCAACACGTAGCAGTTCTTAAATTGGTGGGGGGGGGGGGGGATGGTGGAAAGGGCAAGAGAGGCATAGTGGGCTAAAGCCGTAATGAGACATGGGGTTTGTTCTTTAGCACATGCTTCTGGTAAACATGTGAACTAAAGAAGTCTCTTGTCTACTTTCTACCATGCAGCACATTGTTTCATAGCAAGTCCGTCGTTAGAGGCAGGTGATAGGAGTCAAGACTCTTAGGTTTTATTCCTAGAACCTTGGGATATGTCTCAATCTCTGTCTCTGATTACTTACCTGTAAAAATAATATTCTTATGACCGCTATTACTGTCGTTCTGAGCACCTCACAACCTTTTCATGTATTTATCCTCACAACGCCCCTGTAAGTTAGGTGGGGTAATGGTGTTATCCTCCCCCGTTACAGATTGGCGATTGAGGCAGAGCTTTGGTTGCCAGACCACTGGTAGCCCAAAGGGCCCTGGATCAGAGCCTGGTGGAGTGGGAGGGCCCAGGCTCCCCCACCACAATCCCGTTGGCAGTTAGGGGTTGTGGTCATGACCACTAGGCCACGCTCTCCAACCAGACTCCAAGTGAGGGCCATTACAATATGATTATACAGCATCCTAAGCCTTGAGCCCAAGCCCTCCTTCTGTCCACACACCACCAGTCTGGCTTGGGTCAGCAAGCACTGAGGACCCAGGATCCTACTGGGGGGGTGAGTTGATTGGAGTCCGAATCCCACTGAAAGTCTGGTCCGAGCTCTGTCACTTTACAGTGTGGACGCAGCTCGAGCTGTGGACCTGAGTTAGCGTAGTGAGGACATATTGGTGTTGCTGTGAGACCTGGCTCCAGCAACTGTCAGCCCCATGTACAGTGCGGTGTGGAGGCTCAAATGTGGGCTTGGACCTCCGAGTCCACAAGCCCAGGACCTGGAGTCCCGGGTTTGCAATGCAGGGCAGACACACCCTCAGTGACTTGCCCAAGGTCACCCGAGAAGCAGAGCAGGGAGTTGAGCCTGGGGCCCTAATGACTGGACCGTCATGCCTTCCTGCTTTGTTCTTCTGACTGGACCGTCATGCCTTCCTGCTTTGTTCTTCCCCCATCCGCATGCTGGGAGCCTTCAGTCATGTGCTTTGGCATCCATTGCATTTTATTGGGACTCCTAAGAACACAACTCGTTGAGCTATGCGCTTTGTTTTCACTAGGCCTAAGCTGTTCTTCAGTAGAGCTTTCCCGGAGCGTGCTCTAGTTCTGCCTATTAGGAGAGGGAGCCGGGCCTCACTGATTCCTGCTCCCTGCTGCATAATAAATCTGATACTAAAATTAGTGCTGGTCTCCCTAGGCCATAATTCTTGCTGAGATTATAGAGAATTGTGTGTGTAGGGAGGAATCACGGTTTTTTGTTTTTGTTTTTTTCTTTATAACCTTGAGTGTCCAGTTTCCAGCTTGTTTGTTTTTTTTTATTTTTTTTACCCCCCCCCCCCACTCCTTCCCACCCCCCCTCCTTTTCCCTTTCTTTTGGGTAGGGCTTAGCCTTTCTCTGTATTTTGCCTGTTTTAAGCCTCTGTCACTGCAGGCAGATGAGTTCCTTGGGAGCTCTTCTGAAGGTTTTGTAATTGAGTCTTTTACCACGGCGACAGGATATTATTAACCTTCAGTAAAGCAATTTATTTCATACTCCTTTGTGGGGATAAGCTTTTTTTTTTTTTTTTTTTTTTTTTTCTTTTTTTCCTCCCCTCAAGAAAATATGTATGTGGAGAAGGGCTTTTACATACAGGGATAGTTGAAGCAGCGATTATGACTTTAAAAAATAATTTACATGAGAAATGGGCACTTCTGTTTCTGTCAGCCTGAAACAAACCTTTTGGTCCCGAATGACTTTTTTTCCCCCTTGTGTGTTTTTATTTTTAAAAACATACCTTTGACTATAAGTGGCTCTGAAAAGGGGTCACATTTCATTTTAGAACGCTACATGTTTAACAACCCCGGCTACTTTAAGCAATAAAACATCTTGTTTTCATCTCTTGCAGCTGCTTAGAAAAAACAACTGAGAACTTGAGGGGACTGGCTTTGCTCTTGTTGTCTCCTCTGCCTTTAAATCAAATGCAGACGTCTCTAGAGGCCATTAAAGATTGGCTACTGGAGTGGGCAAGGAAACACTGGAAAAATAACCGGTCTTGTTGGAGAGTCAGACTCTGTTTTCTGTTGGGGTTGAGGGCTTTGTGGTTAAGGCACTGGACTGGGATTAAGATCTGGGTTTGATTCTTGGGTCTCCTGTCAGCTCCTCATGTGACCTTCAGCAAGTCACTTCACCTGTCTCTGCTAAATTCACCATCTGTAATGGGGATGATGATAATACTTTGTCTGTTTAGACTGTAAGCTCTTTGGGGCAGAGAATCTCTCATTACTATGCATGTGTACGGATCCTTGCACAAAGGGGCCCCTCTCTCGGTTGGGGTCTCCAGGTGCTATTGTAATAAAAATAAAATATATTTTAAAATGTAGCATTCATCATCATCATCATCATAATTAACAATGCCTAGCTTTTGTATAGCACTGTTCATCAGTAGACCTCAAAGCAAGGTCAGTATCATTTCCCCATTTTACAGATGGGGAAACTGAGGCACAGAGAGGGCAGTAACAAGGTCACTCAGCAGATCAAGGCAGAGCCAGGTCTCCTACATGCCAGTCCAGGGCTCTATCCATTAGGCTACAGTGCAGATTTACATGCAAATTTACCCTGCACCTATGGTTGCCAATTCTGGTTGGATGCATTCCTGGAGATTTCATCACATGACATAATCTTTAATTCCTGGAGACTCCAGGCCAATCCTGGAGGGTTGGCAACCCTACCTACACCTCATATAAAGTGCCAGACTGACAGCCTAGAAGGCTGATGTCTCTATCCACAGAACGGGTACAGCGCTGCCAGTAGTGATGCTATTATTACCAATATGTTCTAGTCCTTCTTAAGAGGACTATTCTTTGGGGTGCAAAGGTAATTCAGATCTATTATGTCTGGGTGACGGTGCCAGCTGTAACACTATTTCTTTGTGATGGGGACATGGATTCACTATGAACTGTACTGAAACCAAGTCACGTCATGTAAGCCATTTTATTTGTTTGTTTTGTTTTTTAAATTGGTAATATGTTTCTTTGTTCTCCTTTTAATACTTTGTGCTCTTATAGAGCCTTCTTTCCCAGGAGTTCAGTGTGCCTGGTAAATATTAATTTCCCTCCCAGAACCCAAATCAGGTAAGGAGGTGGTAGTATCCCCAAATTATGAATGCGAACTCAGGTTGAGAGGTAAAGTGACTTACCCAAAGTTGCAAGTTCTGTAGCTCCAGCAGAATGACAGAACGTTAGTGTCTGTAATTGTTGAAATAAGCTTAAGATACTCACCCCAAGCCCTCTGAGGGGGAGGTTTGGACTTCTTGGGTCTAAAGCTCCATATCTGCCTCCTTATGAAACAGTTCCATGGAATCACTGTTCCAGTGTTTTGGAAGCCATCCTATAGATGCGATAGAGAACTACAGTAGAATCTCAGAGTTGCGAATGCCTCGGGAATGGAGTGTTTGTAACTCTGAACAAAACGTTTTGGCTGTTCTTTCAAAAGTTTACAACTGAACATTGACTTAATAGAGCTTTGAAATTTTACTATGCAGAATAAAATGCTGCTTTTAACCACCTTAATTTAAATGAAACAAGCACAGAAACAGTTCCCTTACTTTGTCAAATCTTTCTTTAAACTTTCCCTTTATTTTTTTTTTAGTCGTTTATGTTTAACACAGTACTGTACTGTATATTTTTTTTTTTTTTTTTTTTTTTTGGTCTCTGCTGCTTGCCTGATTGCATACTTGTGGTTCCAAATGAGGTGTGTAGTTGACTGGTCAGTTCGTAACTCTGAGGTTCTACTGTATATCCCTGCTTTAGGATGGTTCAGTAAACCTATCGAAAACAAAACAAAAAAACCCCAAACCACTATAGAACTTTTTTAGACCCCCATTGGTTTCATCCCTATTAATTTCGATAGGGCTTTTCCATAAGGGTGATGCCCAAAGTTTATTTTGGTATTGTCTGATAGATGTTGGTTGCTAACCCTGAATATAAAATGCAGAGTAATACCTGTTTCCCAGTACCTTAGTACATTCAACTGGGAATATGATGCTTTGCATAGAGTGCAAGCTCTTTGAGGGTAGGTACTGTGTAAACAGTACCTAGCAAAATGGGGTTCTGGCTTTTACTGGGACTCATAGGTACTACTGCAATACAAATAATTGGTGCTTGGAAAGAGGGGAAAAGAGCAGAGTTGGGAAAAGGATGGTTCCTGGCCTGCCTATGGCAGCCATGCCTTTCTCTTTCAAATGTCCGGCTGTGAGAAAATATTCATCACTTACATTTGTACAGTACTGTAATAAAAATGTTTTGGGTCACCTCATCCTGCTGTTGCTAATGCTGTATATAAGGTTACCGAGGGGATCATCCACTCCTTTGAGATTGTGGGTGGCTTTTTATTTTCTTGATAACAGCATCTGAGGTTTTTAAAAACAAAGGTAAAGCTTCAGACTCCACTTTTATATTGTAGTCTTCCTGGGTCTTTAAACAGCCTTAACTTGCTACGTTATTGTGTTTTGTGTCCTGTGGCTTGTTGCCTCAACAAGGGTGCAGTTGGTATTTGCTGCAGGATGGTATATAAACGGATTCCGCTGTAATGTTGATGCCCTTATCGTGAACGATCTGTGCTCAGTTGCCCTTTGAAAAGCAGCCTCTTGCAGCGCTACCCTGCAACATATTTTGCTGAGACATAAGTGAAACCTGCTTCCTCTGTAACATATTTAGTTAAAGGGAAAAGATCTTTTTTCTCTCTCAACACATTGGTTCATACAGCTGTGCAGTTAGCTAGTATGCTTATTTTTAAATCTTCAGCCCACAGAGCTTTCTATTTTAAAATACTTAAACTACCTTTTTGGAGTGTAACTGTGATCGTAAATGAAGCATGCTAGCTGTACATTTTTTTTTTTCCTGCTTCCCCTCTCAGATTTAATTAAAATATTGTGAAAGGCAGTCATTGAAAATGAGAAACCTTTTGAGTTGAAGGGACCCTTATTTCTCTCAGCGGAGCTTTTTGTCACCATAGAGATGAAAAGAGAAGCTCAGAATTGCACCTTCCCCTTGTGCCGTTGCTACCGAGGAGATGTGGTTGCAGGTAGCAGCTGTGCTGAAATCAGCAGGGCCCTTCAGCACTGGGGGAGGATACAGCCAGGCACTTTCTCATTGGCCGGGGACACAGACAGATTTTAACTCTTTGCAGTGCAAAAGCGTCACATCAGGATTTCCCTGGAGACTTTCCTATACTTCAAGGATGGAGTGTATTTAGATTTGTGAAAGGGAAGAATTAAATCCCCCTTTGTCTCTTTAAAAGTACAACTAAGCAACTTACTTTAGAATGTGACCTGTTTGGTTTGCAACTCTATAAAGCATAGTTGTTTCAAGTGTTTTTAAATTGCTGCGTTGTTTTTGAGATGTGGATGTATAACCCCATTCGGTAATGTTCTTGAAGCCCAACTCCAGCCTTTTTAAGGTATACAGGTTAGTATCTGAATCACAACTTCTTTTCAGTCCTTCCCAGCAGAGTACGAGCCCTTCTGCCTTTTATGTAAGATGTCTATTTTTTTTTTTTTAATAAGTGGGTTTAGTTTAGTTTCTTTTTTTCTTCCCAACAGCCCCTCTGGAAGTGAAGGGATTAGAAAACTAAAAATACACATAGCGTGTGATAAAACTGTTCTGATACAGTTTCAAAGACAACAGCCACACAGAATGTAGATTATTAGAGGGTACATAACACTGGGCTGTGTTACACTTTTTTTAATCATTTTAAAAACAAATTTTACCCTAATTGCATTAAAACAGACTGAAATGCAGCCACAAGTGGATTCTTGGCACGAACACCTTGGACAAATGAAAGTAAAAGACACATTTAAACTGTCTGCTATTGTGTATTCTACACCATACCTGCTTCTGTGCCTGATCATAAGTGGGCTTAAAGGTTTAATTCTATGCTTTTTGAGGGGGACCAAACTTCTTAATGAAAAATGAATATAACTCAAGTAATGACACCACTAATAAAGAATATTACAGGTAGCAGATTGCGAATTAATGATTTAACTCTTACATTAAATGTATTAGCTGTATTTTAAATCTAATATTTAAAGATGAAATTAGTTTAAATATTGAGACACAGAAGGGGTTGGTCCAAAGCCCATTGAAGTCTTTGGATCAGGCCCTCAATGAGCAGGGACTGCAGTAAGAATGCAAACAGATTTGTACGCTTGAGCAAAGTTACTCACATGTGTAAGTGTTTGGCGGATCGAGCCCTTGACGGTTAGTGTGGTTTGGATGCTAATATACTAAGGGGAAATAATTAATCTTATTTCTGAGGAGGTATCACATAAGGATCAGGGCCTTCTGGCACTAGGCACTGTATTTAACTGAGGGTCCTGTAATCTGTCATTGGCACTGCATAAAATCTGGGCATTTAAATATATTTCTTTAAGGAGGCCTCATTCAGGAGCTGGGCTCTGCTCTGACACAGTTTGCCCTTGCGCTTTCCTTGCCTATTGCTAATAGGAGCTGCTGGCCTCAATCAGTGTCTTTGAGAACCATCAATTCACTAATTGCTGATAATCAAGTCTGCTCCCTCCTCCCGCTGAGAGCACTTTTGTTTGCTGCCTTTCTGCAAGGATTCGGACAGAGTCCTCCAGTGTTTGAGGTAACCAATAAAAGGGGTTTTGAGCTCTAATGATGTTAATTCTTTGAGGTGACCAATAAACAAGGGGCTATTATGCCGCTGACCTTTCCCGCCAAAACTAGACACTAAGGTCAGAGCTTGACAGTTGAGGTGGGGGGGGGGGGATGGGCAGGCATGTTCAGTGTTAATGGAGAACCATGGCAACTTGGAATTCCTCAGTGCCGTCTTAAACAGTGGTCTCACCATGTCAGCGAGCGGAAATTACTCTGAATAAATGCAGTAGGCTTTTTCTTTATTTTTTTTTTTTAATTCCACAGTTTGTGGTTAAAATGACAGCAGGGTCACTCGCCATGTCTGCATCCTGCCATTACGGTTCAGCTGAGAGAAAGGAGACCCTTCGGGGCAAGGAGGCTGCTACTTTGTAGAGGCCTCTCCAACCATCCTGCCTTGCTCCATGTGGCTTCTCAGCCTCCTGTCCCCTTTGGGTGACGACTACTCAGTGTTTCTCTACACTCCTTGTGCCCCCGCCTCTCCCAACGCAACAGTTATCAAGTGAGCCTGCCTCCCAGGTCCGTAGTGTGCACTGGGAAACTAGGAGCTTGCCTTGCCCACATCCCTCAATCTGACGAGCGATGGGAGGAAGCAAGGACAGGAGGGGCAGAAGATGAACATGACTGACAGGTTAGCTATTCTGTGGAGAACAATGGTTGATCCTAGACCATGAAAAGAATACGGGCGAGTGGCGAGAAGAACAGAGACTGCTCTGAAGTACCCCGGGCCTTTGCCCTCAATGGGTATGTCTAATTCCTCTAGAGTATGGGGTCTTGTTAGAGCACGTCTTGGGAATGAGGAAACGCCTGAGTTCTGTTCCTGCCGCTGCCTGGCTCTATGAATTTAAGCAAGTCCAGTTAACCTCTCCTTGCCTCATTTACCTAGCTACAAAATGGGCACATTGCCTGCCTCACTAGGAGGTTTAAAGATTCCAGCTGAATTGTTCCCTAGAAATGATTCCTGTTTGTCATTCTGTTCGCCCTAATGGGAATTAGTGTCTGTGCAGCAAGGGGACAATCTCTCCCTTCGCAGAGGTAAACTGCTTCACTCTTCTGTGCATTAACAGCAGGGAACTGCAAACATAAAGTAGCTGTAAAACGAGAACTTACTTCAGCTGCCTTACTTCAGACCTACATGATTGCTTGGTGGGGATTTTGTTGCTCACTGTATAAAATGTGTAAATCGGTATATTTTGGAGGGGGCAGTGGCTTGGAAAATCATGTATTGTGTGGTTTTTATGTGCACAAAGAAGACTACAGTTGTGCGCCTCAGGGATACATACACGCACGCATCCTGCCACTCAGTTAATAGTCTCTGGTGCCAGGGTCATGCCTGAATCAGTGTTAGCCACACTGTTACTTTAAAACAAGCCAGAGGAACAGATGATCACTGGGCAGCTTATGTTACATAATCTCTTTCAGGCTTAATGTCAGGACTCCCTGAAGCAAAGAGGCGTGGACGCTTTGTCCCATCCGGTGCCAAAGTTTCCAGTCTGGTCCATAATGCTCCTGAATGTCCCTTTATTTTTTTTTTTCCTGTTGTTAATAGTCCTTTTACAGTCGAGGGTTCTCTCCTTGGCTCTGCGTGTTGGGTATGGATCTTCCCTCTGACTGCCTCCACTACACTAACACTTGGCATGCAGCTTTTCACATAGTTTTGCTAATCCTGGAAAAACCAAACAAGGGGGGTGATGGTGGGGAAAACGGAGTGGGAATGAGATGGGGTGGACCTTGCGGTGAGAGTTTGCTATTTTTGCCATAATTGAAGCATAGGGAAAGAGAGACCCAGCTTTATTGTGATAAAGCTGAGTGGGAAGAGACCCAAGAACCTTAGTTTTGAGCCCAGTGATCTGAGAAACCTGTTGATGCAGAGAAATGAAGGGATTTTCTGAGAGGAGGATTTGAGGGTACGAGATTAGGGAGTCCATTGTTGTGGGTCAGTGGCGGGAGCAGGGCAAAGTAAGGTCCCACCTCCCCCACCCTGCTCTCTTGCCCGTTCTCAGAGCCTGAGATCTGGCCCCAGCAGGAACGTCTACACTACTACTTTTAGCCCCATCATGCAAGTCCAAGTCTGTAGACCTAGACTCTGAGATTTGCTGCCGTGGTTCTTTTTTTTGCAGTGTAGTCATACCCTTAACACACAGCTGGGCTGGCTGGAGGGGGAGAGAGAAGTGACAGAAACTTTTCTATTGGGCATGTGTGACACATAATCGGTACTTAGGGTCCTAGGAACTGGAGATGGGAAAAGCCCTCTTAGATGCAACGACAACGTATTATCAGGGTTGTGGAGCTATTGAGACATCAAGCTTCTTTATTTACATAAGGTGTTTTATAATGAGGTTCAAGCTCTTAATCTTCTTTGTTTTTCTCAACCCATGCACCCAGATTTCTGAAGGACATTTATATACAAGTGAAGCAAGACCTCATGTGGAGTGGCTGCACATTTTGACACACGTATAAACTGAAAGGTTGTCTTGTTCAGAGGTCCAGAACACTCGAGCAGTGTTCCCCACCTCTTAATAGAAAGATGGCTTCATAGCCAACTTCCCCTGACAGTGTTGCCAGCTCTTGACAGTCTTGTAATATTTGATGGTTTTTTCTTAAATTGCCAGCTTCTGGAGTCATGTGAATCTCAACTTCTATTTATATATTAAAAAGTGAGTTTCTATCCCTCAAGTTTGCAGAGATAAATTTGAAAATGTGAACCTTAAAGCTCAGAAACCAGAAGTCCAAATGAAAAGAACGTATAGCTGGTGTATTAAAATCTCATGATTGTCTTAAAAAAAATCTCGCTAGTTTTGGGGCCTGACTCATGAGTTTTGAATGTGTGAGGTTGCCAATGCTGTATTTGCTGTCATCTAGACTGCCTCCCTTCCCATTAGCAATTGTGAAACATCCTTGTGGCAACTAAAGCAGTTGAAAAGTAATATGAGTAAAGTATTTAATGTATTCTGAGCTCCTCTGCAATGTAGCAATTGGGTAAAAATGGGGAGGAACCAGCCCCTTGTGACCAGCCTGCTCTCTGTGAACTCCCATGTAGTGTGCTGTCCTTCCAACTTCAGAATCCATTGCACTTGTTCCTTTTTAAATTCAGAACTTTATCCTTTATCTCCTAGATATGTCAACTATCTTTATTTCTTCCAATTCTGGCTTATGTGGTGGTGGGGGAAACATGGCTTGTGAAAATATTCTTATTTTTTTCCATTTCCCCAGAAAAACACACAAGCACTGTACATTGGAGTCTTATGAGCCGGTAGACTTAGAGATAAATTAAGGAACAAAACTGTGGTGTTGCTCTGATGATCTTGAGTGTCAGCCGAGCTACATGAAATCCAATATGGCTTTTTTATTTTGTTAAAACCCATCCAATGGTGTTAGTTCAGTTTTAGGTTACTTGGCTGTTACCTTGTGGCCACACTGCCAACCACTGCAGTGGTCTGTGGTATTTATTTTCTAGCCCCTGGTGATGAAGCGGGAGAGTAGATAATTTAAACTAATAATAGGTAACTTTAAGTGATCTCAGCAGGTAGGTTGATAATATTGTAGAGGGTTAGGAGGCTTTGGATAGCTCAGGGGCTTGGAAATGGGGTATAGACCCTTTCACATGTAGGGTGCCATTACAGATCCAGACCAGGTGGGCAGTGATTAAAAGTTGTTGCTGACTGGTGGCCAGCGTCGAATGACTTAGTGGGTTGCGGTTTAGTTCACGGTGGAGCAAGGATCCACTTCGTAAAACCACCACAACTGGTGCGCTCAGCAGAGAGCGCGAGGATTGTGTAGGGCAGTCCTAGAGGTATCCCGGGTGAGGTACGTTAGGATTGTGTGTGACAAACTGACACTGCCGCCAGATCTCTTCTGTGCACGAGATGAAAGTCTCTCTTTGTGCTGCAGTAGCATCTAGGAGCCTTAGACTTTGACCATACCCCATAGTACGAGGTGCTCTACAAACACAGAACAGTCCCCAAAGATTACTAGTCCCTTGTCACCTGCAGACTTAATTTATAGATCTAATTTATTGAATTTTCTCTTTTTGGTAGTAGACTGGGGTATGTGTACGTAAAAGTAAAGGCCCAATTCTGTTAGGAACATAGTGTGGGGTTTTTTTAATAAACACACAACAGGAGTGCCAATATCATTTATATATTCCTGTTTGTACAAGCATACAGCATGCGTGATTGACACCACAGAAAGAGAGAGAGATTTGAATTATAGCTCTTGGTCCCAAAACTGCTATTTCTTCCAGTATGATGGAAGAGACTCTGTACTAGTGATGCTGAGCAATAAATAACGTGGAAAAGATTAAGTCACCTTTGTTGCAAATTATAGTTGATTTATTGCACATAATATATACAGGTGCAACTAATTTAATTAAACATGGCGCCTTTAATGCTGGAAAGTTGCTTTTCTCCCTAAAAGCAAATTACTGTAATAAGGATTTAAGTGAAATAAGCAACATTATATAGATAAAATCTGGCTTGGACTGATCAGCCTTTAGTGTATTTGGGGTAAAGGGGAGGGGGAATATGTTCTCCATAAACATAATGTCCTCTTAGTCAATTTATGCCATAACAGTCTGGTTTAATATCCTGATGCAAGTTATCCCATCTCTGGTTCATCACATAACAGTAGCTTAAATGAATCTGCATGTGAAGCCATTATTTTCTTGGCTAACTCAACTGTGAAGTGCAAGGAAGTGTTTGACTTAAAGACTAGGAGGATCAAAGGTCCTAGGACAGGGATTCTCAACCTAGGGATTGTGAAAAGGTGTTAAGAGGTCACGACCTCTCCAGTCTTCTTATAATGCTAACTGAAACCCCCCCTCAGAATGGAAAAGGGCTCACGTCACAGAGAAGCTGGAGAAAGCCCTGTCTTAGGAGAGCCATATAATATAGAACTTGCAATACTAGATTCAGCTTGTTTCATCGCATCTAGTATCCGTCCTCCAGTCACAGCCAATATCTGATGCTTCAGAAGAAGGCTAACCGAGCCTCTTCCCAAGTGCTGTGCATAGGGGAAGGAGATTCCTGCCTGACCCTGCAGTAGGTGGGTTATGTCCTGAAGTGTGAAGTTTGATGTTATCAGCATACCTGTAATGCTTTTATTCATCGATTGGTAGCTACAATGGTGGATGCTCTCTCTTTGATAGTTTAGTAGATGATAGTGCAGAGGCTCAGCACTTATTCAGTGGCGGCATGTTACAATGGATGTAACAGTAGGCTGGGAATCAGGAGACCTGGATTCTAATCTCAGCTCTACCACTAGCCTTGTATGTGGCCTGGGGCAAGTCACTTCCCTGCTCTTTGCTTGTTCCCCTCCCAGTTTTGGTTAGACTATAACTTCTTTGGGGCAGGGACTATCTGTTAGGCACTATACAAACACAATGGGGTCCTGATCTCCAGTGAGCTTTTAGGTGAACCTATAATACATAATCGTTAATAAGCGAGAGTCAAAAAAATACGTGTGTCGTTTTGTTTCTAAATTAAACAAGAAGAAAAAATCAAGTTTAATATAAATATAATTTTAACTTGGATATTTTTTCCCCTTGTTATGATTTTCACGTGAGCGGACTGTTAGGATTTGGTGAGGATGCCCTGCAATGCAACCCTTCCCGGCTAATCAGGATGCAGAGTTGAATACTCTTGCCTTCTTATAATGGGGAAGATGCTCTGCGATACTTCGCCACCATTACTTGATTATTTGTGAAAGCATCAAAGGCTCAAGTAGCTGATTGATTAATTTTCCCCAAGTTTTTCTTCCCTCTGTTGCCTTCATTCGGAATATGTAATCAGCGAAGGAAAATGTATTAGAAATAGATGGGTATGCATATGAATGCTTAATTTTTCTAATTCAGGCATTCATGTGGGCACATGTACCCTGATGCATGCTGTGCTAAACAAATCTTTTCCAGCACTTAAAGGAGAGAGATGAGTTTGCTGGGATTTTTTTTTTGTTAATGTTATGCTTTTAAGGCTGGATGAGTCTCTGGACTGAAGCTGCTCCAATCAAGTGTTCATATTTTGGTGGGGGTTGTGTTAGGTGGACAGGGATGTTTCAGGGCTCAGGCTCTATAAACAGAAATCAAATATCCGCTTGACCTTTTTATTCCTAGCCCTGGGAAGAAGTCCAGCACCTCTTTGTCATAAATCTTCTTTGTGTGTTTGCTTTGGTACAACACTTCAGTTAGTGTCAGTTAGGGCTTCCGGTTTTAGGTTTAAACAGATATTTGTTGGCAGAAGTCTATGGGGGGAAGTGGGAGGAGAGAGACTTGGGATTACCAACGTGTTTGCTTGATGCCGAGAGAGGATCTGAATATGCTTCCATGCAGCCCCCGGTGTCTGCATCCAGCTGCTTATGGGATGAGCGGTGTTTGTCTCTGAGTTGCGCTGAAAAGGGCTGGCAGCCACAGAGTGGTATGATTGGGATGGCCCAGGGAGCGTGCATCTCTATCTGTGTTAGTAAATACCTGAAGGGTTGGACCATTTGGCTATTTAAAATATATATTTTAAATAACTTCTTCCCCCTCCCCCCAAAATAATCCTTCCTTGCTGTTTTCAGAATACGAATGCCACACACATTAAAAATGTCTAGTTATATATCAGCCGTGTTAGTCTCTCAATGCCTGTATTGGGAGTGATGTGTAACTACAGATAGTTTGGTCTTTGAAAGGCTTGAAAATATCCTTTAAAATAGATGTTGGCCCATTGATGTTAGTAGGACTCATGACTTCAGTTAAGCAACAATGAAATGGAAACAGGTTTCAGAGTGGTAGCCGTATTAGTCTGTATCAGCAAAAAGAACGAGGAGTCCTCATGGCACCTTAGTCTCTAAGGGTACGTCTACACTACCCGCCGGATAGCGATCGCTGTATCGCATGTAGTGTAGATGCGATAAATCGATCCCCGATCGCTTTCCCGTTGGCTGCTGAACTCCAGCTCGGCGAGAGGCGGAAGCAAAGTCGACGGGGGAGCGGCGGCCGTCCATCCCGCGTTGCGAGGACGCGAAGTAAGTGATTCTAAGTCAATCTAAGATACGTCGACTTCAGCTACGCTATTCTCACAGCTGAAGTTGCGTATCTTAGATCAATTTCCCCTCCGCCCCAGTGTAGACCAGGCCTTAGAGACTAAGGTGCCACAAGGACTCCTTGTTCTTTTTAATGAAATGGAAGCAAATGTTCTCTTCATAATATAATGCCTATCTGGGGATGAATTATCCAGGACTCCTGGAGTCCCAGCCCTGGCTCTGCCATTTATTTGTTGGATGGCCTTTGGTGCTCTGTGCCTCAGTTTCCCTTCGGTATAATGGTATGATAATACTTCAGTGCATGACTCAAGGGTGCTGTGATTAATTGTAAAGTGCTTTTGAAATCCCTGGGGTGAAATGTCATATGTGCTAGGGCTGGTTGAAAATTTCCACCAAAACTGTTTTTTTTTAAACAGAAAATTTGGGTTTTCAATAGGATGAAATTTTTGTGTGTTAAAAGTGTCTGTCTGCTCTTCTAAAAAAAAAAAAAAAAAGTTCAAATTTTTTTCATCAGGAAAACTAAACACCAGAAATATTTGGCCAAAACCTGAACATTTTTTTGGTTGCTGAAAACTGTTTTTGCTTTTTTTTGGATTTTCTCACTTTTTGACAAAAGTCAAAATTTTCTGCTGACCGTCTGAAAATGAAAAATATTTCCTTTTTTACCTAAATTTTCTGTGGAAAACAAACACCATATTCTGACCAACTCTAATATTTTCCCTTCCATATAGAAATATTTCATGTCATACTCAGGGTTGAGTGTATTCCCTCCATCGGTGCCGCAGGAATTGTTTTAATCTTTAAACATGGCTGGTGACTCAGAGACACGTCTGAGCATCTGGTGAGCGTAATTGTCATTATTAATCTGCCCTCTGCCAATCTGTCTCCAGATTAATGGTGGGAGGAAGAGAAGGTGCTGCGCGACTGGTGGCTCATACTACAGAGACGTGTGACTTCAAAGAAAGGGTTACAGTGAAGAAAGAGTATGGCCAACTGGTTTCACACCTAAAAGAACCCCCCCACCCCACCCCCAGCTCACCCCAGTAATAGCTTGGAAATAAAAGGTTAGCTGATGTCGTGTGGAAATTGATGACTTGATATTTTTGAAGTGGAGTTTGTGTATTCTGCAGAATAATATTTTTTACAGATTCATGTCCATGTGAATAAAATATATTACGGATAGCCTTGAGTGTCAACAGTTGCACTTGCTAATCCAATCTACAAAGAGATTGTATTGTTGTGGCATTTGGGTCTGCTCAAAGCAACAACAGCCAACCTTGTCTTCCTCTCCAAAACTGAAATTGGGTTTTTCAAGATCCCAGCAGATTCCCTTTAATGATGCCTATTTTGCCTCTGCCTGCCCTAGTGATACTATTAAATCTGCCCCCCCCCCCCACTACTCCCCCTTGCAAAGCCATTAAATTGTGTGTGTAGGGCCTAAAAATTCTCTCTCACACACTGGCTGGAGTCCAGCTTTTTTAAACCATCTTTGCACTGTTCATGACTTTTAACACAGGGTTAATTTCTAAAGTTGCTGGAATCAGTGTCCCGCTTGCATTCGGGCATGATTAGCCAATGAGAATGTTTTAATGATGTAATGCTTCTGTTTTTGTTTCACTTGTTGAGTGTGTGGTAAGTTAATATTTTGCTTCAGAGTTTGGGGTGGAGATGCATTGGAAACAGATAGAACTTGGCATTATTTCTACATGCTTGTGCATTTTCTTTTAATTCAGTTGAATTAGATCTCCTCTTAATAAACTCAGATTTTATTCTCAAATCCAAAAGGTGGACAAAGGTTAACTTTATAATGTATTTTTTTCTTAAGTAAAAAATGTCTCTTAAAAATACTCATTATTTAGCAAAAGAATTTAAAATCTACTGGTTTTCTGTAACTCTTCCTGCTGAGTTCATTCCATTAAACATTTGGTGGTGGGCTTTTTCCCTCATCTTCTTTGCTTATCAAACTTGACTGCTTCCTTAATGCTTTTTTCCCCATTGCTTTTATAAAAGCAATTTGTTGCCTTTAGCTTCTGAATAAATTGGGAAAATTAATAGTGCGTGACTGACAACATTATTTAAAAATAAGTCAGAATAGAAATGGATGTTTTTATTATTTTTTAAAAAAATTATGCTTTTTTTCCTCTTTGAGCTCTTTTGTTTGAGCAAACAGTACATTCTGCTTTGTAATAATTTTATCATATGTGTGCAATTGTAATTTACATAAATTCTAAATACATTTATGAGCTGTGGGAAGAAGTTATTGTATCTGTGGCTCAGTGAAGGTTTATGCTATGCATACATCTTGTGCTAGATTAACATTTGTTCCCTTGTCTGTGCTGGATAGTGCTCTGGAGAGGTCTGGAAATCTTTACACAGGTACCCCTCATATTGATTTAAAATCACTTTTGAATTATTTTCTCCTTGGCACATTTTACGTAAACACACTTCTTAGAGATTGGGTCCAATCCTGTTGACGTTGAAACGGGTGACATAACTCCCATTGATTCCATTAGGAGCAGGATTGGTCCTATTGTGGTTTTTAAAACAAAACAAAAAAATAACCCCAAACACCATACATGCCTAGGGCCCTGATTCTGCAAACACTTGCATAGCTGTGTAAGTTTAATCACCTGTGTGGTCCCACTGAAGTCAATTGAACTACTCATGTGCTTAAAGTTAAGCATGCCACATGGGTCTATTCATGTGTAAAATGCTTGAGTGTGGGACCTTAATTTCTATAAAGTTATTTGCATGTTTGTAGCACTGTTCATCCCAATCTCTCCAAGAGTTGCTATCACTCTGGTGAAAAGGAGAATTCACTGCTTGGATTACTAGTGTACTCTCAGCTATATCGCTTACAATCTGAAAAAAAAGTCAGAGCGAAAACTTGTATGGCAAGCCATAGGCCGTATCCTGAAAGGTGCTGAGCACACATCTCCCTTTGCATGAGACTTCCACCAGAATTTGGGATTGCCGGCATCTCCGAGGGCGTATAAAAGGATTGGGATGAATTAAAAAGCTGTTTGGAATGAGCACCCTTTCGTTCGTTCTTTTTCTTTCGTTCTTTTTAAAGAATAAGGGAAACTCTGTTCCTACTGCTTCTCCATTCTTACTTTCCTCAAAGAAGAAACAAGGCAAGTAATGTCTGGGTGAGTTAATTCTTTTTAAGGTTGATGCACTGGAAGTGTAGGTAGCGGAGCGCACCATGAAAAGAGAACTCGTGTATGCCTGGCTTGGGCAGGACGGCCATGTGCAGATACATAAATTAGAGATCCTTCTCCAAATGTGTCTAAAGGGGGAAACTAACAAATTGTAGCAACGCTGGTGTGCAGCCTTGCTAAGCTGCCAAATGCAAGAAAGCCCTCAAGCCTCTGGTAAATGCTGCTGAGGGTGCAGTTGCCTGCATGTTAAGAAGGAGCAGAATACCAGTTTAACTTGAGGACGGTGATAATTCTGATGCAGTGGTGAATTTCTATCAGCTGTAGCAGTGCTTTGGGTTCTGGGTGCAGTTACAGACTCTCTTACGTGGCTTTTTACTTATGTCGCCTAGAAATGGCAGCTGTGGGCAGATACATCTGCCAGCATGGCTCCCTTTTAAAATTCATCTGATGGTACGTCCAGATTGCCTTATCGGATCTTAAATTTTCCATGTCTCACAGTCATTGTACCTCCTCGCCTCAGTCAAGTGTGGATTTCTCCGTGTATGTGCATGCATGTTTACTTGTGGGAAATCAAGTTTTATATAAACAATAGCAGGATATTTTTAAAAAAATCACCTGATCCAGTTTCCAACTGGATTATCTCAAGTCAACCTTCTGTGAAAGCCAGTTATTCTCAGTATTTCAGCAGCACTTACAGGCCCCAGGTAGGATCCCATTGTGCAGGACAGAGTGTATGCAGATGTGTGTGTACACGCACGCACTCACTCACTGAGAAACAGTTCCTGCCCTGAAGAATCTTACGTTCTAACTAGAGAAGATAGGCAAAAGGAAGTATTATTACCCCTATCTTACAGATGGGGAAACAGAGAGAGAGGTGACTTGTCCGAGGTTATACGGAAGGTCAGTGGCAGAGTCAGGAGTGGCATCCAGGTCTTGTGACTCCTAATCCTGTTCCCTATCCACTAGACCACGCTGCCAGTTCGTATGTTTAGCTCTCAAAAACTAGTTTTTTGGTTTTGTTTGGGTTTTTTGCATGTTACAGTAGCTGGTTTACTGCCATCCAAGGATCTTTCTCCATTTGACTGAGAGCAGCATGCCTTCCATAAATGTTCCCTTAAAAAAACAACCACCATGCATTGTGCTTTTGGGCTCCATGAGACAGCCCAACTGCTGGCTGCCTGCCAGTCACCTTAGGGAGCCCTCCTGCCAGGGTGTGGACCTCCTTGAATATCCGCTGTGGAGTTCAGCTGGCATCCTCCAAGTTGGCCACTGTCCACATATTGCCATAGATGTGGGGAGGAAGCCAGAGGCAGGACATGAGTCTCTTTACAGGAGCAAGGAAGTGTGTGTAAGGCGGGGCGGGCAGGAGGGGTGGAAGGGAGCCGTAGGGCAAGAGACCGTTCTCCAGTGCTGGGCCTACGGCATAAATTCATAAATTCGTGAATTCATAAATCATGTTTAGGCTTGGTGGGCGCTGAATCACTGTAGCCTGCGGAACCTCCCTGGCTAGCGAGGCAGGAGTTTCAGTTGGACAGAGATTGGGCTATTAACAGGGGTGGTGACTTTCTCTTTGTGCATCTCAGGTTTTTGTTTTTTTCGAGGGTGTGTTGAGGCGATGTGATGAGTAGGTCTCTCATTATTTCTAACCTGAATTTTCATTTCAAGCTAGGGGAGGGGAATATTGGCTAGCTGTGCTAAGTGAGGGAAACCTTATGCACAGCCATTCTGATTCTGCAGCCGGGTGAGGGTGGGGAAAGCTGTTTTAGTTTAAAAAACAACCCCCAAATAATTCTCATATCATTTCTTTGACACTCTGTTTAAAAGGGAGTTTGCTTTCTGGAGGCTTGGGGAACATCATGCATATTATTTGGAAAAGCTGGAATTCTGTTAGGGTAGTCTCAGAATAAGTAGTAGTTTTGGTCTCATACAGGAACGTGGGTTTTTGTTTTTGTTTTGTTTAAAGTGAACCTTTCTCTAAAGTATATACGAGATTCTAAATGAGGTTTCATTTAGGGCTGGATGTTGCAGTGATTTCAGTGGCAATTTTGCCTGCTTCCGAACTGATTTGTCTTTCTACTTTTGCATCTCATCTGCAAGGAATGCTTTAGTCTTACATTCTTATTTTTGGACTGTTGCTGGCCTTGGTGGGAAAGGGACCGGATAACATTCACTGTTAAAGTAAATAAGGACGTTGTTTGTTTTTCCCGTAGCAACATGCTCACCTGGAGGCTGTTGCAGACTTTTCTCTAACCAGATACACAGAGGTGTTAATAAATTAATCTATAGGGAGTCCTGCTTGGCAATGGCGCCAGGTTCTTTTGGTGACCCAGCTGAGGGCTTGGCTAATGCAATCAAATAGACCTGTGCCTTTATGCAACCTGTTTGAAGTAGCATCAGTCAGGGGAGATCATTACATGGGGGGTGTGCACATGTGCATGTTTGTCTTTTAACTTGACTTCAGATAGTTATTAAAATATAAAGGTTTCAGAGTAGCAGCCGTGTTAGTCTGTATCCGCAAAAAGAACAGGAGTACTTGTGGCACCTTAGAGACTAACAAATTTATTAGAGCATAAGGGTTGTAGCCCACGAAAGCTTATGCTCTAATAAAATATAAAGGTTAGTTTTCCATGTAGCAGGGAGTCTGATGCAACTTTTTCTCACTGACCCGGTTGTGCAATATGAATTGTAAAGAGATGTGGCATTACTGAGAAAATTTGAGAGCATAGCTACAGCTCTTTATAGTGTGTAAGTTCTGAAAGAGGAAATGACCCAGAAGTCGTCATGGTTAATTCATTGAAGGTCTCTGCCCAGAGCTGGGTGGCAATTACAAAAGCGCAGTAAATAAGATGCTTGGGTAAAAATAACTGCAGAAAATCATGTCCTATGAAACAGTTAATCCCTATTTAGAGTAAATAGGTCTACTTTGTGTTCCTCACCTCAAAGATAGAACAGATTGAAAAGGCCCAGAATAGGGTAATAGTTAATAGCGGAATGGAATTTGCTTACAAACTATATTGCAAAGGTTAGGATAATTGCAGATGATTTTAGTAACACTAAGTATTCATTTAGCACCTTAAATCTTCAACCACCATGCAAACATTTTAATTCTCAATTGGGAAGTAGTAGTATCCTCATTTTTCAGATGGGGGAAATTAAGACACAGAAGATGAGTCAGTGGCAGAGTTGAGTTTCTGACACCCAGGCCCAAGATGAGCTAACTAGACATCACTGCTTCTTATTGATTTGAGCTGCTGAAAACTAGGGAAGGCGTAGTGAAAACTCTCATCAGTTTTTTAAAATCTGTAATGTAATATGACAACAAGCGGATTCTCTGGAGTTGAAGAGCAGTAAAATAAAAGTTGGTCAGATGGGTTGTATTTTGAAGAATAGTTTGCCTTAGCCTGGAATCCATTGCCGCAGGAGGTTGAGTTTGGTGTTGTGGTTGGATTAAAAAAACGACCCAACAAAGCGTGATCCCTACCAATATTTACTAAGAAACTGATGTGGGCAGCTGACCCTGAAACATGATCTGGTATGGTGGTGGTAGTGAGGAGTCAAGATGGGGTTTCTCCTTGGAAATGCAGCATTGCTCGTTTGCCTAGTTGCATCATATTGGAATGTTGTCCTTCTCTGAAACGTCAGGTGTTGGCCAGTGCTGAAGACAAGCTGCCAGGCTGGGTGATTCAATCGTCTGAACTTGAAGCAACTCTTATCTATTACAACCTGTGCTCCCAATCTCTGTTCTCCTCCAGTGGAGTTATAAGAATTGTGGTTGCACGTCTACCGTGCCTTAAAATTTCAGCTTTCTTCTTTGCTCAATTTCTATATGTCCTTTTCCCTCTTTGCTTTTTCTGCAAGTCTCTGTATCCACCTCTGTAAAGTGCCCTCCACATGGAGTAAGTATTTTATGATCCTTTGTGTACAGAAGGTAATATAAAATTAGTCATGGCAAGAAATGCTATGTATATTTAGTTCTAGTAAAAAGTGCCAGGCTGACGGCCATGAAGACTGGGAGTCGTCATTATATTGTGTATTTGTATTGCAGTAGTGCCTTAGAGCCCCAGTCATGGACCAGGACCCTGTTGCGCCATGTGCTGTACAAACACTGAGCTTTTGTTCTAGCATCGGAGCAGGGATAGCATGGGCAGCACGGTGCAACCTTCCTCACCTGGCCCTGCCGATGACCTAGGTGAGTGACTTCTAGGGGTAACATGGAAGTTCACTTGTAAAGATCATTTAATATATGGTGCCTGTGAAGGTTCCAGTTGGTGGTATTGGTGGTGACTTATGTGCTGGGGACACTGGTCCACTGGAAAATGGACAAGGTCAACCCAACTTATTTTGCAAAGGGCACTGCATCACTGCAAGTCTTTGGGCTTGTGCTGACCTGAACTAGATTTAGACTAAAACCTTCAAGATGCAAAGCTTTGCATTGCATTAGCAATCACCTGAGCCCTGCAAGTCCAAGGCTTTGAATAGTCTGTATGCAGGTCGTCATACAAGGTGGGGTGCTGGAACAATTTTTATAGTGGGGATGCTGATGATGGAAACCATGTATTTGGTGTTTATTTGGTACTACTTGTTATTACCTCGTTCCAGCACCTCTGCCTAGAAGAGAAGATTATTAACCATGTGGCAATGCACTTGTGTAGTTCTGACTTGTCTTTGGTCGATTATTTAAACCCTTGGGAAAACTTTTTTGTGATAATGGTATGAGGCTAATACCATGCACTGGTGTTCTCTGGTTTATGCTGGAACTTTGATAGTACAACTGGAACAAACACTCTCTACTCCTATGCTGTATAACTTACCTGGTTTTTGCATATAAGATATAGATATCCACATCTCATTTTTTGCACTTAGATTATATATATTTACCTGCTTGTGCAATATCTTACATCCCAATGCTTTGCAAAACAGGCCTGGCTTGGCCCATCACTGTATTTTACAGTTAAATTCAATTATGAAAGGCAGTATGGCTTAAGGGATAGGGGGCTAGACTGGGAGTTGGAAAACCTGGATTCTGTTCTCTGCTGTGTGACCATGGGCAAATCGCCTCACTTCTCTGTATCTCT
The DNA here is from genome assembly GCF_002925995.2 of Terrapene triunguis. Lineage (NCBI taxonomy): Eukaryota > Metazoa > Chordata > Testudines > Emydidae > Terrapene > Terrapene triunguis. The sequence goes on from NW_020664582.1 coordinate 11,839,292, forward strand.
GATTCCCTTCCCACTTTGTCTGTCTTATCTATTTAGATTGTAAGTGCTCTGAAGCAGGGACTCTCTGACTATGTGTGCATACAGCACCTATGCAATAGGGCCTTGGTCTCAGTTGGGGCCTCTCTAATACAAAAATAATAATAATAATGGTGAGAGTGTCTTTTAAATGCCTTTTAACATTTGTATCGCTCAAATTCTGCTTATGCAAAAATAAAATGTTATAGGTAATTTAATTCATAACGTGGGCTCATAGGTTTGAGTTAAAAAAAAATTACAAACAAGACACCCTAATTCCAGTTGTAGAGCAATATTTGGACTGAAAGAATGAATGTAGCATATAGTCTTGACTCACATAGGTTGCTCTTACGCTGAGCCAATAGGGCATTCCAGGTCTATCAGGGTGTTGATCCAGGAACTGACACTTTGTGTGTGTGTGTGTGTGTGTGTGTGTAGTCTGCAGTTAATTGCAAAGTAAATATACATTTCATAATGAGGTTCACTATACAGTACATTACTCCGACTGCCATCCCTTTCAAGCGTTGGTGTGATATAGCTCGTACCACAGCATTTAAAGTAACTCAAATGCAGTCTCTGTCACTGCCTCACACCTCGAGATATGTTGCAGCTGTCGTACTTCAGATGGAAACTTCTTTTCAGAGCCATCAGGGCTGTGGTTGGCGAATATGAGGCATCCTCTTTCTAGGAGCTGAGAACACTCCTTTTTCAACATTCCTGTCCCCTTTCCTTGCTGGGAGTAAAAGGCACCAGGAGGACACTTGGGGTGTTCTGCAAGAGATTGTGACTATTGGGCCCACCCTCCTTGTGTGGGTGTTTTAGCATTCTTAAGCAATTCTCTAATGAAATACCGAATAGTTTCCGGAGGGGGGAGGGATAGCTCAGTGGTTTGAGCATTGGCCTGCTAAACCCAGGGTTGTGAGTTCAATCCTTAAGGGGGCCACACAGGGATCTGGGGCAAAAATCAGTACTTGGTCCTGCCAGTGAAGGCAGGGGGCTGGACTCAATGACCTATCAGGGTCCCTTCCAGTTCTATGAGATAGGTATATCTCCATATATGAATAGGTATTAGAGAACAGTCAGTGCAGTTGACAGTCTCAGCAGACACTTTCAGCCCTAAGGGTAGTCTCTTGACAACAGGGTTGAGGCACTTTGGCAGGCTAGCATGATTGCATGGCCACTTCGTGTGCTGTGGATAGAGGACTTCAGCCTCCCAGGACACCTGGCACCCTTTTAAAGTCCCTTAAAAACTGTGGCTAGTGATTTTGGATAACCAACTTGTGATGCGTCAAAAGGGGCCTGATGTTCAAAAAGTGCTGTGCCCCTTTAAGATGTCATAAGTTGGACAGGCCAAAATGGAGGCGCACAGAACTGCTAGCCGCTTTTGAGAATCTTGACCTTTAGGTATGTGTAGAAGCACAAAAGGTCAAACTCTTGTGAGGCAGAGATGTGGGCAGGGTGCTGTGCTGGGAGTTCAGAGGCCTGGCTTCTGTTGCCCAGAGTCACACAGCAGGCCCGCAGCACAGCCGGCAAGTCCCTTCCCCTGTCTGTCCCTCCGTTTCCCCCCCACCTTTTCTGTCTGTTTAGAATGTCGGCTCTTTGGGGCGGATACGATCACTGAGTATACGTCTGTACAGTTCCTGGTGTAGTGGGGCTTGGTTGGAGCTTTCTAGGCGCTATCCAAAATGCCAACAATAAGAACCACGAAACATGGAGGCCTAATTCAGTGAAGCAGTTGGGAGGGTGTGGCAGTGCATACCTGGAGGAGCGCAACAGAGGAGCATTACCTAAACTCTTTGCAGCACCAGCTGTAAGGCGGTGCCTACTTTTAAAAAACGTTCCTTGATCCATAAGCGCCCTAGCCCAGAAAAGTAAAAGCAGTCCCCTCCAAGCAGTGCTGTGTCAGGAGCTACAGTCCCCACTAAACCTTTATTAAAAAGTCTTTCCCTTTTTAATTAAAGCTGTACAGTTGTTCTAACTGAGGGATCTCTTGAGCTTCTTTTAATGAAATGAAAGGAGCCACTTGCACCTTCATCAAATATGTTGCCTAATGAAAATACTGGAACGTCTTTGCTCCTGCTCCCTTTTCACAGCAGCAAAACTTGTGCGGGGAAAATGGTGCCCAACCTTTGCCTGGCCAAGAGTGAGGCTCATTGACGAATTGCTGGACACTAAAGGCCATAACCTAGTTGGCATAAAATAGAAGGGACTGCCGCTGCTGTCAACCTGGATATGGAGGTGTGTCTTGCAGAGACTACATGTCCCAGCATGCGTCGCTTCAGACAGAAGGAGAGCCGTGTCGAGCAGTGAATGTTGGAGCTGGTCACTATGTTGGGCTCTGTGCTCGTGGTCCAACTGAAGTTGGCTCTCCAGGCCTCATTGTAGAAGTCAAATGGGGTGGCCCGTTCCTGGACTAGATGCCAGGCACGGCCTCGGGGCAGACTTAGGGCTGGATTCTGCAAGGTGATGAGCTTTCCTTTTTCACTGAACCAGTTGTGCCCACCTTGTCCTGTCTTCGGAAATGGAAATGCGACGATGCACATACTGCTGTGTTATCCTGCTGTGCAGCTTTCTCCTCTCGGAGTATCACTTCACTGGGAGTCTAGAGATCCAAATGCCAGATGGATGCTTAGAATATTCCCTCTTCTCGTCAGGAGTTTGTCAAGACAGCGTTCTACCAGAGGTGGTTTTGGCAGTAATATCCTTAATGAACATCGTTTATCTGAAATAAGTTTCCAGTCTTGTATACAAACAAGCAAATGCAACAAAACAAGTAGGACCCCTCACCCATCCCAGTTACGTTGGAAAATGGAGTTTTAAACACTTGGAAAACCCCAGCACGTCAACGATATAAGGGCTTGTCTACACATAGAGCACTAAAATTCACATTAGATTTTAATCTAAATTAAGTATCGGGGTAATTAACTTTCAAATGGAATCAAACCCCAACTTAATCCTGAAAAAATGTAAACCCTGTGTATGGCTTAATGTTGGTTACCTTTTGTGGGCTCCTAAAAGGGTCATATGGACGAGTGTGCTATAGTGAATATATTGTTTCTGTGCTGCTGCATGGCACAATCGTCCATATGTATGTTAAGGACATCGCTAATAAGAAGGAACAATATAAGAAAAAAATCCAAGGTGCATGAAGATGGGAAGAATAAGCAGACCAATAGAAAAAGCATCAGCAGATCTGATCACAGTGAGTAAAATTTTCAAAAGTGCCTGTGTGTGTTAGCAGCATGATTGTCAATGGGAAAGATGTGCCTAAATCACTGAGGCTGTCTTGAAAATTGTACCCACTTTCTCTGTTCTCAACTCAGCTGAGAAACCTTTGGCCTTGTCTAGATTCCACCTGTCTGTTTAGCTACTCTGATATAGTGTAGACAGGCAAAGTTGCTATTTGCTTGAAATCATGGCAAGGCCAGTGCAAAAAGTAACTTACCCTGCCTACATGAGAGGTTTGTACTAGAGGCTGGCAGCTGATGGCTGTAATGAGGTAATTGCGAGGGTAGTCAAGGCATTAGATTTCTTTTACTGCTTTTCCTACCTTCCTGATAAAACTAATATTTTTTCCATGAAGACTCACATTGTTTCGCTTTCATTGACTTCTATAAATTAAGTTTTCATAAGCTGCAGTCTCCTCCTCTTCTGTAAATCAGTCATTGATCATTCCCTTTGCAATGTTGTAGGATGGCTCTTGGCACTAGGAAGAGCAATCAATAGCTACTGTTTAAAAAAAAAAAAAAAAAAAATCTAGTTTCAAAGATTAAATGTTCTACCGGACTTAATCATTTGAGGTCATTTTAACCTTTTACCTCTGGGCTAAGACAGCTGATCTGCCTCTCATTTTTCAGGGTTTGTTATCTTCTTATTTGAAGTAGTGTGCAGAATAGTAAATGCTTGTTGTTTTCATATGGTAGCAGTTTAAAGTGTGGGGTGGAATTGTAATTGCTGCAAGCTGTTTGACAGTTAATATTCCCCCAGCTTATGATTAGGCTCCAAAGTGGGTTTGCATTATTTGACTTCTGCATCATTTTACGGCAGTAGTGGTTAACCTCAGTAGGACGCTCCCACATGAATTTTTTTTAAGGCAATGTGCCCAAATAAAATTAGATTTAAGTTGTTTCATCCGGATCTTTAGCCCAGAAGTGTAATCCCTTCTTAATAAGGTGTTTGCAGGGGTGATGGTGAATGTGGACGGATCATCTGCCTTTTAAAAAACAGCAACTGATCTGTCTGTCCAATCTGCTGGCTGGCCCTGTGGAGCACTAGTGGTGCAAGAGACTGGAATTTGCCTTTCCTGTTGTCCGCGGTGATAGTCACTCATGTAGGAAGATGTAGTACCTGTTCTGATAAGCTTGCAGTCGAAAGAGACTAGCAACAGGTGATAGTTAAGGGCATGTTGATGCTGGTGACAGTGCTATCCTGGGGATGAGATGTAAAACAGTTGTCTTGTAGGATCACCTTCTTTGTGAAAGAAGAGCTGATTTTTTTAACTTGGAGATATTACAGTCTGCCTACCTGAACTTCCCCCTTTTTGCATTTTTCATTTCCTGTTAAACAGCTGTTGTATTCCATTTCAGAGGTGGGTGCATTTTAGTCATAGATCAAGTGATACCTTGGCATGGGTGTATATCAGTTTACTCAATTTGTGAAGTGTTTTGGGATCTTTTAGAATAAAAGGCATAGGTGTAAGATTTAAAAATAAATAAATTCTTTATTCGGTTTCTGTGGTCCAGAATTCGCAGCGTGTATGACCATGGATTCTTGTCTTTGTGGTTGACCAATCACAGTCGGTCTGCAACCCTGCTCTAAGATATCTACTAGCTTGCTCCAGCACGGTTTCCATCAGCGTTATACTTTGAAAGTTCTTTTGCCGACTTCACCATAGGAGACTTAGTGTACTCGGAGGGCCAGATATGTCCTTTCCCTAGTGGTTATCACTGCTTGCTACCCTCACTAAGGTTAGCATACCAGCTGAGGAAAGGTCCCTGGGTGTGGCACTGCTGTGCTCCTGTAGCTACTTGGAGCCACTAGTGAGAGCTGAGCGAGTCACCAGGACCAACTGCAAGTAAATCACCTTTTGTCGGTGTGGCTTCTGCTATGGAGAGGTTCTACCTTTCGAGCTCCCTCTTTGGACCCCCTCCCCCCAAATTAAACAAGCTGATGGAAAACATCTACAGCAGGTTGAGGAGTGTGGTGAGATTAGATAAGGAGCTAACAGAATGGTTCAGGATGACCATAGGTGTGAGACAAGGATGCACGCTATCATCAAATTTGTTCACCTTGGTACTGGAAGCGGTAATGGCTGTAGCACTGAGAGGTGAAATGGGAGAAGTCATGCTATGTGGTAGAACAGTGAATAACCTGACACTTGCAGATGATGATGACCTCAGCACTGGCCAAGGAGGATTGCCAGAGAATAAGTGACAAGAGCAGCATGGAGAAGACAAAAATTATGGCAATTGGAAGACATGCGAAAGTGTTAAAGATCAAACTCTGAGACAAAGAATTAGAATAAGTGGAACAATTTGCATACCTTGGAGAATTAGTATTGCAGAATGGGAATTGTGAAGATGAGATAAAAAGAAGAGTTGGACTAGCAGCTACTGCATTTGAAAACTTTTCAAGATCTGGAAAGCGAAAGACATTTTGATTAAAAGCAAAAATCAGCACATATAAGGCAACTGTCATGCACTTACTGCTGTATGGGTCAGAACAATGGAGTATGAGGAAAGCTGATGAAAGATTTGGGCTGCAGAAATGAACTGGCTGAGGGGAATACCGAGCGTTTCAAGACTCCATTTTTTATTTTCTGAAGAGATAAGAAAATGATTAGGGCAAGAAATAATCCTGTTACAGAAGATTCAAGGAAGATGACTGCGATGGTTTGGATGTGTGTCAAGAATGGACCCAGAAAATGGAGATACATGATGATGCATACCAGAGTGCAAGGAACTAGAAATAGAGGAAGACTGAGGATGCCTTGGATAGACACGGTAAAGAATGATACAGAACAAAAAAGGCTAGAGATGAATGAAACCTTTAAGTGGGTACAAGATATAAAATGGTGGAAAGACTTCATTTGGCTCCATCGTTGGTGATGGGTGGGAATCAAAAAGAGAGAAGGATGGATGGATGGATAGATAATTATGATTACAAAGAACACTTTTGATCAGTTTTCCCATTATGTTTGGGGCCGAGGGTGTGAATACAATAACTCTTCCTTCTGCTATCCCTTCTCTTTGGATGACTTTTATCAATAGAGTGGCAAGCTATTGAACGAAGGTTGTTGTCTAACCCAGCATCCTCTGCTGAGCAGAGGAGCAGGCAGTTGGTATTGATATATAATTTTATCTCTGTTAAGTTGGATTTAGATCTCATGACCCAGGGTTTTGTGTCCTGAAGTCTTTTTGGTGATAGGAAACAATAGCTGAAAAAGTGGGTGCCAACAGAATTCTGTCATTTACCGGGACACTGTCAAGAACCCTGGAGAGAGGGGGAAAAAAATGTCAGTTAGCCTCCCTCTCCTACTCTGAAGTGTCCTCTGAATTTTTAAATCAACTTTAAAATAAACTGCTCCTAAACCAAAATTACCATTTCCCACCAACAATCCATTTTGAGAGAGTTTCTATAATATATACACAGACTGGTGAGGGGGAGTCACTAACCTCTGCCAAGAGGAAAGACACAACAGTTGGGAGAGGCACAATATAACAATAAATATTTTATTGACATGTTCCAAACATATTGGATATAAATTGCACAGTATTGAGGAGTTGGGTGAAATTTCTTTGTGACTGTCAGTTTCCAATAAATCTTAATCCATTTCTTGGTTATACGGTTACATGCCGATGCATCCGCTAGCAAGAAGACAAGTATGTACATGTTCATGGGCTTTTACATTAACGTGGGTAAATCAACTGCTGATGAAAATCCTCCAAAACAGCATTGAGTTCCTTTTATTGCTTTTTCAGCAGCTGAAAGTGGAGTCCACTCCTGCTAGTACAGTAGGAGATTCTGGTGCTCAGATAAGGAAGCGAATGAAGGTCCTATCAACTTGAGCCCTGTTAGAAATGCAGGGGAGTAAAAACTGTTTGCTTAAATGAAAAAAAGATGGTCAATAGGCATGGAAAATTATTTTCCAGCTGCTTAGAAGGTAGCAGAGGGCTTGGGAGGAGTTGAGAGTTGTGTTTCCTTTTTAAACTTAATTTGGAAGATAATTAGAACTTTTTAGCTAGTATCTTTTTGCTCTGCCCACCATCCTGGTCTCGTTACCAGTTAGCCCTGATTTGACTTCTGCTTAGTCCGTTGGGTAACGGTGGCTGTGTGTATATGTGGCAAAGCTCAGCTCTTGGATAGCTGCACAGGAGCAAAAATGTCCTTAGTGGAATGAGGCATTTGGCCCCTGCATTCAGGAGTGTCCTGGAGTGTGTGGAATTCTCATCACATGCCTTTCCCTTCCTCCCCCTCTTCTTCTACCAAGTCCAAGACATGTGGTAGGGATTAAGACAGGCACTCACAAGTAGTCTGGACTACTGCGGCATCCCAGGTTGAAAGGATGGCTGATGGAGGAGTCTGTGAGAAATCTTACCTTGAGAAGCCACCTAGCCAGTGGATAAAATGCAGTGCTTAAGTATCAAGGCTGACTGGGTCCTTCTTAAGCACTAGTATTTGGCCAAAAGCCAACGAACAGGAAAAGTTTGGTCAATATCCCAACCTGTTGTGGATGTGCATGCAGCTAAAATGAGCTTTTTCCAGAAACTCCATCCTCTCGTTTCTAATTTACACTGGCATCCTACTCACATGAATGGCCTGCCTTAGTCATTAAAAAGATTTTACTCTGGTAACGTTCCGCGAATATGCTTGTTTCATATTGGCTTTGCAATAAACATTAATTACAAAAAATTAACACCACTTATCCTAATTTTAGATGCGAGATTTTAGTCTGGCAGGTCAGGCTGCATTTATTTTAATGTCAGTCTTTCCATGATTTCATTGCTGGAAGCCTTCGTAATTTTTATTCCTTCTAATTAGATTTATGCTGTTCGGAAGGCTTGGCTAATAGAACTCTGCCATACAGAGCTAACTGAGCTCTGTCTAAACTATGTCTTTTGTGCTATCAAGGATCCAGAGACAATGATATATATATATATATATATATATATTTTAACTGCTTGACTGGGGGGCTTTGCAAGACGAAGTGTTTCAGAGGCTGTAGTTTTCCATGTCAGTTGGGCCTCCTCTTAAGCATTGTCTAAGGTTGGGCATATTGGTAAGATGGCTATAATTTATAGGTTGGTCAAGCTGCCTGTGGTGGAATAAGCTGTGAGTGTGTATACATCTTCCTTCTGCTTTGCAGGAGTCAACTTGCAGTTTAAATCCTGTTGCATGCATAAGTACAAATAAAAGTTCTGTCTCTGTACTTGTTATGACAGTTTTGAAATCAGCTGGGGTTTTACGGAGTCTGTAGGAAGACTTCTTCTTTAGACTCAAATTGGTATTGGGCTACCATGCCTTCTAAAAGCAAAATTTACCAAGTTCTTGTCTTGTCCACCAGAAGAAAGCAGTACATGAGGAAAGCAGGTTTGGTAAGCCGTTCAAGAAAATGCTTCCTTACTGGAACACCTGTTCTAGTTAAAATTCGAATGCTGATTTGTTAAATGTAAATTTTATAATGCTTACTGAATTGTCACAGGAGGAAGGAAGGAAATCTGGATAAATTTGTTTCTTACACTTCATTTACTAGCATGCCATGCACCAAGGGCAGCTGGTATTAACACTTCCATTGCTGTTATATATAGAGTCTGGCACTTCTTGGTATGTTATGGTGAATTCTCTGCCACGTTCTGGTTGTTAATACTATTTATATTACCGTAGCACCTAGGATCCCTAGTCGTGGACCAGGACTCCATTGTGCCAAGCGCAGTATATAGCAGTGGTGCTGCAGTAGTTAGAGAGGCCTTCTTTTTGACCAGAGTTCTCCAGACTCGGTATGTTAACATCCTTAAAAGTTAATGGAAGAACAGAGATTAGGGTTTCTCGGGAGAGAGACACTCTTTCTGGCACCAACCTTATTCAGAGCAGTTTAAAAACAATTCTGCCTGCCAGTAGGATCAGCCATGTTTCTATGTCACTATGCTACTTCCTCTTTCTCATTCCTCGGTAGTCTGCTTTCTCTATAAGCTCCCTGGTTTGATCTGCTGCTACACCCAGAAAAGTCATTTTCCCGACAGGTGTGGTTGGAGAACTCTCTCAATGGGTTACTCAAAGAACCTAAGAAACCTCTCTGTAGCCATAAAGTAACATTGTCCTAAGGAAACAACATAAAGCTGCACCCCAAGGCATATATGACATATGTCTACCTGTGTCTAACAAGGGTCAGGAAAGGGATCCCTCCCGCCCGTCCCCCTAAAAATCTATTGTGGATGTTTGTTTTTTTTCTCTGAATCATCAGAGATGGCTGCGGCTGGAGACGGAACACTGGGTGGGCTCTGAGGTGGCACCAGGCATTTTCTCTCCCTCTCTTTCAGGTGCTCAGCTAGCTGGTTCTTGCTCATATGCTCAGGATCCAATTGCAATATGTGGAGTTGTGAAAGAGTTTGCCCCAGGTCAGATTAGCAGTTACCTTGGGTTGTGTGGTGTTTTGTTTTGTTTTCCCCATCTTCCTCTGCAGCGTGGGGTGCAGATCACTTGCCAGGATTATCTGGGTCCATCTCACTTAATCCATTTTCTGCTATTGCCGGGGCCCCAGGCAGTGGTGCAATTCAGTCGCTCCTATTCTCTGCCTGTGGCACATAACAGTTCAGTTACCTGAGAGCTGTAATACCTTAGTCTAATTTCAGTTGTTGGGTTTAGTTTGTGGGTGCTGAGTGGTGGTGGTGGCCTGAATAGGTGATCAGGAGGTCTGTACTGGCCTTACATTTTATGGCTCTGTGACTAGAAATGTGGTGCCTCCTACAATGCTCCCAAATCCCTATCTTGGGTCTAATGTTGGTATATTCAGCTTATTAGTTCCCAGACTAGGAGCTATAAATATTGTGAGAGCTGCAATCCACCGAAGTAAGTGACTCAGACAATTTTCTATCAGGGAGGGTAAAGTGTAAGATCAAAAGGATTCAGTCTCTTGTAATCTCCTAACAAGCAAAACACTCCTTCACAAATATTAGTATGGAAATATCCTTTCATTACATGAGCGAACAGAAATCCTCCCAGAGTAGTGTGTCTGATCTTTGCTTGAGCTGGACACAGGACATTTTTACATATTGGATGCAGTGGGGGGAAAAAATCTGCTTTTATCTTGCCTTGGTTCACCTGGCTTGAATCTGTCTTATGGTGTGTACAGATGTGCCAGAGCGGATGTGATAGGACATGAAAAGAGAGTTGCAAGAAGAGCTGAGTAATGCTTTAATTTATTTTGCATCTTAATCTTGGTTAAACCTCTTAGTTAGAGGGTGATTTTCCATTTCATCTTGAATTATGTTGAGCTCCCATTGCAAACTGCATGCCACAGCTTGCCTACTTCTTAAGCAAGCTAGTGCTTTTGGTTAACTCCCAAACTCTGCCTATTTTCGAAAAAAATTTTGTATTCTGTGCCCTCGTTTCAGACATTTTGTGTTTTGGTATGAGCATGAGTGGAAAAGTTTATTCTTACTTTAGGGAAAGGCAAGAAACGTTTATCCCAGTGATCAAAGCGAAGTTTATGGAAAAACACAATGGAAACTATTTATTCCTGGCTGTTTAAAAGCCGATGATAGGGAGCAGTGCAAGGAGAGCAGAAATGATAGGGTTCTCAGTTTAAACCCTTTTTGTATCTGGCTGGATGCTCCCCTTCCTTGTTTTCTTTAGGTGGATGTGCATTCCCTGACCCTGAGATTGGAGACCTACATTGCACTTCTATTGACCAAATGTTTCTTTACCCACCTTCAATATTTACTTACTCACACATGATGACAAGCCAAGGAGTGGGAAATAGATGCAGCACCGTGAGAGAGAGCTTACACATCTGAAACCATGTGTAGGGGACAGTATTTTGGGATGGGGGAAAACACATTTGGTTAAATCATGGAAACTCTCTTGCTTTAATATTGTTTTTAAAGGAGTTGGGTCCCTTTTTTTTATTTTTTTTTAAGACCTTTTTTTTCTCTCTCGCTACCTCTTCTTATCCAATCATGCCATCTTGGAAAAATATTACCATGGATAATGGGAAGGTGAAAGCTCTTGGCTTTTTTGCACCTAGTTGTTCCATTCCATTCCAAGTGAATGAGCCTAAACGCAGATTCTTGGACTTTTATTTTGTCTCAGGGCCAGACAAAGGAGGATAGCACACTTAGCTCACTTGACCAAGCTGTCGTCGTTAGAGTGAGGTTGCTTGTCATCTTAAACTAGTTCTAATGAACTGGGGCAGGAATTCCGACCCCAGCTGCTGGTCGGAGCTGGTTCTGTAGCAAGCAGGGTTTGGCAAGTCCAGGTTTAAGTAATGCATTATTACATAGTCTTAACAAATATATTTCAACACTTTAAATTGTTACAACCGACCTAATGGGCTTGACATGAAGATTTAGTGAGTCTGCTGGTGTTACAAGCCTTGAGCTGAACCCAACTCTTTCAAACAAATGAATCATGGACTGTATTTCCTTCCTCTCATCGCATCAAGGAAATCTTATGCAGCTGATAAGCTGATGCTGTCCAGGTTCCCAAAAGGCAAGGAGGCTGCTTGTAACTCTTTCCAAGCCAGAGGTATCTGGAATCACTTCTCCTGCTGCAAATTATTATCTAGCCAGGATACATTATGATTAGTGTCATAGTGCCTAGGAGCCCAGTCCTAGTTCTTCATACCATCAATTTTTGACGGACTGTGCTCTTTCTTTCAGAGCAGAATAACATGCCTAGTTCTCTTGACCGAGCTGTTGTTAGTAGGGAAAGCGGAATATGTTTCCCTGGTTCATCTGGCAAAGAGAACCTGTGAAATCTTGTTGCTATTTATTATACCACTAAATAGAACCCATTAACTAAAGCCAACTCTGTATGTCTTGTTGATCACCTGCCTTTGGGGCCCAGAGTACTGAGGCCATGGCATATCTGTCACTAAAGACTTAGCTATAACTTAAGCTTCATCTAGTATTGATCTCTCATTCTGTGGATTTGTGCTGGCTGTGCCTGTCTTTGCTTTCCTGAATTTTTTCCTAACTCTCTAAGAGCTACACAGCAATGTCCAGTTTTGCTCAGACTATTGACATTTAACAAACCACTGTTGCAGCAGAGGTATTCCACAGAGGATGGCTTAGTGTTGTAAGCATCGGGTTTGAAATACCTTGATTCCTTGGAACCACAGACTCAGACTTTGGCTGGGTTGACTAAACCCTTCATCCTTTTATGTTGAAAACCATGTAGTTCACTTTGAGATTGGGGTGTCTTTAAGGTGAGATTTAAAACGGAGGCTTTGTGTGGATATCTCTCCAGAGGACCATGGTTTTCTTCCAGTGTTCTTGGGCTTCTCGCTGCTGCTGGGATGTGACTATAGCTTCTAAAGTGCTTTGAGACCTTTCAGAATATTATTATTCTTGTATTAATATATGCAGTGCCAAGATGTGGCTGGTGCTTGGAAGGTGCTGTGTAACTGTAAGATGGTAGTGCTCTGCAGGAAAAGAAAAATACTTAGCATCGTATAATGCTTAACGTCTTTAAGTGCTTTAGATGGCCTCATGGTAGGTAGGTAGGTAAGTATTATCCCCATTTCACAGATGGGGAAACTAAGTCAGAGATCCAGGCTGGGATTTTCAGAGGAGGCTAAGGGAATTAGGCACCAAAACCCTCATTTCATTGGGAGCTGGGCACCTCTCTCTCTTTGGTCACTTTGAAAATCCCCCCTAAGTGACTTGTCCATTGCTGCACAGTGAATGACTGGTGCACCTGGGACTAGAGCTCAGGTCTCCAAAAGGCCTGATGGAGAAGTCCAGGGTTGCCCAGTACTTTGCCCTCTGGTAATGCAGCAGGGACTTTTCCAAGCTGTCAATGATCTCTTGAGAACAGCGTTGTATACAAGTCTGTTTGGCATGCTCAGCCCAGGGTAAGCCTGCTGGTTTTCCAAATCCACGATAACACTATTTCATTCCATTTCTCCCCTCCCACACTTAGCATTATGAGCAGCAGTGTCCGATGGTGGCCATATGATGCTGGTGCGAGCTTGATAGAAGGGTCATTAGTTTGTCACCTAGGCGACCGTTTGTTACCCTGGCAGTTGTCTGGAGTGCTGTAAGCCACTTTACATACAGCTGACATGGGTTAAACACATTTTAGTGATGCGTAGGTAACTGTATACTTGGACTTGTGCAACAAAGACTTTTCCTCTTGCCTGTCAGAAAGCAGCTTTGGATTGTTGGATATTATAACTATAGGCGTCTTTGTGCCTCTTTGCACAGAAGGTGACATAAAGAGAGTTGCAATGACAGTGCACCTGTTCTCAAATGCCTTTAAAAACTGAATCCTCAAAACACCTTGTGAACTAGGTTAGTACTGTTCCCATTTTACAGATAGGTAAACCGAGGCACTGAGCTGTGACTCATAATTGGTACAGAAGGTGTGGTTGCTGGCTGACTAGAACCCTATTAATAATAATAATAATAATAATAATAATAATAATAATAATAAATCTGTAGTGCTTAAAGGTCTCAATAAGGAATCAGGGTTCCAGTGAGAAGACCGTCCAATCATAACTCTGTGCTAGGCTCTAACCATGAAACCATAGGTCTTCCTTCACTATAAGATGCCAAATGTGGGTGAGTTAGTTTTTTTTAAGTTTAATTTCTGATGCACTTTGGTAACTAACCGTGAGAACTTTCTGTCTTGCTGACACGTGCAGTATACAGCAATCCATTGCTACAGAAAGGAGAACCTAAAAATCCACTGCAGCTTTTTGACAGCATTGATATTCTTCAGAGTTGGATTGCAGCTGGAACACATTTTTAAGCCATGCTGCCAGTTGCATGTAGCGAGATACTTTAATGTTTACAGGCCCAGCTGTCATACTCTGCATTTTAAAACCCTTTTTTTATAAATGCTTCCTTTTAATATTATATGAGAAGTGAGGTTCATTTTAAACTCCACCCTCCCATATTTAAAAAGGAGGGTAAAACTTCCTTATGTCTGCTATCCAGGCAACATGATGGATGCCAACATTTGGAAAGGCTTTCATCTCTGGCACCACACCCTTCCTGCCATGGCTTAAGCATTTGAGGTCAGCACATCCACCCACTGAAGTGCTAATGGGCGACTCGAAGGGTGGTGCTAGACTTCCCTGGTTACCATCCTTGAGCTCTCCTCTAATACCTCTGACATTATCATTTCCTAACAAAGGTGCCCCGAGCACAGGGAATATAATATAATCCTTACAAGCCTTTAAAAGAAATGTAGGCCGTCAAAATAAAGATTAATTATGCACGCGAGTATCTCTTTTAGTTTTAACTACTTTCCCTCCTGCATGTTTAGAAATAACTAACAAATGTTCCAAACATACCAAACCTCTCTGAAGACAATGGTTCCATTGTGGCTGTGGAAATGATCTGTAATATGTAAATATTGTTGCTTCCCTGCCTCCTAGCTCTTTGTCCTCAGACGCTAGAGTCTACCAGCCCTGCTCATCATGTTTCACGAACACTCAGAAGAGAGGTGCGGAGGGATACAGATGCTGAAGGTGCTGATTAGCCAAGACTGCCTTCTGGCTTGTATGACTTTGTTGAAATGATATTTTTTATTAATAGGACCCAAATGTTTCTTTCTTTCATGTAATGCAGTAGAAAATAAGTAGTAATGCTTCGCACACATGTATGCACTTTGTTTTTACAATTTAATGTTGTTTACCATATCCTAGCATGTGAGGGATCTAAACCTGAATCCTTCTCTAATCCAGAGATCTGAAAGTGCTTTGCAAACATAATTTGAGCCTCAAATTTCCCACCTCTGAGGGGGAAATACAGACACATTATCCTTGTTTTACAGGCAGGGGGAGATATAGGCCTGATGCACCGAGAAGTTGACTCTAACATGCTTGCAAAAAGTGGCACATCCCCCTTCTATTGGCTTGTCCACATGGAGGACAGCAGCTTATTCTATTGCTTGATAACCAGGCTGTTCCTTTATATCCGTGGTCTTCAACATTTTTACACACAAGATCACTTGTTGAATTTAAGTGCAACCCAGGATCTGCCCCGCCCCTACTCCTCGGCCCCATCCCATTCACCCCATTTCCCCCTCCCTCTGTCGTTCGCTCTCCCCCACCCTCACTCACTTTCACAGGGCTGGGGATGGGGGCGTGGGCTCTGGCCTGGTGCCGATGGGTACAGAATGTGGGAGGAGGCTCCAGGCTGAGCCTGGGGTTAGGGTGCAGGGGGGGTGATAGGTCCAAGCTCTAGGAGAG
>NW_020664582.1:11854734-11948711 GCF_002925995.2 Terrapene triunguis
ATTGGGGTGCAGGAGGGGGTATGGAGTGCTGGCTCAGGGCTGGGGCAGGGAATTGGGGTGCAAGAGGGGGTATGGAGTGCTGGGGCAGGGGATTGGGGTGCAGGAGGAGGTATGGAGTGCTGGCTCAGGGCAGGGGATTGGGGTGCTGACCTCTGGCAGTTCCCTGTTGGTGGCGCAGCGGGGCTAAGGCAGGCTCCCTGCCTGCCCTGGCTCCGCACGGCTCCCAGCAGCGGCCAGCACGTCCCTACAGCCCCTGGAGGTGGGATGGGGGGGCACGTGGCTCCGAACGCTGCTTTTTTCTCATGTCCGACTGACTCGTTTAACCTTTGAACGCCTCCCAGCTCAATGGCCCTTGGATACGGCCACTGCATGGAAAAAGTTCTAAATATAGTGCTCATTTGTTGTTGAATAATAACTACAGAGGGTGGATGCTAGAGTTTCCAACTCCTTGCAGGCAGTATGCTGTGCAGGAGGCATATACTGTAAATAAAAATGTTAGGTATGAGATGCAACCCTGCACTCCTGTTGTGCACCAAAACTGGTTACCAAGTGAAACGTCGGAGGAATAGTTAAGCTTACCAGTCCCATTAATGTCTGTGTGTCAGAAAAAGCCCTCTAAAAGAAAGTCAGGCTCAGTTTTTGTGGCCTAAAAGAAGTCTTTCTCCCTACCTTCCTTTTTGCCTGCTTGTTTATTGGCCTTTAGCTCAAAATTGTCCTCCTTATTCACTATTCATTTGTGTTGCAGTAGAGCCGAGAGGCTCAACCAAGCCCGTTGTGCTCGGCACTGTCGTGTGCACTTACATATAATAAAAGAGGGTCCTTGGCCTGAGAGATTTACAGACAAGGGGTGGGAAAGGGGAAGTATCTCCAATTTACAAATGGGAAACTGAGGAATAGGGTAGTTTAACTGACTTGCCCAAGGTCACACAGGTGGTCTGTGACAGAGCCGGGGACTTTGATCTTCTGAGTCCCAGTCAAAGGACTTAACCGGATCATCCTTCCTCTGAGAGTTTATAAAACTCTTGCCTCAGCCTACCTTTACATCTCATCCCTTCCACCTCCTCATCTGACACTTCCCTCCCAGAGCCTTCTCCTCGGAAGAGTCTGCTTGTGCTTCCAATATCAGATGCTGCTATCTTTTTTCTCTTCCTTATTCCTTTTCTCCCTGTGCTGTTGCTCATTTAATTTAGCAATTATGTATTATTTCACATTGTAAACCGTTTAGAGAGATCATTCATCTGAAAGGCAGTATACAAAATGAGTGCACATTTTAATTCTTGGGACTGGGGTTTGCTAAATTCCCCCTCCATGCGAAGCTGTGCCTTAACATGCATCATTTGGAAAAAGCTTTTCCTTCCCTTTTATCTTAGATAGGCGTTTTAAAAAAAACCCTATCTTAATTTTATGGTGAGTGTTTTTATATATGTAATGTGAAGTTTTCATCTTTTACTGACTGAGGCATCAAGCGGATAAAATGCTGTAGCACCGGACTTGCATTCGCTGGCACAATTCCAACTGTATGGTTCTAACTCCTGGTCACTGGATCTTCACTTCACTTCTCATGGCTGACAGCTGATCTTTTAAAAAAACAATAACAAAAAAAGCACACCAGACCTTCATCCCTTGGGAGTGTGGAATGCAAATGCCAAAAGGGTTAACCTGACAGGAAGGGAAGAAGATGGTTATTTGCATATTTAGCACAAGATCGTAGCCAGGGCTTGGCAGCACAGATTTGAAACAGAACACCAGTTCATATACACCAGAGCAGCACCCATTATTTATTAACCAATAAAATGTTCAGTTGGTGTTGTCCTTTATACAGGGCGGGGCTAGTGGTTAAAGTAGAGCACTGGGAGTTGGGAGTCGTGGGTTCTTTTCCCTGTGAAATTTGAGGTAGATCACTTAGCTTCTCTCTACCTTCTCCGCTCTGAAAAATGGAGATCTAATATCTACTGTCCATGCATGCTGGAAAGCTTAATTCATCATGGTTATATATCCCTTTTGAGATCCACTGGTGAAAGGGTTAAAAGGGCAGCATGTTGTTAGGATCAGCTTTTTTCTAAATGTAACCATCAGGAGTATAGTTTTCTAGTGTTCACTTAAGGCAGCTAAATATTTAAAAAAAAGTGTTTTTAACATCTGGGGTAAATAGGGCTCAATTCTGCCAATGCTTATGCCTGCACTTCAGGGAAAGTGACCTTTCTCGCAGAGTTTGCTGAATGCGTTGTTCAGGTCTTGCACAGCCCCACTTGAGAGGGAATTTTTCCCTCCTGGGCCTTCAGCTAACACCAGTAACAGTGACCCAGTTGTAGTTGCTACTTATCTCATTTCCCATGAACCCCAAACCTGCTCTTGTTGAAGTGGCAACACTCCATTGTCTTCAGTAGTGCAGGCCTAGGCTTGTGGTGGGAGGGGGCAGAAATGTCTACCAATGTCGGAGCCATTTTCCTTATTGCTCTCTGTGTGTGTGTGTGTGTGTGTGTGTGTGTGTGTGTGTGTGTGTGTGTGTGTGTGTGTGTGTGTGTGTGTGTGTGTGTTTAAAGGGCACTGGAAACATAAAGCAAAGAAACATTGGGCCCCAGGTCTGGTGCTCTCCAAGTTTATTTCTTCAAATACAATTTTTGTTTGTTTGCTTGCTTGGGGTTC
Source organism: Terrapene triunguis (assembly GCF_002925995.2). Taxonomy (NCBI): domain Eukaryota; kingdom Metazoa; phylum Chordata; order Testudines; family Emydidae; genus Terrapene; species Terrapene triunguis. Next base: position 11,857,381 of record NW_020664582.1, read on the forward strand.
CATGAGACAGGACTTCATTAATCTAATTATCTAGCAATGAAATGTTCTTCAGTTATGGGAAGGAGCGCTGTTGAGACTGGCTCTTCTTAGACTTAATTTTGTGGTGTGCTTGTCAAAGTTAGGTTGTCAGTTGCATGTTTTAAAGAGGAAAACAAAAGAGGTGCTTTCAGGAATGGCCTGGTGCCTTGCCGAACATCCATTAACACCTCTTGAGATGCTCGTCTTTTGAAGTGACCTGGCTAAAGTAAATAGAGTAAAGAATTATTAAAGCAGGCTGAGGCTGGTATGAGATACCAAACCATGAATCTAACAGCAATTAATGGAAAAGAATGAACATTTTACAGCGCCCTGCAGTTATCCCTAGTTCTCGGTAGTTAACTGAAATAAGCATAATATCTATGTACATACTAGACTAATTGCTGGTTTTTATTACTTTGCATGGTTTGTTACTCATTTTCAATTCCATTTTCAGGTTTCTTTCAGGGTACTATTTCCCCCCCTCTCCCAAATCACATTGACGCAAATAAAGAGTGTTTATAGTTAGTTACGTGCAATTGAATTTTGAAGCAATTACATTCCATGCATCTCTAAAACGTGTGAACAAGCTGTACATCTCAGCAAGAATAAGGCCAAACCTGGTGGCTGTGTCCAGGGATGGGCTTGGCACAGTAGCGTCCTCAAAGAGAAAGGAGAGGATGGTTTTGTGGCGAAGGCACTAGACTGGGACATGAGTTTGGGTTAACTGCTTGGCTCTGCCACAGCCTTCCTGCATGACTTTGGGCAGACTACTTTGGTTCCAGATTCAGCGAGATAGTTAAGTAACTTGCCTAACTTTAAGCACACGAGTAGGCCAGTTGGCTTTGTTGGAGCCATTCATGTGCCTAAAGTTCTGTGCCCTAAATCTCATTGATAGCAGAAATTTGTACCGCTCTAACTGTACTGGTATTCTTAAAGTGGTATGACACCCGGGTGTGGCTGCAATTATATCAGTGTAAAGATAGTTTATACTGGTCTAACTATTCCCATACAGGAAGGTGAATAAGTTATACCGCTAAAAGGCACCATTATACTGATATAACTGCATTTACATGAGGACTTGTACTGGTATAACTCGATCAGTAAGAAATGACACCCCTAACTAACATAGTTATACCAGTATAATTTTCAAGTGTAAACCAGGCCTGATGTGTAAAATTGGATTCATTCTCCTCCTCCTCCCCTCCCCATTTTGTCCTGTCTTTTTAGATTGGAAGCTGTTTGGGCTAGGATTGCTTCAGCACCTAACTCAGTGGGGCACCAATTTTGGTTAGGGGCCTCTAGATACAACTGTACTACAAATAGAGGGGGAAAAGCATGGCTCTTCATGCTAGCCATCTCATGGTTACTTAGTCACTCTGCTCCTGGAGTTCTGTGACTTACAGTATGAATGAAGAGCTGTAGGTGGCCAATCTGAGACTTGGTAACTTGCTTCATGTGTGGTATGTTTTTATCTAAAGAAAATGTGTATGAAACTTCAGTAAATGCAATAATAAAATAGTAAAGTAAACAGTGTTATGCAGTGCATTTCTGACCGGGAAGCAACAGTCAACACAAGCTGCAATACTTTTCACTCATGGGTGATACAGTAGCAGTTTGAAACTTCAGATTTATTACATTTGGTGTCTCTTTAAAGCCCATGGGAATCTGGAATTACAAGAATGCTTTCTTCTGAGCTACATGAAAAAATCCCCAAAAGGACATAAATCAAAAAATATATTAAAAGCCAGCAAAACAGGCCAAAAGTTTTTATAAGATTGACTGACTATATAATGTTTGGCAGAAAAGATTAATCTGCCATGTTTTTGGCTGGGTTTATAGACGAAGAATAATAATACAATATGGTTAGTCTCTTTGAAGTGAAGTGTATGTAATCTATCTATCACTTTCTAATATTTAGCTACAAATTTCTTTCAGTAACGCAAGTAATGGTTGTTGTACCTTAGTCGTATATATTAAGCCGTTTTTTAGATGCATTATACCTTTGACCATTTAAAAAGATGCAGCAGGGATTTTCAAAGCATCCTAAGAGTTAAGTGTCCAACTCTCATCTCCAGAAGCTTGGTTAAAAATACCAGCCTAGGTAGATAAGAATGGGTCTGCTTTGTATTTGACCTGATAGAATGTTCGGTCACTTGTATTATGAAGTTTTGTCTGACTCCCTCTCTCCCTTTTTTTTTTTTAATTCAGCATTTTTTTTTTTTTAAGTGATGTGGTTGTGTTCTGTGTAATTGAGTTACACCACAAAGCACATCATGTGGGATAATCAGTTAAAGCCACTGCTTCCTGCTTTACTACTTTGACCTTCTGTTTCCATGTTTTCTAGAATGTTTCTGAGATCTTAAACAAAGATGAATCATCCACTCCGCTTGGTGGTGGTTTTGTGTATGTTTGTGTTTCTTTTTAACTTACAAGGAAAATATATTTTGATTTTTAAAACACTTCTGGCTGTAAAAATGCATTCTTTCTGCAACTTGTTCTACACAACATGGGTGCAAAGTTTTGTTTGTAATTTTTGTTCATGTTGAAGTGCCAACAAAATGCTCTGGATTGTGCACTACACAGCACTGCAGGTCCTGCTCCACCAACCTAATACCCAGATCTTGCAAGGAGCTTTGTATAGGTGTACTCCTGAACCCACACAGAGTACTCTGGGTACAGGGGTCTGTCCACACAAATCAAATTGCAGGATTGGGGCCTAAGCCATTCTCCAGAGAAGTGAAAAAAATTCACTTTGTGTGCACGTGCACATAGGGAGACTTGGTTGGGATTTTTCAATTAGAAGTTCTTTGTCTAAAAAATGTGATTAATCAAAACTGAAACATCTTGTGGGAAAGGGTCAATTTTGACAAATTTATTGATTTATTGACAAAAATGATTGTTTTTAAATTGTCAGAACATTTCATTTCGACATTTTCACGTTGCCAGCTTCTGGTTTTTAGTTTAAAATTACTTTGTTTCAAAATTTAAGCAAATTATGATAAACTTTTTTTTAAATATGGTTAACATTAAAAATACTTCAGAAATATCAAAATTAAATATTTTGTTTTAACATGAACCAAACATTTTTTGGACTTGTTGGTTCATGAAAATTTTTGAAATTTCAACTCCTTTTTCTCCTGATTCAGGACGGGGAAAATTTCAGAAATCTAAAATTTTTCATGTGACAGGAAAACTGTTTCCCACCTATCTCTGTCAGTCTGTGGGTAGGTGGGTGCGTGTGCACACAAGTTGTTACGTTTAGAGATTTTAACAGTAAAAAGTTTAGAAAGAGATAACAGATCCTCTTTACACTGTCCGGGTGTTGCTATCAGTTACAAAATTGCTATAGTATTGACAAGAGATGTGTAAACAGCTATCGGTTTAGATTCTAAAGTAAATATTTAGCATGATCACATTGGGCCATCATTATTTTGGGGTGTAATTATGTCAGGATGGCTGGGCACAGCACTGGAGAAGACTGAAGTCTGTTATTTATCCCCATAAAATACATAAAATATGGGCAATGGAGTTCAAGTGTCAAACTGTTTGCCCACACTGCCGGGATAGCAGAAGTCAACAGGTATGTGGACCGTAATACACAGGCCCCAAACTAGACCTGTCATAAAACTGCAGTGATGTGGTAGGGACTGTATTCCCATTCTGTTAAAAGGAAGCAGAAGATGTAATTTCTTCCCAGGAAAGTCAAGACAGCGATGAGACGATAGTATGGCAGGGAGTTTGATCAGCCCTGCTGCCCATGTTTTACCTTTTCTAAGGGCACAGGAGTCTGCTTCCCAGAATGGACAATCCAGCATCTTTTATGAGAACTCCAAGTTGTACAAGAGAATGTATTATAAATCCAACTTCTTCCCCCCCCCCCAGCTCCGCTATAACTATTTCCCTCGGTACAATGCTCATAATGTTCCTGAGTTGTGTTGTTCACAGTAGGGCGCAACGACTAAGAGTTACATGTAAACAGCTTTGTTGGCTACTTTTGCTTCCTTTGGTTATATTGTACACCTTAAATGTGCTATTTTTTTATATAATAGTAAAATTGCTGCTTATGGGAACTGCCACAGATAATACAAAAAGCTCTTTGAAAAGAGCTTTATCAGAGTACAAAGTACTTGGAATTGAAAACCCCTAGAGGGTTGCTCTTTCCCCCCCCCCCCCCTTTTCATTCAAACTTGCAGTAGCGCAGGATCGAGATACATCGTGCCCTATTTTCAGCTGATTTGCATGTTAGAGAAAACGGAGTAATTGGTGTTTAACCAGAACAAAAGAGGATCTGTTTGGTAAAAGAAAAAGAATTCTTGAAGTAGACCCTAATACATATACTGCCTTTGTCTCTTCTCTCATTAAGAATTGAATAGGATGCTCTAGTAATTAGAATGTGGAAGGCATTGCTTTGGTTTTGATGCTTTTTGAGCTAATTGGTTTGAAAATTATATTTGATGTGGCTCTAAGGGATGTTGGCACAACACCTCATTGGGACACGGACATCGTGTACTCCCACTTAACAGGAAAATATGCACTTGGAGGCAGGTTTTGAAGCCATATTTATCTTCCCAATTGAATACATAGACCATGTCAGTGCTTGAAATTGTTACTTCTCTAGCTGCCTTGGGCAATTTATAATGACCTTGGATGAAGATTAACTCCTTCTCTTCCCTGCATTACCTCCCATCAGATATTTAGAATCCAGAATCTAGTCCCAAACAGATTATACTAGTTTTAAGATGTCAGGTTTATGCTACTCTGGTGTCTGTTGAGTTGATGTTTCCCATTCAATGGAAGCAGTTGGGCTGGACTCTCACAACAACAAAGACATGCTTGCCTACCTTTCCTTTTCTTGACAGGAAGGGGTTAAAACAGGTTGATGCATGAGCAGGATAGAGCAAAGGCTAGCGCTCAAGAACACCCAGTAACTCATCTGAATTAGATTTCATGCTCTGCTCTGGGAGGCCTCACCTTTCTCACTCCTCCGCTTCTGTTCAGCTGTATTTTAGATGAGATTTTCAAAAGTGCTCAGTGTTGGCCTAATGGTCCCCATTGAAGTCAAGCTTAACGTTTTTATTGGGAGAAGCATTAGGTTGATGCTGATGGCTTTTGAAAATCCCACACTTGAAGAGGGTCTGAAGCTGATGGCTGGATCCAAACTCTCTGAAACTTCAGGGCAAGTTCAGGTCTGGATTCAGTTCCAAACTTTATTTGGACCTTTCTATTAAGCTTGAGAAAGTCCTTCACTTGGGTCAGATCCATCCCTTATCCTTTGATTTGTATTCAGAGTGGTGTTCTGTGTGTGGGTGGGACTTAATTTCATTTGAAAACTTTGGTTTTTTTATATAGAAGTTCAGCAAGGGATATAGTATTTCTTAACACTAAAGATTCAGGTATATGTCTGTAGCTTTAGAGATGGAAATTGAGTCATATACTGATTGTCAATGCTATAATCCTATGGAACACATTAAAGCCCCAGTCTTCAAATTGGATCACTGCAGAGCCCAATTAAAGCCCCAATGGCTTTATACAGACAGAGGTTCACCTATATAGGATTTATTCAGGATCGGGGCCTTAATTATAGAGAGCAGGGGTGGCCAACCTGTGGCTCTGGAGCCACATGCAGCTCTTCAGAAGTTGTTATGTGGCTCTTTGTATAGGCACCAACTCCAGGGCTGGAGCTACAGGCGCCAAGTTTCCAATGTGCTGGGGGGGGGAGGGTGCTCACTGCTCAACCCCTGGCTCTGCCACAGGCCTTGCCCCCACTCCCCCCCTTTCCACCTCCCCAAGCCTCCTGCACGCCATGAAACAGATGATCGGGAGGTGCGGGGAGGGAGGGGGAGGCACTGATTGGCGGGGCTGCTGGTGGGCAGGAGGCTCTGGGAGTGGAGCGGGGGAGGCTGCTGACATATTACTGTGGCTCTTTGGCAATGTACATTGGTAAATTCTGGCTCCTTCTCAGGCTCAGGTTGGCCACCCCGATAGAGAGTATAGTACTGTAAACACTGATGGAGGAATAGCTAGTCTTTCATTCTAGGCATTTCCCAGGAGAATCATATTAGGTGACTTAGAAGGACCTTAGAAATGCCTAAAACTATGAAGTAGAAAACCTCTTGCAGTATGTTTAAGGTAACTGTTAAAATCTTAGACTACACAATTTTGGTTGCTCATACCGTGATTTATATGCAGAAATGGATTATTCAACTCAAGTGTTTAAGCATTAAATTTTACAGGATTACTTCAGTGTTTTAATAAAGTAATACAATGCGAGGCAGTTATTTTATGAGGATGAAGTGAACTTTTAAGATTTCCCCTAAGGTTTCAGTGATAAAAAGAACACTTTCATTTTTAATGACTTTAGGTTCCAGGGAGTATGTATTTAGCAATATATTTGTTATCTAAAGGGCCTCTGTCTCCCAACCAGCGAAGTCTGAATTTGTTTTTCTTTAGAGCATTTACTTCACTTTCCTGATGGATGGGCAACATTCATTACTGTTGCTGTGACCTGGTTATTTTCAAACATAGGAAGGGGCCGTATGGTCAGGGGACAATGGAGATTATTTCTCCCCCGCCTCCCTGTCCTCAGAATGGCCCTGTCCAGGCTAGACATTGTCTGGTCATGTTTAACATCTTGTATTCCCTCCAGCATGACTTTTTAATGGGCCTTCCATACCTTGAATGTTTGTAGGTCATGCCACATACCTTCAGGTCCAACCGTAGGATTCACCACAATTGAGGCTGAATTGTGTCAGTTCAGTAATGTTACTGCCGATGTGTTAAGGGTGGGTTAGTGTCATCTTATGAGCCATGAGTTTGACTAGTCTTCCACTGGTGTCCCACAGGGCCCCTTCCTCTACACTAGCAGCTTCTTTGATTATATAATTAACTACTGCCCTGGGGTTACTCTGGCTGGAAGCCACCTACTCATTTACATTTCCCAGTACAGACACTTGAACTCCAGTTGCAAGCTGCTTCCATGGTACCAGCTTCCACCGGCAAATAGTTTCCATCTGTGCATATCTGGACATGAGGTGTCTGTATCTAGAATGGCTGCTGACAACTGGGCAGCAACAGATTTCAAGGATCTGACATTTGGGCCGCGGCCTCAGTGCAAAGAGAAAAATCTTCCCACAGATTCCTTTCCAGCTCCACAAGTCCCCCATTGCTTGCTTATCAAACCAGGTTAGGAGATCATATAGAACTGTGAAAGCCTCGTTAATTTCAGCCTCTACTTTTTCCAACAGCCTGGTATATATATATGGCAGTAGTGGCCTGTTGAGAATTGTAGAGCAGCCCACAGCTACCCTCACCTTTGATATACGTAGGCAGAACTAGTCCTGACTATATTAGTGCCCTAGGCCTAAAATTGATTGGCATCTCTTCTTGGATTGCTCACTGTAGAAGAGGTTATCTGTGGTCATGGTGCCACTTTACATGCAAGACGTTAAATGACCACCTATGCCTAAGTCTCTCCTTGCGTAGGAGAGTGTGTTCCAACTAGAACTTTTTGAAGTTATCAGTCCCAGGTGTACAGTGGTTCATGTTGACCTGAACAGCCCTGAGTACTGAGTTCTCTGTAGCTTCCCTGGTTTACAGCTCTGCTCATAATGGTTATATTCTGCTTAATTTTATGCAACCTGGGTTCATCCTTCAGGCTCCTGGCAAGTTGGCAATGCAGCCCTTGACTGGACAAAGTTCAGGTATCTTGGGAGATCCAAATGCCAGTGGGGTCTTGCTTCATGGACACATACGCTGTGCATCCATAAGCATCTGAGGTAAGATTGCACTGAGGAAACCCTCTAAATCCCTCACTTTAACATCCTGCCTAGGTGCCATTTGAATTTGTTGGCTGATTAATGTTTAGGAAATTATAAATTAACCATATGGAACTACTTTACTTTAAGCAATTTACATGTTCTGATGGTAGTTATTTAGGTTGTAATCCCTCAAAACCTGTTGTTAATGACCAGCTTGTTTTCACCTCAGGCCATTAATGCTCTAAAACTGGTTGTTAACTGCATCGAAGACGCAGTTTATTTTTTTCCCAAGGAGGAATATTGCTGTGAACCATATTTAATGGTCTAATAATTTTTATTTTTGCCTTACCTTCCGGATATGCTGCTTTTTTTTTTTTTTGGTAAATGGCTGTGTTTGGAAAAAAATCTGTTTATTTTCTGTCTAACTAATGACTGATCTTCCAGCCAGCTGGAGTGAGGGATGTGCTCTGTTGAAGTGTACAGTGCAATGAAGCGGTATTGAGCGTGTAATGACTTTGTGTTGGGAGGGGGTGTCTTGAGTGGGAAGCCTGCTTGCCTTTCGTGCAGGACTCGGATATTGTGGATCATAAAGTCACGGGAAAAATTAAAAATCTAGATGATAGACTGAGGTTATTCTCCTCCCTAATCCCATGTTTAATTTTTGTGCTAATTTATTACTCCTTTATATCCCTACTTTTGTCACCTGAATGCAGATACTACACCAGCAGCCTGTTTTATGGATAACACTTAAAAATAATGGTACAGTAATTAATGGCGAATTGCAGTGGAGATCCTATTGAAGTGCTTGTGATAGCCACATTAATTTCAAATGAATTAATCGTGGTTAATGCTATTATATTTAAATACCATCGGACGCAATAATGGTGATTAGAGTATCACTGTAAAGTGTTAAGTTACTTAGGAACGGCAACAAATGTTTTAAAATAGCAATTTATGGTGTTATCCTTAAGTGTGTTTGACCTTAACAACCATCACTGCAAGTCTCACTTTGAATAGCTGAGTTAGAAATATCTAACTGAGAAAAAGAGGGGGCCGTTAACCAATTTATTTTTCCACCTGGTTTCCATAGGGGAACAGACGTGAGCAGATTCTTTGTCCCAGTGCTCTAGTTTATGAGCAATAACAGGGCAAGGGAGGGGTTTTTACTTGGTAGGGCTCCCAATGCAGTTGATGTCTGCTGCTTTGCTAACACTCAGCTGTTAAATCTCATCTGTTACCAGAGGGTGGTCCTAACACAGGAACAGGGGGAGAAGATGGTGGGTACAGACAACATGTAGCTATGTAAGAAGGATCTCTTGAGTAGTTGTTTCCAGTGCTTCAGAGCTAATTGGTGCTACAGTGAGTAAATTTATTATTTGGTGGTTAATTTCTAAAAAAGGGAGAATGTCCCAATGTAGTGCCCTTTGTTTCAGGACACACCGAGTCCTCTTCAGTGATGACTTAAGCATCTACGAAAGGCTAGTTCATCTGTCCCAGAGAGTCTGTCTTCACTGCAGGGCCTAATTCAGGTGATTGGTACCTGGGTCTGGCAACCAGGGTTAGCTCAGCTCAAGTGTGAACAGCCACGCTGCAAAGCTCTATCCAATTTACTGTGTCCTCCCTGGTGTTGCGCTCCCCTTGTGTGTTGCGAGGATATCTGGGGGCTGCGCTGCTCTGATTCTTTCCCAGTGACTTGTGGGAGAAATTGTCTATCCTGGACACAGGGTGGGAAGGGCATTGGAGGACGGTCACTGCTCGAGCAGTCCGTACTATAATGTGGGCAGGTTATCAGCCCTAGTGAAAATGGAACCTGGGCTCTAACCCACACCTTTAGCTGCTCCAGCTAGCCTGGGTTGAAAGCACCACATAACTTGAGTGAGAGGGTTTTGTGTGGACCAGAGGGGAGGTAGGGGCAGCACCTGAGTAAGAGCCTGGGCTAACTCTGCAGTGAAGACCTACAATGAATGCAGGGTTGGCACCCCTGGGAAGAACATGTTCCTGCATGCCTCTTAATTATCCTGTTTATTTTTGCCCCGTAACGTAACTGCAGACCTGATATATTTTCACTTTTGGTCCTCTTCCTCCCAAATACATATTTTAACCCGGTTGCTCTTTTGCCTAAGGACTAATGCAACATTTATCTCTGCCTTCCCGCCATAAGAACGGGCTCTTTTGCTTCAGTTAGATCCTCATCCCTCTCACCAGCAACCGAAATTCTGTCTGGGATGCATTTCCAAACAGCAGGTCTTGTGCCAATCTATGTGATTTACATAACACCTATCTAAATCAGGGATCTCAGGCACCTAATTGTTACTAGTGATAGTCATGGTGCAATGAGCAGTGCTCTTTGTCTCTCTTGCCTAGTTCTCATTTTGCTTCCTGCGCTATGCTGGTGGGGTAGGGGAATAGGGTTCCAGCGAGCACTGCAAACAGGTGAAAGGAGCAGTTGCCACAAGTGTGTGTAGGGAGGTACTTAAAAGCAGTTGAGGTGGCTGGTGATGGTTGTAAGTATGTGGAGAGATGGCCTAAATTTTCATGTGATTAGTGATTTTAAGTGTCTTAAATTTTGGGGTGACCAACTTGTGCTGAGCACCTCTCCCCCGAATATTGGGGCCTGTAATCAGGCGCAGACTTACCCCTGTGGCGCCTCCTGCTGGTCGTCTCTTCTGGGAATTAGCTCATTGACCCAGGAGCGCCCTCTGCAGGCCAGGCGTCCCACCTGTGGTTGGCTCCCGTGTCCTTCCCGGATCCTGGTGCCCTTGGCTTGGGTGCTGCCGCCCTTGGAGGTACCCCACTCTCTCTCTGGGTCTCCCCACCCAGGGGAACCCCCACCCCCTATTCCCACGTCGCCTAAGTCGTAGCTACTGCCAGTCACCGTCTAGCCCCCACGCCCTGGGGCGGACTGCAGTCTATCAGCCAATCATCAGGCAACAAGGGGTTTGGACTGGCTGTCCCTCTGCAACCCCAATACCTATGTGGGCCTAGGACCAGGCCCTGCAGCCTGGGGAGCTGCTGGCCTAGGGCTTCCCTGCCCCCAAGGCCTTTCCCCAGCCCTGCCTCACTCTAGGTCCCCCGTGAGTTCCCTAGCAGCCAGGCCTGTCTGTCTCTCCGGTCAGAGTGAGACTCCTGAGCTTCTGTCTGCCCTGGCCTTCTTATAAGGCCTAGTTGCTCAGTTTGGGGCGTGGCCCCAGCTGCAGCCACTTCGCCAATCAGCCGGGGTTTTGCTCCCTTCCACAGCCCCAGCCCTCTGCAGGGCTTTTCCAACCCCTTCAGGGCTGGAGCGGGTGTTCACCCCGCTATAGGGCCCCTTTAAGGGTATCTCTTTTTTGTTTGTTTGTTTGTTTGGAAAATTTAGGCCAATGTGGGTAGAGCCTTACATATCTGTCCTAGCATCAGGTGCTGCAAAAATGTAGGACGCTGACTTATTTTATAGCGTTATCGACTGGAGACCTGGATTCCGGAGCAATTTCACAGCTTAGGGGTCCCAAAGGGAGCTGGAAGTGGGGAGAATAAACCACAGTGGTATATCTCAGAGATGCAGGCCTGGCTCCTTCCTCACTGCTGCCCCACCATAAGAAACTCCCAGATCTTCACACCTGGCTAAACACAAATCATAACTTTTTTTTCCCCAGTGTATTTAGCATCCGTTGTGTTTCTATTCTGTCTATATGTACAGTTGTTTCAAAAAGTGCTGCACCTGCACTCTGCCTCACAGTAGTCGATGGCACGGAATATGGTCTATCAGATTAAGACAGCTGCATTTTTGCTCATCTGCAGCGTGCGTCTCCTCCACTATTTAGTAGATGTAGTTTCCGTCTGACCCAAAAGAAGAGACTAATTCAAACTTATGTGGGACTGATAAGATTTCAAGCTAGATCCTTCCTTAAATGAGTGAAGAAAAAACCTTGGTATGTTCAGTAATCAGTTTCCAGGTTCTTTAATTAGATCTGCACTTTAGCTGCATGTCTCAATACACAGATGACTTATAAAAAGAAAAAAAAAGCATATATTAATTTCCAGTGACTGATGTTCTATGCCCAAATCACTTTTCCATTCTTTGTATTAGAATTACAGTATTGGAATTATTCCTTTAACACGGAGTTCTACTTTAGTTAACAAAGGGAGTGTATAGAATGGCTTTACAGGTATATTTTTAGAAGATTTTACAAGATAAACATGGTGTGTGTGTGTGTGTGTGTTTGTGTAAAATATTAGTTTAGAGATGATTAGCAGTCAGGTGAAGCTTTGAATCCCCTCTTTTTTTCATTGCCTGTATGATTACTCATCTGCTAATTCAGTTGGGTATAGGTCAAAATCAAGAGTACCACTACATTTCTCAACCAAGTGGTTTCTGATTTGCCATTTCCTTGTCCTAGCTGTCATTTCATCAGCGCCATGCAAGAAACTTTTTATTTGGCAGTCCTCCTGATGCAGGTTTTAAAAATGCAGTGGAGTGTTTAGTTATCTTCTGTTTAGGTTCTTATTCTACGTCTACTTGGTGGCTTCAGTCCATTTCCTGGTGGACAGGTCTGTGGTTTAAAAAAAAAAAAAATCTGCTACTGCAACTGGAACTTGCTAGCACTCTTGCTGTCAGTCTCAACAGAGAGGCCAATGGGACAGTGGACCCTGATTCAAGGCTGCCGTCTCGTCTCTAGATAGGGTCCTTCCAAAACAGAGCTCAGGCTGACGAGTGACAAGGGAGAAGCTTCTGCCTTTGCCCTACCTGTTCTGTAGCTGAAACAGTATTTCAGTCTTTAGGGCCTTCTGGCACCGTTTTCAATCACTCAGTCCCTTTTTTTAAACTAAAGAAAATTTGTTTTTTAAGTATCCATTTTCTCATACTCGTTTTGGAGTGTTGTTTTTTTAAACTACCCAAATCAGAATTTATCTAAATGTTAAGTCCATTGTGCTTCCCTTCTGTCCCAGAAATCTGTGTCCCAAGCAATTTTCATTTCAGCACTAGTCAATTGCACTTTGTTCAATCCGGGAGGAGGGGGCCCGGTCACGTAGGTAGCGTACATTGATTTGCATACATGACTAGTAACTATCTGATGGTGACGTGAATGTTTTGTTTGCTGCAAGCAACCAAACCAGGATATTTTTGTTGTTATATCCTGTTGATTTAAGGTAAGAGCTAAATCACAGCTTGCTCTGCTTGATTTACTGGTAGGAGTTTGGCCTGCAGTTTCGTGGTAAAGATCTGAGACGTATCCAGAAGGGAGAATGTGAGCTGAAGGCTATTCATGTTAAAAATGTTGTTGCAAAAGTTAAGAAAATAAAGTTTGTTGTTCTCTTACTGGAATAGATGAAATAATAAAGGAAGGGAAGAAGTGTCTGCAGGGCAGCATGGAGTAGCAGCATGATGTGGCACTTGATGTTTTATCTTTCAGCAAACACTGTTACATATCCAGAATTCCACTGAATGGCATCAGTTGCCAGCAATAACCTGCTGCAAATGTTCATGATCAAAACTCAGATGTTGAGTTCAGTTGAAGCCCAAAATCTAAAAGGTTATCGGATTGTACTAATTTTAGCCTTTTGAGTGTTGTAACAACATATAAAAGGATCAGGAGAAAATGGATTTGGAGGAGAAAGAAGATTATTTCCTTCCAACTATATTACCTAAAGGAACACCTTTTAAAGTTAATGGAATCAGTCGTCTTTGTGTGATCCATGAACTTGTTGATTGAAGGTGCATGGGCTTTCTATGTTCAGTGGGGCAAGTGAAAAATACATTCTCCTCAGGCACTTGTCATATATGAAGACTACACCACTGTCAGCAATACTTACCAAAGTTAGAGCTTTACCTGTGTGTACCCAAACTTTTTATTCAGTCTTTTTTTGTTTTTAAATCTTGAGCCATTTAATATTTTAATAGTCATGAAATGAAACTTTCTCTGGTGTTGAGTGGTTGCAATTTGAGTTTCAGACAGGAGTAGTAAATTACAAGATGTAAAGAGGGTGGTAGAATCCACCCTGCACTTGTGCCTGTTATTAATGACTGTGTGTGTGTGTATTGGTGGGCGAGCACTGCTAAGTCTGAAGCCACTGTTGTCTGACTGCTAGTTGGCAGACATCAGGGCCCTCTTTATACTTGAGTTGTTTGCACCAGTGTAGCTGCAGCAGTGCAGCTCTCCAGTATATATTCTGCACCAGTGTAAAATGAGATTTGCACCAATGCAACTTCTGGGTAAGGCTTGCCCTTGCTTTGCAATGATGCAGCTTGTCTACTCCTGGAGTTTGCACTGATGTAACTACCTCAATGTAGTTAAACTGATGGGAATTTCTCTAGCCTAGACAAACGCTCAAGAATTAAACCAGTTAAGAGTTTTCCCCCATCAGGTGGCCACATTAGTTGTGACTATGCATCTTACCATGTTGTTGAAGCCTACACTTAACGTGGATCTCTCCATGGTCCGTATGCAGAGAAACTTGAGTTTTTCTCTTTGCAGAGCTGTCAGAAGCTCTTGGTAGCTGCTCTTCATGAGTTTTGCAGCCCTAATTTGGCCAAATTACAGCATAGATCCTCATGCTGGGGTAATGCGGGCCTCTAAACAATCCTAAAGTGAACCCTGATTACTGCCTACAGCATCCTTTTCAAGTGCCTTCTGCGGCTTTTTCATGGCCCTGTTCTAACTTTGGTAACAGAGAATACTCTGTTCGTGTTTATGAAACTCTCTTAATTTGCACTGTTAAGAAACAGATGCAAAAATAAAACTGGACTGCAGAGAGATGTCAGATTAAATTTGGACTCTGCACTGATGGCTGCAGATGGCAACTGTGCTGAGCAGCATGAAAGGGTCATTATTAATGCTACCATCCCCTAAAGCTCTCACATAGTCTGAGCATAACCGTTAGTAAAAATGCATAGATCAGATGATGATGATGATTAATATTATTTATTAATTATTTATTTTAAAGTGAATGCAGTGCTGGGCTGACAGTTCTGGAGACTGAAGTCTGTCTATCTGCAAAGCCAGCAACAGCATAGGCCTTTCTCTTCCAGTGTTCTGCTCACAGCCTCCCCACCCCGCCCTTTGATCCTGACCTTAAGAGACGACTTCCACGTGAGAGTGGGGAGTTGAACCTCTTTGGTTTGTTCACTCTTTGTTGTCTCCACCTCCTCTACCCCCTGTCCTTTGTCTGTAGGTACCATTTCAGTGTCAGTTGTGATGATGGTTCTGGTGAGGTGAATGCCTTCTCACTAAGAACGGGACTGAAGGTTTCCAGTGTACTTTGTTGTTGTTGGTATTACAATAGCAGCTAGAGTCCCCGGCTGGAATCAGGGCCCTATGGCCCAAGGTATTGTACACACCTATAAGAGATGGTCCCTGCCCTAAAGAGCTTACAGGCTAAATAGACAAGACAAAGGGTGCGGGGGAAGAGATGCAGTGCACACACAGAGGGATGAAGGCAGGGGCCTGGACTCAATGACCTTTCAGGGTCCCAGTTCCAATGAACAGTTACCATGCTAACTGTTGATGCGGACTTGGGCTGGATTTGAACTAGGATCTTCTAGCGCAAGTGAAAGGCATGTAATCCCATTAAGAATACCCTGAGTCATATAGAGTGTGTGTGTGTGTGTATATCCCATTTTTCTTCCTTCCCTCCTTTACTTCGATGAAAACATTTGAGGCACCTATTTAAAAAAGCATTTAAAATGTTGAATTATGGCCATAAAATATACCCTTGCATGGTTTTTTAGCTCCGTTTAATTTTTAAAGACCTCCTTATTGCTACTGCATAAAGAGAAAAAAATTAGATTATGGGGAGAAGCAAATGTGACATTCTGTTCCATATTAAAAGTTAATTTAGGGCAGAACTGAAGGCCAAGATGTCTCTCTCTTCCCCCCATTGTAATGTAATTGACCCTTAATATGTCTGCAAGTCTTAGCACTTGTACTATGGAGGCTAACTACATTGGGGCACTTGTGCCAGAACAGTTGAAGTTAAGTTGCCATATCCGATATAAACCTCCCTTATAGTCATGGGTTTGAAGCTTACTTGTTTTAAAAAAAAAAAAAAAAAAAAGCAAACCGTCTGAAATGAGGCAAAACTGATGTTATTAAATTTTTAAATCATGGAGGTCATTTAAAAGACTAAATTCATGCCTGTGCAAAGAGCATGTACTATATCTATCACCACCTAAGCCCTGTTTCCTGTAGGGCACAGCTCTTGTGTTGGCTCTCTGCACATGGTTGAATTTCACCCTCTGATGCTATGGTGATGTGGCACTATATAAACATGTAGGTAGGAAAGAATTTAGATGATTGTGGGGCCTTGTGGACAAGAAAATGCACCACCCTGGTTACCACTTTCCGCAGTCCATCTCGGCAGTCTCTTTGCAGAAGTCAAAGACCGTATGGGCCACCTTTACTGGTGCTCTATCCAGACCAGAGCTGAGGGTGTGGGGAAAGGCCTTCAGTATGGGCAAGGAGAAGCCAACTTCTAGGCAAGAGACTTATTTTCCCAGGCTGTCCGTTCAGAAGCTTTCACTGTAACTTAAAATGGGGAAAAACTGATTTGATTTCAAAACATTGTAGTCAAAAGCCCCTTTTGAAATCAATGGGAGTCCGTATCTGGAAGGACTGGAGAGTTTGTCCTGTGGAATTTGGAAAATATTTTGTTCATAACCATGATCCAAATCCAGTTGTCATTTTAATACAATCCATAATATAGCAGCTACAAACTTTTAGAAGTAGCAACTGAAGGGATACTACTGAAGACTAATTGTGCAAGTGTAGTTTTGCATAAAATGCATCATAAATCCTATTCACACCATATACTGGTTTGAAGGAGTTATTCTAGCTTTTCGAGTATGAAATATCTAGGAAACTGCCTACATTTATATTTACCTTAGAGCGCAGCTGGTCAGCCTCCCTGGTTATTAATAAATGTTTTATAACCTCCTTTGAAAGATTATTAAAATAAATTGACCTGTTCTCTTTGGTGTAAGCACAGCTCTGGAAACAGGATTGGTTAATTTGTTTGATCTCTGTTGGCTTAGCAACAAAGCACCGTTCATTGTAGGGCCTACATAAACACTGACTTGTTCTCGCTGGCCTTTAAAAAATTTTTGTCATTAAATTTGATTGTTTAAAAAAAAATAGTGATAATATGAAATATGGTTTTGCACATCCAGAGCATTTCCATTGGAGGGTTTTTATAATGCCTAACATACACTAATGAATCTGTAATGCTCCTTTTTGAGATCTGAAGTATTATTCCTTTTTTACCAATGGGGGAAACTGAAGCACCGTTTGTGATTTGTTTAAAGTCTTACTGTCCACTGTCAGGATAGGAACAGAACCCAGATCTCCCAGGCCAGGTCTAAGTTGTATCCTGCCCCCCCTAATAATAAATCCCCCTTTACTATGTGAAGCTGTGAGAGAGCCCCTTGCTGGGGAGGGCAAGCAGTCCTGATGGAAAAAAGACAAGTGTCTTATTGCTTTGGACAGTTTTATAAAAACGTTTCTGATAAAGTGGGTTCAAAACATTAGTCCATTCACCTTCACCATTACCTCTGGGGTATTTGTAATCAGGAGTACGGCATCTTACTATATCATAGTAACTGCATCTGAGCCATCTTTTGTGCCTATGTTACTTTGGGGTCCAATGCTGCGAACACTGATGGCTACGATATTCAAGCATAGGGCCATATGCTAACTTCATTCTGTGTGCCAGCCCCATTGTAATCACTTGATTACGGTGGAGCGATTTGTGGAGTAAAATACTACTCAACAAGACGAAGAGTTGACAATCTGGCCCGTAGTGCTGACAGTGGGGTTACTCACAGTAGTAAGCATTATGCCTGGCTGTATTTCTAGGCTTTTGAGGCCCTTTATTCTGTTAAACTGGCAGTGTGGTAGACACTTTATTTCCCAAACAGTGATAAGAGTTAAGGATAGAATGTCAACCTGACTCCTGTATCTACCTACTTACCTACAAATCAGTCTCTCTCTCCTTCTCTCTCTCTCTCAACTAGTTTGTATTGCAACAAGAATCATTTGTTTAAGCAAAATTTGGTGTGTTTAATGTTATGCCATCCTGTCCATTGATTTGCTTTGTGATAGAAAAACACCCCGACCTTTGCTGGGAGATATAAAAGTCGCTTCTGCTTGCATGTTAAAGCCATAAACTCTGCAATGTGCTCAAAGCGTTGATCTTTTTTCATTATTATTTTTTTTTGTGAAGACTGGGGAAAAGACAAAACTAAAAAAAAAACAACCCATAATTTTTGATATAACTGTGGAAACATGGTTAGTTCTAACACAGCAGGTGGCTAAGGAACTCAATCTGTAGAAAGCAGCAGTGCTTTCAGTGCAATCAAAGTTAAGTGCAGAAATTTAATTAAATGGCAGCAAAGGCTGGCAGAAACTTTGTAAAGCAGCAGTGCATTGTCAAATTCAACAATTATTTCAAGGAACACAATCCACAGATGGCATCTAATTGATAAATTAAGGTTCTGGTGCTCAAATCTGCCTACATCTAAGCTTTTTTTTTTTTTCTTTAAGCAAAATATTTAAATTTTAAGGTTGCACCAATCTTTTGAAAATGTTTGGTAAAAGCTGTTTTTTTTTTTTTTTTAATGTGCTAAATTCTCCAGAAACTTTTGTTTTTTTTACCAAAAAAGAAAGCAGGTTTTTTTTTTGTTTTTTTTTTTTTTTTCCTTGCATGTTTTGACTGGCAGGAAAGGTAGGATGGACTTGTGGTTAAAACACTTGATCTGGACCTGTAAATCTAGATTCAATTCCTAGCTCTGTAATAGAATTCCTATGTGACCTTGGGCAGATGGTCACTTAATCTCTCTGCCCTCACTTTCCCATCTGTACAAGGGGCTGTTTCAGAGGAGTGTATGGGAAGATAAAAACTCAGTAATGTTTGAACTGCCTAGATACTGAGGTGATGGGAATCATAGAAGTGCTGAGACAGACAGATGTCTTCACCATTCAGAAAGTTGTGTACTTTTGCATCTCTCCAGATCAGTGCAACTCCCTGGAAGTCTGAACTTGAAATCCTGCTCCATGGGTGCTCACTGGTGCCAGGGCAGTTCGTGGGTGTTGGGCTGCTGGCACTGACTCTGTGAAGAAGAGAGGGTGAATTTCATCGCGGCGTGTAGGGTGCACACATGCATTATGTATCCCTTTGGGGCGGGGGAGGGAAGCGGTTCTGAAGTCAGAGGTGACTTGCAAAGGGATTTTTTAAAAATTATCTTTGTCCTCTTTTCTCTTTTGCTGCTTTATGTAAAAAGTTATAGTCAGGCATTTTTGTCTCTTTGCTTCACGAGTTTGACGCTGTCGAAGATCCACCACCTCTCCTTTCAGATAGGCTGAGAAAGCCTCATTATGCACATCTCCAAGGCATCTAACAAGTCCTGCAGCAAAACCAGGGAGAACTGCATTTGAAATTCAGAATATTAGAGTAAAAAATCAGAGGAAATCACTCCCCCCCCCCCTTTCCCCCAATATTTTTTTGTTTTCTTCCATTTTTTCCCCCTGTAAAAATATCAGGAATATATATATGTGCATATTTATGTATATATAAAAACTGTATTTTATCTTCCAGGTCACATTTCAGCACCCTACAGAAGCAAAAAAATAAAAATAATAAAAAAAATCAACTCTTTAAGCATTGTGCAATGCTTTGGTACCTCCACTGGAGGAACGTCCCCCAAAGAATATTTTATTTGAACAAGGGAGAGAGCGGGGGAGAAAGTCTGGGGTCTGTGTGGGGGGTGTGTGTGGGGGGGTGTATATGTATGTGTATGTGTATATATTTGGTCTTTGCATTAAAAACAAAATTGGCTTTCAAATTTTGCCCTCCCTCTCATCCATATGTGTTCTTAGGAGATGTGTGAGGGGAAAATGATCATT
Organism: Terrapene triunguis; assembly: GCF_002925995.2. NCBI lineage: Eukaryota > Metazoa > Chordata > Testudines > Emydidae > Terrapene > Terrapene triunguis. Next base: position 11,877,029 of record NW_020664582.1, read on the forward strand.
TCATTTTGTATGTATAAAGTCCAGTAACAGATCTCCTCCTTAATTACTCTTCCAAATAGGCTATGTATCCTTGTTGCGGCATAAAATCTCCATTAGTTGGGTTCTGAATGATGTAGCTGAATCAGTATTGTTGTTTTTGGTGCCTGCTGTTACCAACAATATACTCGAGTTTAGTAGCACAACTTGTGTTTGCTCCCTCCCCTCGCGCCCCCCCTCCCCCCCAGTCTAAATGTATCCAACCAGTCAATCAACACTGGCAGGCATCAATGCTATGGCTGTCAGATTGAGTTAGCTCTGGATGGGCTAAACTACTGGCTTGCTTTCTGAGCTTGAAAATGTATTCAAGTAGTGGCATAAAAATTAGACTTGCATATAGGTAGAGTCTGGTAACGGGCACTTATAGGGAAAGAATGATACAGCATTTTAGTAGAATATAGGTCTCCTTCCCATCTCCCTCTGTTGTAGATTAGAAATAATAAAATAAAATACATGCTTATGTTTATGGCTACATGCTTAGTGAACAGAAACGTTTGAATTTTCATTAATCTGAATTTTGAGTTTTTAATAGAACAAAGAGTGAAAGACTAGAAATTAAAGAGCTGCTAATATCTGGAAAACTTTTTGAAAACATTTGCTTTAGAGCCAAAACTATTTAGGTCTTGTGTTCTCTCTCTTTTTTCTTACCCTTAATTTTTTTTTTTTAATGGAATGCTTTAGTGAATGCATTATCTGTGGTGTTGCTTATTCCCTGGAGTAGCTGTCCTCTAGCTATTTCCTGCGCAACAAGTTGGGATGTCACAAATCCAGGAGTGTAGTTTTACATGCAGGATAGTAGCAGGAGCAGATGGAGTTTGGAAAAGGATTTTTTTCCCCCTCCTTTATCTTTTTAAACTTCCTGAGGAAGAAATAAAAGGATTTCGCATAGCACCTTTCACAGCACTTTCTTCATCGTGAAACCTACAGGAGTCATTTCAAACCTACAACTGAAATGTAGATCTCTGTCCCTAGGGTAGAGCATGACAGTTGTGTGGAGCAAGGTAGTGCATAGCAACAGTGGTTCTCAACCAGGGGTCCGGGGCCCCCTGGGAGGCTGTGAGCAGGGGGGCTGCCAAGCCTAGGGCAGAAAGCTGAAGCCCTGCCACATGGGGCTGAAGCCCGGGGCCCTGAGCCCTGCCACCTGGGACTGAAACCGAAGCCTGATCAATATAGCTTCACGGGGCCCCAGGCAATTGCCCATCTTGCTACCCCCTAGCGCTGGCCCTGGCTTTTATATGCAGAAAACCAGTTGTTGTGACCCAGGTGGGCCATGGAGTTTTTATAGCATGGTGGGGGTGGGGGCAGGGGACGACTCAGAAAGAAGAAGGTTGAGAACCCCTGTATTAGGAGATGACACAAAGAGGAATGCCATGTCCATTTGTACCTGCAGCGGGAGCTGAAAGGGGTAGAATGTATCCAGCTGGAAATTGGGGTCCAGATTGAGCATGTGAGTAGTTCCATTGACTTCAACAGAAGTAGAGTTAGGCCAGTGCTGAATGCTTTTGAAAAACCTACCCTAAATACTTAGGCCAGTTGAACACACTGGTGTGTGTGCGTGTAATGTAGTTTGTTTGTAGTAGCACCTGCAATGCACTAGGTATTGTTCAAACCTAAAAGAAGATAAGGAGCTTATATGCACTTGTTTCTCCCAAATAGCACAGTGTTGAAAACTTAAAAACTCAAGAGGTTGTGCATTCCGTTGTTATTTTTTATTTATTTATTTATTTATTTATCTTAAGATCAGAGCTTTCATTTTAAAAAACCACTGAATGGATTCTGAGTCCCAGTTGCAGAATCTCCAGCCTGCTTGAGGAATCCTTTGTGGAGAATAAGAACAGCCTCCAACCAAATAAAGCTGGCATGCAGAAGAAAAACAAACAGGTCATTCTTTGTGTTCCATGTCAAAGTCTGATGGTTACATCAGGAGTGATGCCAGATGTCAGCCATTCGTATATCACCAGGTCACAATAGCAGAACAGCTTGGAGTGGGAGTGGTGTGGCGGGAAACTCTCTTTAAAAGCCTTTTAAACTGTAAGTAGAGAGCAATCTATTCTCCGTGGAGAAGACCTGACATCCCTGGAGATCTGATTCCTCCATTTGTTCACAGACCGCAACTGTGCATGCTTCCCCCACGCTGCGCTGGCAGTGTGCTCCAAACCTGACCTGGAGAGGGGGAATTTGGAGGTGCAACGAAATGTAAATTAATATGCCAAGTTGTGAGGCGTTTCAAGGCCAGGGCCGCTGGGGTTCCATAGCTGGAACAGCAGGTATTCGGTGGGGTGTGGAAGTGCAGACATAGTGCCTGAATACCTCTCTGCTGTTCCTGTATCATGGGGGCACGTTCCTCAGCTTAGAGCCAGCCCATTTTGAGTCTCTCTCGCTTGTGTTTATAAATATGTTTACATCAGAAATGGTGACTTGTTAGACTGAGGCAATGGGCACTCCCGTAAATTCATGCGAGTTCAAGTAATTTGTTTTGTGTGGTTTCCAGCACATTTATTCTTCCTTGCGTACCTCGTATTAAGTCATTTTCACTTGGGCCTTGGAAGGATGAGGGGTATGAATGGTATGCCCCGTCCCTGCCTTTCTCCCCTTCCCCCCCTCACAAGCTGTAGTAATTGTTCTGCAAATGCACTGGGGTTTCACTGTCCTGGTTCAGTCTTGGTTTTTGCATTCTCCTTTGAAAAGCAGTGATTCAAACTTTCATAGTGTTTGTTTGTTTCTTTTTAAGGCCAGAAGGGTCCATCAGATCATCTAGTCTGACCCTCTGTACAAGAGTGACCATACAGCTTCATCTGGTTACTGCTTCAGTGACCAGCTGAAGCACATTTTCTAGAAAGGCGTCCCGGCTTGATTTGAAGACTTCAAGAGATGGGCTGAAGGTGCAAAGTTCAAGGGTACTTGGATTTTACCTTTAGCCTGGGCCCCATCTCTGCCTAAAAAGCTATGAAGCAGTGACTATCCTTTCCTGTGCACAGAATCCTACAAGTGTCAGTTATGAAGGTTACATTTAGATCACACCTACATTCCTAGCACTAATCTGTGTTTGCACTTTCATTCATTTTCTACACAGCAATCAGAGGTGTGATTGTGTAACCCACACACCAATTGCAGCTTGTGTAGACAAATCCCATAGTAGCTTTAATCTAGGGAGTGGGGCTAAAAATGTCAGTAAAGTTGCGACGGCACGGACTCTGGTATAGGCTCAGAGCATGAGTATGTAGCCAGGGTTCCAGGCACGCTTGTACTGCCTGCGCTGAAGCACACACCGTTGCGTCTTCGCTGCTGTTTTTAGCCGTGCTAACTAGATTAAATCTAAAGCGGGTATGCCTATGGAATCTGCCTCTGGTTGCAGTGTAAACGCACCCTCAGAACACATTGTGGGTAGAGTATCACACTGCAAATGTCACTTTATGCTCTTTATACTAGTGTTGAGACTGTATCAGAGTGCAAATGAAATATTTGCCTGGTAAAGGTGTACAAGTTTGTAATGGCTAAGTACAAACCTTTCATCATTACCTGATCGTGGAGATCTTCTTTTCTGTGTCTTGACCATATTTGACCTTGCATTTCCGCCTCCCTTCAAAGCAACTTCCTTGTAAGGCCATTTGAACGTGTGGTATTGAAATAACAGAAGTCTTGTTTCAACAAGTCGGCCAATCCATTGTAGAGGTCACTGAGTAACGTACATATAGGTAAGTGGGGCAGAGAGAACTGAAGGTCTAACTTTTGTCGGAGCTAATTCTTGTCATTACTTTGTTGTTTTCAGAACTCTTTTGCTGCTAGTTTGTTTACCTTTGTGCGCCTTGGTGTGAATTTAATGCTGGGGAATGGTGACAAGGCTTGACAGTCTTGGAGGGCGAAAAGGTCTGTTAGTCACAGAACGAGTACAGCCCATGATCGCAGCAATGTGAGCTTCCCCACCAATGTACATCAGTCCTGCCCTGGCGGGACTACCTCTAGGGGCAAGATGGGTTGTTCTTTCTATGTCCGGGTCCTGATTTTCAGAGTTTTTGAGCACCCACAACCGTAGTTGGAGTCACTGGGAGCTCCAGGTACATACCACTTGTAGAACTCAGGTCCTTGATGTTTGAGAGTGCCCGTTGTGGCTGTAGAAATGTGGATGCTGATCCACTGGGATCACAAGTTCTCTGTATAACATGAGACTTGGATTTTCAAAGGAGTTAAGGGCCCAACTTGCATTGTATTGAATTTCCAGGGGAGCTGGGCACATATTTTGTTGCAACTTATGATTTGTATTTCAGTAGCACCTAGGAGCTCAAGTCATGGATCAGGACTCCATTGTGCTAGGTGCTGTATGAACGCAGAACAAAAAGAGGGTCCCAGCGCCTCACTTTGATAATCATAGAATCATACCAGCTGTAGTCCTTATCACTTTTATTCCCTCTTGAAAAGTGGATTGACCACATGAGGCAGTATGTGGCAGTAAGAGTTCTGATAAATTTTGTGTACCAATACCCCTCTACTTTCCTTGGTTTATGTTATAGAAGACTTTGTATTAGGTATTTTTTATAACGAGAGAGATTTAAAAAAACACCACACTTTTTAAAGGATCTTATTCTCTTTAAATGAAAAAGTAAAGTGCTTTGTTGAACTGTTCAGCTGAAAGATGCTATAAAAGTACAAAGTAGTTGCAACTACATGGAACCATGGTGGGATTTATGCACTCAGAGGTGACTCAAAAAAATACAAATACTATTTACTTCAACTAGTCAGATAACAAAAATTGCATTGGATTGAAAATTCTGGCATGCGTTTTATAAACCGGGACAGAAAATAAGTCTTGCTTTTATGCATGTAACATTATGCGAACACACACAATAATGGGTGCAGCCTCCCTTGTATGAAATGTGAACTGGTGTTAATGTTGCATCAGTTTTCACATCTGTAAAATGGGGATAATGATACTGACCTCCTTTGTAAAGCACTTTGAGGTGTACAGAGGAAAAGCACTGTAGAAGAGAGAGTTATTATTATTATTATTATTATTATGACTAATAATATTTCAGTGCTAAATCCAGAATGATCAGATTGTGCTAGCAACATTGTAGCTCTGTGTTTCTGGGTATTTTGTTAATATATTTGTCAGGCTGTATGATTGATTGCCCCCAGAGGGGCACTATACTGTGTATAAGATTTAATAAGTTAGTCTTTGCCGCTCACTGATAAGGTGTGATATAACTGGCGAACATGAAAACTTTTAAAGAATAAGTCTGTTTCCAGAAAGTAAGATTAATCTGCTCAAAAACCTGACATTTCATAGCTGATAGTAAAAAGATTTCACCAATATCTCATACGTTTAAACCTGGAAATATTTTGTGTGTTGTAGAGTTGCTGTCGTCAACATGTCTAGATCCTTGATAGGAGTCCGTTTCAACCTCCTCCTTTCTTCCTGTTGATTAAAAATAGTTCTGCTATGAAACTGCCTCCACTAGATTGGCCAACTGTGATTTGACTATTGGCAAGTGGAGTCCCAAAACTTGGAAGAGAATTGATATGCACTGGGAAAGTTTGGACAGATGAACTTTTTTTCATTTTCATCAAACGGTTTCTTCAACTTCTAGGTTTATTTTTTTGTCGTTGAAAAACTGAAAATTTGGTTCCAGAAGAACTCAAATTTTCAATGCAAACTGATTTTTTTCCCACAAAAATTCCTTTTTATGGAAAATGTTTGACCATCTCTAATCTGTAGCCAACTTTAAGGAAACATTAATTATCTTTAATATTCAAGAAGTTCGCAGAAGCCCTTTGTCCTAGATGCTGTGCAAATTATTATTATTTATCATTTCTATTACCGTAGCTCCTAGGAGTCCTGGTCATGGCGAGAACCCCATTGTGCTATACATTGTACAAACTCAAATAAATAGGAAAACATGGTGCATGCCCATAAGCCCTAAACATGTCTCTTTGCTTGGTAGGGACCAAAGGATGCAGCCAAGTGGCTGTATCTTTGCAAACCCATATTATAGTGTGAGATTAATCACATGAATAAGGGTTTACAGGAATCAAGCTTCTGGTTTCTGGGTAACTCTCCCTTCTCCTCACAATTCTTACTGTAAGACATACTTTGTCATTCTTATTTTGTGTCCAGTTCATTTAATGTGAGATCAAGTTAATTTTTCCTAACTAGGGCTGCCCCATTCAGATCATCCCAATGCAGCATGCTGAAGCTCTTTAAGCTCCTCCACCTCGCAAACCCCACCCTTCAAAAAACAAACAAGCAACCTCAGTCAAATTATTTGTTCTCCTAGCGGCAAAAATCTGGGCTCATACTGTCAGCTTTTGCAACATCTGGATGCCTGTATTGGGTTCATCTTATGCATTGGGCCAGATTTTGTCCATTCGTTAGTTTACTGGCCATTACAATGCTTCCCTCTCACTCCTATTCAGATCTTTCAATCTTCCCTCCTTCCTATTTCCCTCCAGCTCTTAACTCACTTTTGGATTTTATCTCTGTATTCCCTTCAATTTGCCTAAAAATCTTTCCGGTAACTGCATATTGAACATAACACCTGACCCTGATATTAATACCTGCCCTATCCAGGATATGACTTTAGTGCTAGAAGTGATCTCTGTATTTCCCCAGTATTTTACAGATGAGCACTGAAAAGTGTCTTTATTCAGTTTGACTGTTGCTATTATGTGGCAAGGCATTCAATAAAAGTTGTGATTTATGAGATGTGTGTGGCCATTGTTGTTTTTCACTCTGTCATCTATCAGGGAGAGAAAAGCCAGGCCTGATAATTCTTGGCACATAGCTTTTTCAGTTAAGAATGTCAGCTGTCATGCTGTCAAGAGAAGTTATTGCTCTAGATTTAAAAAAATAAATAAATAGAGATCCAGCTTCTTACTGTGGTACGTTGATAAGGGAGCGCTTTCTGCATTTTTGAAAAAATGTCTCCCATGTTAAGGCCCTTGGAGAATGCCCACTTAAACTTCCAATGCTTTGTGTTTTCAATGTGTGACAGCCTTTGATTGCTTAATATAAAAAAACATTCAGTTCCTTTTTTGCTGCTTGTGTTTTCTTTCCCTTCCACTGTTTAATGGAGCACTCTTTCTTTTTGGCTAGGTATTTTAAAAATGCTATTTTGCAAAGTATGTGCATATTAGATAAACTGGTGTTGAATAAAAGCCCTGTCATATTTGGCGGCTTGATGCATACATAAAACGGACCTAATTGAAGACAGAAGCTGTTTGTCACAAATGTGAATGTAAGGTTGAGGGGCAGAGAGGAAGAATTATGTTAAATGCCAGGTTGATTTTTTTCCTCATTAGTTATTTGCAGAAATGTATCAAAAAGCCATTTTAATGCAATGTACAATACTATTGCAAACTTGTGCTCTGCATCCTAAGTGCCTGGTTGCAGCACAGTTAGACACTGAAATCATTCCTCGATTAGTCCCCGGAGTCCTATATAAGTCTTTAACTCTCAGCATGTGGTCTCTGACTTAACAATAGATGAAGGATTGCTGAACTTGAACAGAATGTATAACCTGCAATTTTCAAACCTGGAACTTTTTTTTTTTCCCCTTCTACCCAAAGAAGATCCTCCAAAACTTCACTACAGGCAGCAAGTGTACTTGCCTTCAGGGCAAAACTGGGGAACTGGAAAGATTTGTGCCCCCAAGATCATAAAAATGGGTAGCAAATCACCAAGGAAAGAGAAGCAGGAAAGTTTTTCTAGCTACCATAGAAATCTGAGCTTTCTGGCCTCAGGGCTTTGAGTTCTATTAGGGTGGTGATAGGGAAGGTCAGGTTTGCAGGTCATAAGAGAGAGGGGAAAATGGCTCTTTAGACAAGGACTCTACAACTTCCTTTTGATTCTCTGGGGGCAGTTTCCATCTGCCTTTTCATTACCAGCTTCTAATTTCAGAGTTTTATTTAGCTCTGATTTAAAAATCTTCTCCTGTGCAGAATTTTGGTACAGATTCTTTTTAAATGTATTTTTTTAAGGGGGAAACCTCCATGAGATTTGTCTTTTTATGTGCTGAAGTGGAGGGACTTGTGCGCATGTGCAGACACTCGCAAATCACAGGTGACTCTTCCAGAACAGTGTTGTCGTCAGAGCCTCTTGGCATAGCTCTTCTCCTGACTTTTTGTATAGAAAAGCTCAAAGACTCTAGCCTTATTTTGAAACACCGGACTTAGTCAGAGATCTTGGTCTATGGTGTAATTAGGAATGGAGTACTTGCTGCCTTGGATGCAGCTGACCATTGAAGGCAAGTTTCCCCAGGTGAAAACAGCAGCTTTGCCTGTCTACACTGAGGTTTGCTCTGGGTCAAGCTATGCTAGAACCTCAGTTATGAACACCAGAGTTACAAACTGACTGGTCAACCACACACCTCATTTGGAACCAGAAATATGCAACCAGGCAGCAGCGGAGACAAAGACCGGGGGGAGGCAAATACAGTGCAGTACTGTGTTAAATGTAAACCTACTAAAAAAATAATGGGGAAGTATAAAAACAGATTTGACAGAGTATGTAAACTGATTCTGTGCTTGTTTCATTTAAATTAAGAGGGTGAAAAGCAGCATTTTTCTTCTGCATAGTAAAGTTTCAAAGCTGTATGAAGTCAATGTTCAGTTGTAAACTTTTGAAAGAACAACCAAAACGTTTTGTTCAAAGTTAGGAACATTTCCAAGTTATGAACAGCCTTCACTCTGAGGTTCTACTGCAGGGTAGGCAACCTATGGCATGCGTGCTGAAGGCGACACGCGAGCTGATTTTCAGTGGCACTCATACTGCCCGGGTCCTGGCCACCGGTCCGGGGGGCTCTGCATTTTAATTTAATTTTAAATGAAGCATCTTAAACATTTTAAAAACCTTATTTACTTTACATACAACAATAGTTTAGTTCTATATTATAGACTTGTAGAAAGAGACCTTCTAAAGATGCTAAAATGTATTACTGGCATGTGAAACCTTCAATGAGAGTGAATAAATGAAGACTCGGCACCCCACTTCTGAAAGGTTGCCAACCCCTGTTCTACTGTATACCAAAGCCTGGCCATTGATGGCTGTGATCAGGACAACTCCCCAGCATAGACAATCCCTTACTATAAAGGCAGAGATCTGGGAATCCAGTTATCTTGATGATTTAGCCTTTTACTGGGAGATCTTTGGTGTAACTTTATAGTGACTTGATTCAGGTCCCACAAACCCATAAGAATACCAACCTAATAGTATTTGCTGTGTACCAGAGCTATGGGGGTGGGGGAAGGGAGAGGAAGGAGAGTAATTCCAGCTAATGACTTATTTTCAGTCACATTATTTTGCTGACCTGTTGGAGTTTATAAATAGGGCAATCTTGAGAAACTTAGTTCTAGCAGCCTCTGCTCTGGGAGGCAGTATGTCACCTGAACAGTATACTGTGTATCTTAGGGGAGGTCAGGAGCAAAACTTAGGAGACTCTGCTGTGGTCATCCTTAAGCTAGTGAATAAAAATGACACCCTTCAATGATTCCTGGAGTTCTGTGATTTGATAGCTTTGGGGAGGGAAAGCAGTGACAATACTGGCAACATGACAGCAATTTACTTTTAATCCACAATCTCTGCCCACTTTTCTCAGTGTTGAACGAGGAGATTCTTCCTGGGTTCAGCAAGATTCCTAAGCGGATAAGCTTAGACAGAGATGTGGTGCAAAATTATACTGACGTCAGTGTTGTCACATGCTCTCATGGGTGGTATTGTCCGTTGTGTGTGTGTGTGTGTGTGTTGGTGGGGTTTTGTTTTTGTTTTGTTTTTTTAAAGTGAGACACTTTTAGTCAGGCAGGTTCAAAGTTGGGGATGTGTCTGATCAGGATGCAGAGAAAGGCAGGCCTCTGTGAAGTAACATCTGGTGTTTCTATTGGGTTAACAGAGGAATTCTGGTCCAGTATAGTGGCCCGTAACCTTTCATACAGACACTCTCTTCCACACGGGGAACTCCTTCTCCTCAGCCCCCCACCCATGCAGCATCCTATTTAGCAATATAAGGAGGACAGGATGGTTACTAGATTGACAGCCCCTGTCTTAGGGCTATTGTTTCAGGCTGTCTGCAGACTCAGGCAGGTATCACTGTACCAGTTTACACTTGTTTAATATATTTAAGGTTATCCCTGCAACCATAAGGGCAAGAAACCTTTCTTTTAAACAAACAAAAAAAAGGGGTGGGTGTGGCTGCAACCTCCCCAGAAATATGGACACAACCTCCTGGTTAAGAACCCCATGTCTATTGATATGAAAAGCCTGGAATTCTTGAATTCCGGCTCTGTCATTTCATCTGTAGCTGTGGGCTGCAGGTCAGGTCACTTAACGTTTCTACTTCAGTGCAGGGAATGTGAATTAGGGCTTGTCTTCACAGGGAAGTTAGTGCAAAATAGCAAAGGTGGGAATTTAAAGCACAATAGCTCTTCCATACTAGCTCCCAGTGGAGACCCTTATTCCACACTGAGTGCCCACAGGGGGAGCTAATGTAGAATAGTTACTTTGCACGAGCTATTTTGAGCTTTTCCCCAAGACAAGCCCTTAGTGAATCTTTCTATAAAGCACCTTGAATGTGGTGCCATATAGACACTGTTTGTTTGTTTTTTTAAAAATAAATATCTACGGAAAATGATAAAGTGCGCTCATTTGAAGAAGAGCATCTTTGTTTTTCTAGGAGAGTTTTGAATGATAGTATTTGAGCTCTGATAATGACAGCTTTTCCTGCAATGGGTTATCTGGGCCATCATCATGATTATTGTACAAGCAACTTTCATCCCACAGGATCACCAAACTCATACATTGCAAGAATTATCCACATGGAGAGATATTGGATGTTACACAGCCACCCGTGGAGTGAATATATTGTCTGGTTAACAACACAGCTCAGTGTGTCTTAGCATGTCCGCAGGAGGGGCTTAGGTAGGCAGAATTTAATTGCCAGAATTGGAATTCGGTCAGGGTTAATATCCCTTCACTCATGTAAAATGCTTGTCTGTGTAACCCCAAACAGGAGGAGAAAAACACTGGGGGTGTTGAACCCTGCTAATGGGCAAAAGAGCTAATCACTCAATTGGGCTTAATTTTCATTTTCTTTAACATGTTGAGAGGGCATGCGTCTTGATTAGTGACAGTCTCGTTTAAAAACTAGGCACTGAGTCACAGTACGTATATTATGCAATCCAAATGCAAACATACACACATTAGATTTTTTTTTTTTTTTTTTTTAGAATGCTGTTACCAAATACTATGCTTTACAATGCTAACAACTTTAAAATCAATTCTTCCTGGAGATAACTGATTTATTAGACTCCTATCCTTCTGAAGGCAAAGCTAATTGCAATTAGGAGACAAAGCAACATGTAGCAGATATCATTCCGAGCAATAAATCTTTCAACATTGGGCGCTACCCATTAATATGCTTTGAAAACAGACTTGTGCAGGCCAATTGACGTGTGCCTTCCACCTGGGTGTGTGTGAGAGGGTGTGTATACATGCATATGCACTGTGTACAGGCAGTGCATGCATTGAATATGTGGTATGATACATCTGGAAATACGGTACATTTATCATCTCCTTAGTTTGTGTATGCATGCATATCTGTTGTATATGAGTCATGCATGTGCATTCAGTATGTTGTGTGTATAATATAATATCTCTTAATGCAATGTATAGCTTGAGTTCTTTAGTTTGTGTGATAGTGTGTATGCATATCTATTGTATATGGGTGATACCTGCATTGTGTGTGTGTGTGATATTATATCTATCAGGCTATGCATATCTGGTGCTCCTTAATTTAGGCAGACTTGACAGTGGGGGAACCCAGGTAGGGTGACCCAATAGCAAGTGTGAAAAATTGGGGCACTTTTTTTTTTTTTTTTCCCTGGGGGCAGTGGGTATAGTTGCCTGTATAAGACACAGCCCCTAATATTGGGATAATATCAGAAAGTCTGGTCACCCTACACTAAGGTGAGGAATCCCAGCATCTTTTTCTCCCAGTAGGAACATAAAAGCAGTGAAGCATTTGCGTTCTTCCTCTTAATGAATGAAAAAAAGTGTGTTAATTAACTCCATGAGCCCCTGATGATCATGACCAATGAGAAAGTTTAATTCTGCAAGAGGTCATGGGACCTGGAGTTTTCATTTGGCATCAAGACATTTAGTTTTAACTAGAAATATATATTTCGTGGGGTCATTCAAACTTGTTTTTCTATAATAATTTTTTTGGGTGTGATTTTTCCCTCCTCCCCCCTCCCCCCACTCACTCCCCTGTCCCTTTTTCTGGAGACAGAACTGCTGTTTTTTCTCTGCTTTCCCCTCCTTTTGTCCTGTTTTCTTCCTGCCTTCTTTCTTTTTCCACCTGTTCAGATCCCATTTACATTTGCACAGCTCAAACCTGTTGCCCTTTGATAAAGGACTGCAAGTTCAAAGATCCCAAATGTTTTCACTGGTCTTGCAGCCCTCAGCACCATCCCATCCTCACTACCTATCTCTCCCCCTCTACTCCCCACCACTTCCCCTCTAGGTTAGCTTTTCCTTGCCAACCCCACATCATTCCTCCTCTCTGGTCCAATCCTCATCCCTCTAGACCATTCAAATCAGCATCCCAGCTCCCTAACTTCAGCGGAAGTTTGTGCTCATTGTTTGGAGGGTCTCATTTCCATCTAAGCTGAACCCTGAAGGGCGATGGGACTTTTCTGCCTTGGAATCTTTTATCATGCTTCTCCCAAGACTTTGAAGTGCCCCAGCTGTAAGTCCCAGAGGTTTAATGGATTCTGGGGTTCTTCAGGCAAGAAGGACCTGCAAACCAGGAAGTGAGAGCATTCTGCAGGCAGAACAGGTGTGGATGCCAAACTACGCAGCGCGAGTGAACTGATAAAATTGTGCTTGTTGCCTAATGTGAGTGAATTGCTTACATTTGTGCACTCAGTCCGTGGGGCTTGACTGGCTGGGTCACCTAGTGTACAGAGCACTGGACTAGGACGCAGGAGACCTTGGTTTTATTCCCAGTTCTGCCACTGGTCTGCTTGGTGACCTTGGGCAAGACACTTCCCCTGTCTGTGCTGCTGTGTTTCCTCACATGTGAAATGTGGATAATGATACTGCCCTCTTTTGTAAAGCACTTTGAGATCAGCTGAGAAGTGCAATACAAGAGCTAGGTATTTATTTTACTGAAGTATTTAGTTTTCAGTTATAAAAAGACTGCTTGCTGTTTCTCAGTGGAGACAACTACAGTATGTTATAGAACAGTAAGTGTGAGGGTTGGGGAGAGTGGCTTCATTGCCAACTACACACTTCTCAGGCCTCTTTTTATACTAAATGGCTTAGTGCGCTGACAGTATGCATTGCTTTAACTTCGTTTATTAACAGTGATCATACCTCTCCCTTCCCATGTGTCTTTACCTCGCTCCCTTCCTGCCTCCCTCTTCAGTGCCTGTGATTTGCAGGCAGATGAACTTTCAAGCCAGCAGCGTAGGACTGTGCATCTTAACCTGTTTCCCAGATATTGACTTGATGGCATAAAACTGAGAAACGAGTCCTCAAAGTTTTGGTCGGTAGTTACCGCTGTTCCCTGACTGCCTCTCTGTTTCAATAAACAATTGATTCAAAACCATGGTTTCTAGTACTGGGGAAAATATTTCATGCTGGGTTTGTAAAAATGATCTAAATGGAACCGACATCCTGGCTATAAAACACCTGTAACATTACACATTTAGTTATGTTACTGGAGACATGAGTTTCTTTAGATTAGTAGTATTTTATTTGTCACTTTCTTCCCCACTCTGAAAGCAAATCTTTCTGTATATGAGGATTTATAGAAATATGTTACTAGCACAAAAAAGTCATGTACAGTAAGACATTGATATAAAGGAGAAATAATATATTGTTTTGGAGTCTTTGGCTGATTCTCTCTTGGTATAATCATCTTAGCTCAGAACAATATATATAAAAATAAACTTCTTTAATAATAATAATAATTATTAATAATAAATTAATAATATCAACAATAATATCTTGCAGTTTTTCAGTACCTTCCTATCAGGCTCTTGGCAGTTTAGACATCTTATTGAATGAAGCTTCACAACATGCCTGGGTAGACTATACATACCCGCCTACCCCCATACCTTTTATAGGCATGGAAACATAGGCACAAAGGGGTTGATTCTGTAAGGTGTTATCAGTGGCGGATTAGTCACTGGGCCAACGGTTCCATGCCCAGGGGCCCTGGCCAATTGGGGGACCCCAGAAAATGGGTGCCCCAACCCCGCTCGGCCTGCCTGGCGCTCCTGCCAGGAAACGGGGCAAGTCCCCACGCCCCGACCCTGCTCCCCTTTAGGAGTGCCAAGCAGGTGGGGGAAGCCCCCACCCTCTGACCCCAATCCCTGGCAGAAGTGCTGGGAGCGGGTCGGGGGGACTGCAGGCGGAAGGGGTAGGGAGGGGCCTCCACTTGCTCTGGCCCAGGGCCCCACAAAACTATAATTCGCCTCTGGGTGCTGTGCAGTCTGGCCCTGATCCAGCAGTGGAGCTTTCTCGCATGCTTGGAGTTAAATTTGTGCTTAAATGCTGAGCATTGTGGCCCCAGTCCACCAAAGCATCTTTCAGAGTCAAGCCTATAGACTTGCCCCCATGGTCCCAAAGTGAATAGAGAGCACAGCTGGGAGGTAGAAGCCAAGAGTTTTGAGTTCCTATCTTGTGTTTTAGTCACCATCTTTATCTGTTAGACTAAGGCCACTGCCCGGGTTAAGGCTGGCTGAAGGTTAAGTAAAGTATTTCATTGCTCTGTGTAAACTGGGGGCGTCTTCTCCTGATTCACATGCTTGTCTCATTCTTGAAGCCATCATGGCTGCTTGACCAGCAGGCAGAAGGAGAATTCGTTCAGCTTTTAGAGTCACAACCGTACTATTCCTTGCGTGGCCGGCGGGATCTCTGATGGGGGAGGACACTTCTTTCCCCATTGTGGGGGAGGGTTGGAGTGATATGATGATTCTCGCAACACACCTAATCCCCCTGGGAAAATGAAAAGATGAAAGAAAAAAGTGATATTTCCCTGTACGGGGATGCAGAGAATTCTGTTTCAAAAGCCATGGCAAGGAAAAGCCAGGCATTTCTCAAGAGCTCAGTGGTCTCGCATCAGATGAGAAGATCATCCTTTTGGAAAAAAAACAAGTGGAGTGTTGCATAGATATCAGCTTTGCTCAGCAGATTAAGGAAAACTTGCTCATCAGTAACTGATTGCCATGTGCATCTATATTATGTAGATGAAATTAATCAAGGCTAAGGGTTAAAGTTTCCATTTGTTCTTTTTGAGAAATCATCTGGAGTAGTTCGGGAGGGAGGTAAATTGCTTTAAACATTCCCCCCCCCCCCCGAAGCTTTCTTTTCTTGTCAGAATACTGCCTAGAATCTTAACACAGTGTTGACACTGATTGGACAGGGTTATTATGAAACAGTAGTTGACACGAGCTATTCAATTACTAAGTAGTGGTCTACTTAAAATATGTCGTCCTGCACTGTACGCGCCACAAACTTTTTTGCAGGGGTTTGTTTGTGTGCGCAGCTGGGGGAAAATATGAACCCTTGAAGAACAGGAGGAGGATATATTTGTTTCCAGTTGTATCTGACTCTGTGGTCTGATGTCTTTTCACACTGGCCTCTGACCTGTCTGCCTCCAAATAGTTTTTTCTTTCTATTTATCTTGTTTGCAGGTGTGTGCTTGGAAAAGCGCTGGGTTGACAGTGCTGTAAAAGCCCCTCTAACGACACCTCTACCTCGAGATAACGCTGTCCTCGGGAGCCAAAAAATCTTACCGCGTTATAGTGAAACCGTGTTATATTGAACTTGCTTTGATCCACCAGAGTGCGCAGCCCCGCCCCCCCGGAGCGCTGCTTTACCGTGTTCTATCCGAATTTGTGTTATATCGGGTCGCGTTATATCGAGGTAGCGGTGTATTAAACAGGCGCCATATGGGGTAGTGGTGCTAACCCGAACCTGATAGGACTACCCTCCTCTACTGCAGTCACATTTTTTTCCTGCCATCTTTCAGCTGCCAGTCAGTGCTATTTGTGATGTGGAGACCTGCTGACTAGGAATGGGATTGAGATCTCCCATATATTTTTGACAAGAACAGCCATTAGCTGTTAATGATGTTTGGTCAGACATGCCCTAGTGGTGAAAGTCCCCAGTCTCTTGTTACCTAGTCCCTGAGCCATTAGATCTTTCCTTCCCAAGTGAGCAAAGCGCGAGCGCTTCTGCTTGGCTCTACAGTGCCCGGGAACTGCTGTTTTGTAGGCAGAAAGCTGCAGCTGTATGCAAATATGTCAACGATCGAAGATACGTAGTCAGTTTTGCCTAGCGTCTTTGCTCTGAGATTACGGGATTTTAATTGGGACGGTTATAACTTTAATCACACAAACATGGGGAACAATTCTTGGTTGAGATTTTTGAATCAACAGAAGCTGGAAAAAAATCAAGTCATTCAAGTGCCTCAGTATAGATTCCAGAATCTAACTTTAGGCATGCAGGTTGGAAAATCTTGGCCTTTGTGGTTATCATCCAAGAGGTCGCTCCACACTGGGAGCAGATCCTGTATAAGTTTCATAGCTCCACTGCTTTCAAATGGGGCTGTGACAGTTGACAGCAGCTGAGGATCTGTCCCACTCTGTGTGTGAGCAGACATTGCTTTTCACAGTCCCATCCGACTTCCGTACAAAGCCTTTCTCTTTGCTAGCCCTTCTCTACTTGCTAAAGCTCGGACAGATAATAGCTGTGCTCCCTTGCAGTATGTTTTGGAAAGCTCCACGGCTCAAGTTTCTCAGCTTGACATATTTTCTCCAGCTGTAGCTGAAAGGGCCCTTCCTATGCATATAACTTGTAGATCCGTGCTTCCAAGTCGCCTGTGAACATGGTCCTCTATAAACACAATCCCTCATAAACATACGCCTTACGGTAGGACAAAATTTCTGTGGTCATAGTTTCTTTTCTTGGCAGATCTCATTTCATTGCAGGAGTACAGTATAATTTAATCACCAACATCAGTAAATCTTGGTAATGGCTAGTCAATGATGCATTCCCACTAAATATTCTTACAGTATCTTTGATTGTGAGGTCTCTGGGGCAGAGAGCCTTATCTGTGTTCTTTGTTCAAGGTGACATTTAAAAAACCTCGTTGATAGAGGAGCACAAGTCGTCTTATTTTCCAGTGGGACTTGGGCCCCTAAATCTCTTTGGCACTTTTGAAAATCCTACCCATAGTGCTGAGTTGAATTGGACCTCCAAACGCCTGTTTGTGGTCCTGAGGTGCTACTGCAATAGAAATAAAAATAACTAAATTGAGATAATTTAAATGATAGACAAGGAAAGTGAGGTAATATCTTTTATTGGACCAACTTCTTTTGGTGAGAGAGAGAAGCTTTTGAGCTTACAGAGAACTCGTCTTCTGGTCACTATGTAAGCTGGAAAGTTTGTCTCTCTCACCAACAGAAGTTGGTCCAATAAAAGATGTTCCCTCACCCACCTTGTCTCTCTTAACATCCTGGGACCAACCTGGCTACAACAACACTGCCTACATCATTTAAATGTTGTCGAACAGTAGCCAGACCTGCACGTGAGCTAAGTTTTCTGCACTCTGTGGAGAATTTAGTTTTATTTAGACCATATAGTAAAAAGAAGCTAAAGTAACCAGGTAAACTTAAAGTAGATTTTTCTCTCCGCTCCCCCATCTCCTCAATGTTTCAGTAATTCAGGAAACTGTTTACTAGAACATGGCAATAGAAAACAGCTGAGAGGGAGGTGGTATATACCTAATTCCGGTAGTGTTGGGTGAATGGCTCTCTAGAGGACAAGTTCTTACTGGTGAATTTCATTGTAGCCTTTAATATTCATTGAATTGAATTGACCAGATTTTTTCTCCCCCAAAAGATCTTGACACCCACATTTGGGGGCAGTTTTTCAAGAGAATGGTTCTCCCATTTAGGCACCTAAACAAAGTTCTCAATATCCAGCAGCTCCTACTGAGAACAGCGTTGTCACTGACTGACAGCTTTTTGGGGTGACGTTAGCAGAGAGGCGAAGGATGTTTGGGCATGGAGGATGAGCGGCCCTTGTTCTGAGAGAGCTGATCCCTCTCAAAAAGGGTTACAGTTTGACTCTGGGAGCCATGGGGAAGTCTTGGGTACTAATGCAACTATTGCTTCTGCTGTACCTGTGACGGAATAAAGAACTTGAGTTTTTTTCACTAGTAGCCACAGAGACTCTGCAGCAGGAACCAAGTTGACAATTTTATTTGAGATACCTAAGGGAGAACAGAATCCAGCTCCCTTGTTGCTCAGTGGAGCTACACTGATCTACTGTCACAAGAATCTGGCCCAGCATGTTTACATGGCCTAAAAGAGCCACTTGATACATCAATTTCACAGTGCTACGTTTTTGTGACTTGATACTAATCGGACAGGGTAAAATTCACTCCTGTGCGGAGGGCAAGTACAAGCCATGTGCACCATTTAAGTCCCACCTAAAACCTATTTTGAGTGCTTAAGTACATTATAAGTGGCACATAAGCCATGTGCTGACTCTCAGGATAGGAATGAATCTCACCCATTGTACATAAACTCCAGTGTCTGTTTTATAGCAAATAAAACACAGCTCTAGCTCTCACCATGAAAAACCATCATTTGCCAACCACCTAGTGATAATGGGGATATGATGCTTTTCTCCTCTATTCAAAGAACAGTAAATAATTGGCAGCTCTTGGTAAATGTTGACTCTTTCATAGAAGCTGTTGCATTCATTTAAAAAAAAAAAAAAAAAAAGCCTTTTGGAACTTGTTCGTGGAGTCCCAGACTCAGCAAACGTTGGAGAATTCTTGCCTTTGGTTTGGTATTCTGCTGAAGAGTTCTGATAATTTAGTTACAAGATCACTTTCCCCATTAGGTGAGTTATTGTTGTTTTTAATCATAGGTTATATGGTAGCCAGAATGTACAGCACAATGGAGTATGAAATATATTTCAGCGCATATACTAAAGATAATTTTTCCAATTATAAACCAATTTAGAAGACAATAGACCCCAAGAGTGATGAAATGTCAAACTGCAGATTAGGTGAGCAAGCTATAATGCTTTTGCTTATATATACACACACATACACACACATGTAGAGAGAAAGAGATCCTGAGAAACATTTTAGCTTTATATCTAATTAGTTTCCTCTCAATTTAAATTACTTTCCCCAATTTGTGATGCAGATAAAACAGTTTTACACCTTAGTCCTCCAGTCAAGCTCTGTCAAACTGAAATGCCTGGGAAGTGAAGGCTGAATGAATGTCTCATGTACACACCGTTAGCTGAGATTATAAACAACTAACTCCAGAGACACCCACCTTATAGTAGCTCCATCTAGGTTGAATTTCCCTAGTTTGTTCATGAGAAGGTCATGCGCGACAATATCAAAAGCTTTACTTAAGTCAAGATATACCACATCTATCGCTTCTCCCCTATCCACAAAGCTCGTTACCCTGTCAAAGAGAGATATCAGGTTGGTTTGACACAATTCGTTTTTGACAAATCCATGCTGACTGTTACTTATTATCTTCTAGATGTTTGCAAATTGATTGCTTAATTATTTGCTCCATTATCTTTCCGGGTAAATAAGTTTGACTGGTCTGTAATTCCCCGGGTTGTCCTTATTTCCCTTTTTATAGATGGGCACTATATTTGCCCTTTTTCCAGTCTTCTGGAATCTCTCCTGTCTTCCATGACTTTTAAAAGATAATCTCTGACCCTGCTGCCGTGTACTTCTATATAGGTGATTTTTACTCCTAAGAGAACCACATCTGTTGGGTGACCCCAAATTAAATACACTTTTTACTTCATAGTGGGATGTTTTTTTTTTTTTAAATGTAATGGCACACTCAAAATTACTTCATCATCACTGACCGGGAAATGTAAAGTTTACCTGTGTGAAGTTTTAGTAGTCCATGCTTCCCAAAACAAGAAGGGTTCAACAAGAAAAGCCGTATGAAAATAACAGTAAGAAAACCATCTTTTTAAAACCTTGACCTTAAATTGTTCTGATAGGTAACCGCCAAGTTAAAAAAGATTTTGACCTTTTCTTATCAGAAAATGTGAATAGATACTTTGAGAATCAGAAATGCTTTGACACTTGCAAAGTCCCTAATTACTTTAAATGCCATTTATTTTTAAAAAATCACTGGATCAAGTTATCAAATAATTCTAGTGGAAAAACAACAAACCTAGGATTAGCACTGATAAATTACAAATATTCAAGGAAATTAAGGGGGGGGGGGCTGGCTCTTCCAAACTGGAAACTCTGTAAGCTTGCACCATTACTATGTGAATGGCGACACTTCACTTCTATCCCACATCATGTATTGTTGATATGACACATGATTGAATAGGACAGGCGTTTCATCTTTCAGATTGACTCTTTAGCCTATTGTTTAAGCCAGGAATTACCCAATATGGCTAAAAACAATCTGATTATGATCCAACCTCTGCAAAATTGGCATGAAGTCAGAAAACTCCTCTCTAAAGCCACGTTTCACTACCACAGGACTATTACAGGACTCGCTCAATTTCAGCCTGCAGAGGCAAATACATTTTTCAAAACGTGGGCCCATAAAGGGATTATAACCTTAAACAACTCTCCTCAGTAACAGTCTCATGTGCTTCGATTAACTGCAGCAACAACGTAGTATAGGAACAGAACAATTTTGCAGGTACTTAAAATTAACAGACTTCATAACCAAAGTTGCATCCCTCTCTCTGTTATCATTTCCTGCAATAGCCACAGAGAGACACCTTCAGTGTGCAAACAGCCATAAGCATTTTATTTCCAAACTTTACATAATCCTCCAGAATACGGTGGATGAGCAATTTAGAACAAAGACATGGATTCAGAAAGAGTGGAGGCTGAATGCTACCATTCGTAAACATGAATTTGCAATGGATTCACACAGTATTCTTACCCAGACCATCATTCCTCTACCGTTTAAAAAAAAAAAAAGATAATTGGTTAAAAAAATTATTTCCCTGGCAAAATTTTGTTTGGATGAAAAATTTAATTCAAATATTGAAATTAGAGATATTTTGAAATTTTAAATAAGAAATTTAAGCTCTATTCTTAAAGTTTTTCTCTGCTCTTCATTGTCTCTACATTGAAATGACTCCTGAGCAACAATGGCAATTATTTTCTTCCCCAAATGGTGCTGGTTTTATATGGGGAAAAAATTACATAAAATTTAAAAACCAACAAATACCAAAACCAAACACACTCGTCCATTCTCTTCTCTGCTGCCTACAACCACTGAGCTATCAAGTCATCTTCCCACCCTTACTGCCACCACCAGCCCTTTATGTTTCTTCTGAAGTACTCTTAGATTTTGACTGTGATACTTCCAGTATTGGAATATTTCTGTGAACTGTGTTACAAAATTGCATTGTAAAAGATTGTGTTCGATGTCCTTCCTGTGAGTAGGATGGCGAGGGTAGCTGGCTTCCATGTCGCACTTGGAATAAGGTGATAATTTTGGGGTTCTTGGTCAACGCTTTTGGTTTCAGCTCTCTGGATAATCTCTGCTACTTGGATTTATTTTATCCCAGTGAAGACTAGCCTCAGAACACATCTGTCTGGCTAATGAGAGAGAGTTTACTGGTTAAAGCCTGAGTCCTAGGCTTTGTCTGTAATTGGGATTAGTCCCAATTCACCCATCCAATGGCTGGAAGCCAGCGAAGCTGAAAATTACACTGGTTAAACCTTCATATGCTTGAAATTGGGGTAGGCTTCCCCCATTGCAAATCACAACTATCCTTGTCTGCCCCAGCTACATAAATTGCTGGCCACCAATCCCACGTCTAGACAAGGCTTGAGAATCAGGACTCTTGGGTTACATTCCCACTCTGTTTACTTGCTGTCTGACCTCAGGAAGTCCCTTATCTCACTGTGGTTGTGAGTTTTCATTACTTTGTGTCTGCAAAGCACTTTGAGGTCATTATCTGAAAAATGCTGCCCTTCAAACCATTATGTCTGTTACAACCACATGCTATCAGTCATTCACATTCGTCAAGTAATTCATAGTCCTAGGCAGAGCAGGTAGAAAGTGGAAATAATAAATTGTGCACAGTTTGGAGGTGTGGTTATAGCTTTTCTTTTCTTTTCTCCCCCTTTTCTTTTCTTTCCTTTTTCCTTTTCCTTTTTCTTTTTTCTGTAGGACAAAAGAAAAAGACATTCCTTGGGGGCCCCCTTTCGGAGGGGAGGGGGAGAATTAAAAAAGCGTAGACATAAGATGGTTGAAATCCACAGACATCAGGCCCCATATTTGCTGCTGGGAGGGAAGGGAAGGGGTAGCCCAGTCCCCCCCCCCCCCAACAGAAATGGTCATCATCCTTGTGCCCCTTAAGCTGCAGGTGGGTGAAGTCCTCTAACACAATGTCATTGTCCTGCCCATAGTTGGTTTCATACTTGATGAGATTGGCGTTGATGGGTACATCCGTCTCTGGGACAGCTGACTGGGGCCATGACAGAGTGAATTGCTCTGGGGGCTTGGGGTGCATTAGCATGAAGGGAAGCGCCACAGGCACATCCTCACCCTGACACAGGACCAGCTTTACCTTCACATGGTACAAGACTAGGAACCCCGGTACC
This sequence comes from Terrapene triunguis, assembly GCF_002925995.2. Taxonomy (NCBI): domain Eukaryota; kingdom Metazoa; phylum Chordata; order Testudines; family Emydidae; genus Terrapene; species Terrapene triunguis. The sequence goes on from NW_020664582.1 coordinate 11,899,708, forward strand.
TCCTTATTGGCCCCTTCCTTGACTATGGTGCTGGAGGCCAGGTTGGTGTGTTTGAGTTTCCCATCCAGTGCCAAGCCCCACTTCTCATGGTTGTTAGCAGGGATGTTGGGGTGTAGATCTTGCAGAAGATGGAGCTGGGATACAACTGCTCATCATGTCCAGTCTTGGCCACAGGACATTTTCTACTGGGTGGTGCCACACCTGTGATCTTGATCTTCTTGATGCTCTTGCTTGAGTTGGTGTTCTGGACATTCACATTAACTGGCTCCGTGGGGTAGCTTGTGGCATGGGTAGAAGGAAGACAAAGAAATCTCGTATTTAAGCATGTCAGGGTTGGAAGAATTGCTAAGGCAACAAATTACTTGTATTCATTCGCTGAGGGGAGCATGTATCACAAAGCAATTGAACTGTCTTTTCAGGAAAACATAGATTGCAAAAGCAGACTTAATTTTGTGCTTCTTTTCTACCAAAGAGCTGCTTTCTGAAACCACTTCCCACCTTGCAACACATGTCTGGGCATTAAAATGTTGTGCATTTGCTTGTCATTACAAATACTTGCTTTGAATGAATCTATTGAAACAGTGATTTTATTTTATTTTATTTTATTTACCCTTCTGTCTTGCTTCCAAAAGAAGTAGCTTTTTCTTTCTTGGTCGAATCTAAAGAATGATGATGATTTCAAATATTACTTAGAATAATTGCCTTCCTCCCTCTTTTGTATGACACCAGAGCTTTGGCTCAATCTTAAATCAAATGCAACAGGCAAGAGGGCTCTTCACAGGCTGGCAAAATCCTTTCGTTGCAAGTCGGCTTCAGCCAATTCTTATTTGTAAATGACAATTTTCTACAGGAAAATATATGCTTGGACATCAGTTGTAGAATCCCAGATTGCAGAGAGGAAAGGAATAATTGAATTCTGATACCACCCACACACACACACACACACACTCGCCCCCCCCCCCCCCGCCAATAAATAAATAAAATTAAGTCTCTAAACCATGGTTGTGGTGACAGTTTGGGGAAGTATCTATAGTAGATTTTGATAGCATTGGAAATTGGAGTGAAGTTTACTTTTTTCTATACTCCAGGTTTTTTGTTCAGAGTCTGAGCTTGGTAGAGGTGGAAGGCTGTCTTTAGTCATCCAATGGATCCAACTGGGCAGATTCTGATTTTTGGAAGCACCATTGATTCCAATGGGATCTGATTTGCAGGACAGAGCCTTGTGTTTGTAACAGTGTTTGAGCGTTGTTACGACCAAGCATAACTTGTATACGTGCCTAACGTGGTTGGAATCTGTGTCAGAAGCCTTGTTGCTCAGACAGTAGTTGCAGCTCCAAGGTTACGGCTGTGTCAATTATAATTGGACATGGTTTTGATGTGGGCAAGGCAGTATCAAAGCAAAGGTACTGTGTGGAGACAGCATTTCTCCCCCGCTACACTTTAAGCATAGAGAGATTATCTACTTTACTAGAGGACTGTTGGCTAAAATCCAACCTGGTTTCTCTTGTAGGCATGGTTAACTTTGAAAGCACACACCCGAGTGTGTGGCTTTTTTGTTGGGAGCAGAGAACAAGTAAATGGAATCTAATTATCCCATGCTTTTATAATGTGGAAGGCTCTGAGGGTTTGTCTGCATGTGAAAATTAATCTGGAATAAGGTAAAGAGCATGTTAAATCTAGATTAAGCTAATTCAGAGGGCAGCACTCTTAATCTGGAGTAAGTGTCCATTTATGGAGTTAATCAACAATAACTATTCCAGAGTCCCTGTATAGACAAGCTGTTAGTAAATTCTGTAGCCATTTACACCAATCAGTTAGAGTAGTGTACCAATATCTGTAATTTAAGGCAGTGCTTGGTAGAATGGCCCAGTAACTGAGGTTCTTGTCTTGACTGTGCATGCCTGGAGTTTACAACACTATTTTTTTAAAGCAAGAGTCTTCTGGTCCTTCCTTGGGTGCACACACAAGCCAGTGGCTTTTTTATTTTTTTCTTAGCCATCTTTGGGAATGTTTGTCTTTATGCTGGAGGGATCATGATTAAGGCTCCCAGAGTGCTGTCTAGAAAACTGTTAATTTGTAGGCATCTGACTTTTCAGCTATTTGAGACTTCCTGGTTGGTTTGAAGCAAGATTGATTGATTGTGCTTTTCTTTGTGTATATCCTTAGGACCTTAAGAGTTTGTAATACCAGCTCAAACCTAGTTTGGGATCCTGCTTTAGCCCAAGGCTAGTACTTGATGCCTCAAATGAAGAGAAAGTTCCCATGTGTTTTTGCTGTAAGGAATGGAGGGATTCCTTTCCGACTCCTTGTAGATTTACAGCAAGGAACATGGGATTCAATTTTGCTTGCCTTAGGCCTTGTCTGTATTGGAGACTTGACCCAGTTTCAGTCAGTCGTGGCTAGTCACCAGTGTAGTAGCACCAATACAAAGCCTTAGCATAGACCAGGGGTAGGCAACTTATGGCACGTGTGCCAAAGGCGGCACGCAAGCTGATTTTCAGTGGCACTGCCCGGGTCCTGGCCACCGGTCCAGGGGGCTCTGCATTTTAATTTAATTTTAAATGAAGCTTCTTAAACATTTTAAAAACCTTATTTACTTTACATACAACAATAGTTTAGTTATATATTATAGACTTATAGAAAGAGACCTTCTAAAAACGTTAAAATTATTACCGGCACGCGAAACCTTAAATGAGAGTGAATAAATGAAGACTCGGCACCCCACTTCTGAAAGGTTGCCGACCCCTGGCATAGACAGTCAAAGACAGACTATTTTCACCAATGGCGATTATTCTTGCTTGAATCTAGACTAAGCTCCACCAACACAAATAATGGCTGTGCCAGTCTATATTAGGGGATTTGCACTGTTGTAGCTATCCTCTTGGCTGGCGAGTGTGGCCAAATCCTCCGTGTAGACAAGAAACTAATTTGCGTAATTTTAAACTTTGCCAATTGTCATAAAATATATCTGGCCCTTTAAAAAAAAATCCAGCCCCTGCATTTCAGTTGAATAGTTGCAGAAATGAATTACCCAGGCTGACTATCCATGCTGCTATTTCCTTTTATTGGTTCTATATTTACCAGCCATTAATTTAACAGACTCCTTGTTCTCAGGTTATGGGGCAAAGTAAAAAGGAGTGAGTGATGCATTTTTCACTATACCCTTTGTAAGTTTGAATGCCTCTGCCAAGCCCATTCTGTGTCTGATGGAACACATAAAACCAGGTTCTTTTATACGTGGCATTTCTATGTACCCATTTTAGCTGTGCTTTCAGTTAGTAAACAGCCATAAACTTTCAAAATATATGTTGGGTCTGATACTGTCTGCTAGTTCTTTTCACCAGCATTAAGGATCTTTTTCTGTATTGTCTGTCTTACTCTTCATTCAGACTCCAAAATAGCTAGGCCATACAGAAGAAAGTGGCATTAAAGTGCAGAAGGTAGCAGCTTGCTTACTGAGCCAGTCATCTCTCTGGGATCATATGACATTAGTGCTCCTGATGTGCATTGGCTGCCTGTTGATGGAGTTTAAAGTTTTGATTCTGCCCTATAAAGCCCTAAATGTCCACCTCTTTCCCCATGCCATACTGCCATAGCTGCTGTTAACAGGGGCTAGGGTGACCAGATGACCTGATAAAATCAGGGCTGTCCCGATATTTAACCCTTTGTCCTGCATCCCCAATCAATGTACGATCGGGACGCCATTTGTCCCGATATTCAGGTAAGGAGGCGAGCGGGAGGGAGGCGCTGACTCCGTGGGTGTTCCAGGGTTGGAGCACCCATGGGGAAAAATTGCAGCCAAGCTCCCACCACCTCGCGTCCCCCCTTCCCCCCCCCCCCCTTCCAGCGCTTCCCGCTGCCTAACAGCTGTTTGGTGGCGCTTAGCGCTTTCCAGGAGGGATGGGGAGGAGTGGGGACGCGGCAGAGAAGAGGCAGGGCAGGGGCGGGGACTTGGGGGAAGGGGGTGGAATGGAGGCGGAGCGAGGGCGGTGCAGGGGTGGGAAGAGGCGGAGGGTGGGCGAGCACTCACCTGGCAGAGGGGAAATCGGCGCTGTAGGGGTGAGTGGCGGGCGGGGGGGTGAAGAGGCGAGCGAGCAGCGGGCGGGGAGGTGAGGAGGCGAGTGGTGGGTGGGGGACTGAGGAGGGATGTAGCAAGCCAGCAGGGGGCCGGGGGATGAGGAGGGGCGCGGTGGTGGGGGGCGAGTGGGGAGGGGCCAGGACCTGGGGCAGAGTGGGGGCGGAGCCTGGGAGGAACGGGGGTGGACTGTGGGCAGGGCTCACGGAACCCCAGTGTGTCCCAATATTTTAGTGTTGCGATCTGGTCACCCTAGCAGGGGCGCTTGAGATGGATCTCAGGTGTTACAAAAGGGGAGCTGCTGGCAGGGCATTCTCTGTTGAGGGCTCCAGGACTCTGGAACTTGCTCTCCACCTCTGATTGGAAATAGTCCAAATTTGATGACCTTCTGGGCATGCTGAAAAAGACACATGTTCTCCACCTGAGGTTCTCCACCTCTTTCTTTCGGAGGCCCCCCCCCAACATGCTATAAAAACTCCACGGCCCGCCTGTGCCACAGTAACTGATTTTCTGCATATAAAAGCTGTGGCCGGTGTTAGGGGGTAGCAAGCAGGGCAGTTGCCTGGGGCCTCATGCCATGGGAGCTCCCACGAAGCTACATTGCTCAGGCTTTGGCTTCAGCCCCAGGTGGCAGGGCTCAGGGCCCCGGGCTTCAACCCCATGTGGCGGGGCTTCAGCTTTCTGCCCTGGGCACCAGTGAGGCTAATGCTTGTCTGGCTTGGCAGCCCCCCTGAAGCCTGCTCGCGGCCCCCCAGGAGGCCCCGGCCCCTGGTTGAGAACCACTGTTCTGCAGAGCTTTTGGAGAGGGCTGAGGGCATGCTTCCTAGACTATGAAGAGGCGAAAAGAAATTTCTGTAGGTGGCTGCCTGAGCTCCTGCTGAATTGATTATTTTAATGCTGCTGTGATTTAAATGGCATTGTTAATGGGTGGCTAGGCGTCTCTTTAGTTATTCTAAAATCTAAATAAAGTGGGCAGTTTCCTTTTAATCTGATCCATGGACAGTAATAACACAGTTTTAATGGTGAGTAGAGTTGGCAGGTGTCCGGAAAGCCTGGTTGAAAAGGGACCACTGACCCTGGCTGCTAAAAGTCCAGTCGGCGGTGCAGCAGCAGATCTAAGGCAGGCTCACCTGTGTGCCCTGGCTCCACACGGCTCCCGGAAGCTTCTGGCATGTACGGCTCCTAGGCGTAGGGGCGGCCCCGAGGCTCCGCGTGCTGCTGCTGTCCCCGCTCCGAACGCTGGCTCCGCAGCTCCCGCTGGCCCCTCCGCCTAGGAGCTGGACATGCCAGCCGCTTCTGGGAGCTGCCTGCCCTCACCCCCTGCCCCAGCCCCGTGAAAGGGAGTGAGCGTGGGGAGAGAGCGAGCGACGGAGGGATGGGGGATGGAGTGAGTGGGGAGCAGGACCTCAGAGAAAGGGCGGGGCCAGGGTGTTTGGTTTTGTTGCAATTAGAAAACTGGCAACCCTAGCAGTGAGGGTAATTAACCATTGGAACAACTGGCCAAGGGCTGTAAAGGCTTCTCCATCCCTGGCAATTTTTAAATCCAGATATGCTCTAGTTCAAACAGGAATTAATTCAGGGGAAATCCTATGGCTTGTGTTATAACAGGAGGTCAGACTCACTAGAGAATCACAGTGGTCCTTTCTGGCCTTGGCATCTATGAATCCCTTACGTGCAATATAATCGCTGATCACCTGCTTGTGTCCTTTTGAAACTACAGCTAGTAGGCACAGGAAATCTGATCCTATACTGTAACTTTTTTCAGTTATGTTTGCATTGAGAACCACAATAAAAACATTTATTAAAAAAAAATATCTGAGGGGACTAGGACATTATTATCGAATGCCTATACCCAGCCTCCCCTCAAACAAAACAAAACAAGAAATACCAAATATAATTGAATAGATTCTCAATTGCTTTCGTGAAGAAATATTCTCATTAACTTGGTTAGGGATGGCATTTGAAAAATATTTCTTTTTTTTCACATAATGTTTTGAATAATCTGGTTAACTGTGTGCTTGTTTTGTAATTTCTTACAGATGGTCACAAGAACAAAGAAAATATTTGTAGGTGGATTATCTGCTAATACAGTAGTGGAAGATGTAAAGCAATACTTCGAACAGTTTGGCAAGGTGAGTGCCAGCACAAGTCAACACTGCATAGTTTGAATTCCTTCTCTTTTTTAAGTCTATTTTGAAAAACTGCAGCAAGAGTCACAATCAAATGTGAAGCTAACTTTTGCCTTTAGGTACATTTATTGAAATCAGACTAGTATTTCCTTTTGTATTTATAATGCATATATTTAAAAAAAAAAAAAAGTTTTACTGTTGACAGCTTTGTTTCTTCAATAAAAGTTAGTAACTAAATCATTAAAAGTTGCATGTGTGTATCTCAGGGAAGAATGTGGTGCTTGGATACGTGATGATATAATATTTCATACATCATAAAATCAGCTTTCCATTTAACAGAAATTTCAGTGGTAAAAGGGGTGTGTGTGTGAGATACAGAGAGTTCATGTGGAGTCATTAAATTATGACAATAGCTGATAACAGAGCTTTAGGAATAACAGAAGTCCTGTGTGTAACACCAGAATGTCTATTTGATTTTCTTTTAAAAAAGTTCCCTGAGCCAGGTCCTTTTTGGATGTTGCAGAAACATCCTGTGAAGTGACATAGGACCACTGAAGAAGCCCTGAAACTACCAGAATGTTAGAAGGGGATATTTTCAAGAAAGGAACAAATTTAGCCTCAATCTTGCAACTGGATCTTTGCAGACAGGCCTGTATGCTAGCATGGTGTCCCACTGACTTAAACTGGGCTCTATACGAAAGGGCTTCTGTGTCCACAAGGATTCTGTTTCAGGATTGGGGCCGTGTGGGAAACCAGAGAAAGCTGTTGTAGAGCAGTTGGATCCCTGAGACTTTCTGAACAGATCATTTCAAGTCCAAAGTTGCGATGACTCCAACCACTCAAACAGCAGCTTGCTGAGTCTGCAGTGCCGTCTTTGTCTCTAAAGGACCCCTGTCAATTTAATAATCATACCTCTGTCTGAAATTATTTTTACCTGCAACTGTTACAGTAACATTTAAGATTATGAAAACTCTGATCAGAGAGAATATTTTTCTCTCTTTCCCCCGTTTTCTTTGCTTTGCTTTGCACATAGTCATTTTGTTCCCCTTTTTGTCTGCATGGATCAATCACACAGCAATGCAGGAGGAGGCAGGTTAAATTTAAATTAGGGCAAAGTGGTTGTAAAACCACAAAAGATGTTAGCAGGATTCAGGGGCAGGTGCAATACTTGGAAAGACTTTTAACTTTTTTTTCTTAATTGATTAGGTTTCAAGTTGATTGTCCTCTTAAGAAGTGGCCTACAAAAGAAGGCAAGACCCTTCCCAAAATGCATTGTTTTGCAGGAGGCTCCCAAGTCAGAAGTAATGTGACGAGGTTATGCAATGGCAAGTTTATGCAGTGTTCTTTGGGATATTCCAGTTTTAATTCTTCCAAACCTGCCACTGAAATAGAACCGAAGCAGTATCACTTGAAAACCCAATGGGCCACTTAAGTCATGCAAACTTTAGGACTCTCTAGCTTCCAGAAAGTTACTGTCCGCTGCAAAGTTTGGGTGACCCTGCTCTAAAGGATCTACAGCTTTCTGTCCCCTTATTAAGCCAGCATAATGTTCCCTTGTTATCCATGAGCATTAAACAAAGGTCTTCTGACCATGATTCTTGATTGGTACAAGAGATCCATTTGGGAGACTTTAGGTGCCATCTTGCTGAAAACTCTTTCAGACACTTTAAACAAGTTACTCTTGAATTTGCTCTTAAAAGCAGCAGGTGAGGTAGGCAAAGCAGAATGTGTTTCACGAGTCATCTTTTCTCTCCTTATCTCTCTTGCTCTGAAATTAAATACTGTGCCTAAACCCCACCTCATTCTATTCCTTTTGGTTAAGTCCTAAATGACTTGGGATCTTCCTATCCAATAGATGGCATCTCTCGCCATGTCACACTGCAGAATCTGCAATCAGCAGAGGCATTTGAGCTGGATCCAACCTTGATTTTCTAGGGAGGGGTTTGATAGTTCATTCTCTCTGGGGGACCCTCCACTTTGGAACCAGCTCCCTCCTGCTCAAGAAAATATTTCTGGTCTTTTGGTATGCAGGGTAGGCTGCATGGTGCGTTTCTTTGTTCGGACAGCTGTGAAGGGATAAGATCTGTGCAAGGGAAGAGAGTTTTGTGATGCATGGGGGGGCTGCATTCTGGTCAGGGCAGAAAGACCATTTCATTTTTTTGTTGCTATAAATAACTTGTGTCAGGAGTGCCTAGAGCTTCAGAGAGCTGCCCCTTTTGCATTTTTTTTTAATTAGTCCAAAATACGTTGGGAAGAACTTGTTGCTATTAATCCATCACCATATGATGGCCTTTGAATGCTAGTGCATGCAGTGACTACCATAATTCATTGGGAATTCTTGCACCATTGTTATTCTTTACTTGTAAACCAATTGCTCCAACAGGTTGCATTCTGCAATACCCTTAGCAATGCTCTGGGCAACATCCTAGAAACTGTTTGAGCTGTTTTATATTGGCCTCGTAGGGTGAGCTGATCTTTGAGATGGGGAAAAAGTGGACTTCCATTGCCACGGAGTCTCAGGCCTCCAGCTATTGACTGGCACGGCTGCCCAGAGGGGGGGACAAGTGGGGCAATTTGCCCCGGGCCCCGCAGGGGCCCCCATGAGAGTTTTTCGGGGCCCCTGGAGCGGGGTCCTTCACTCGCTCCGGGGGCCCCGGAAAACTCTCGTGGGACCCGGGCCCCCGGAGCTTCTTCCGCTCCAGGTCTTCGGCAGCAATTCGGTGGTGGGGGGGTCCTTCCGCCCCGGGACCCACCGCTGAAGTGCCCCCAGGCCCCCTGAATCCTCTGGGCGGCCCTGTTGACTGGCACTAAAGCCCTGATAGTCTGCCAACAAAATCTGGGAATTCAGTTGTGTGATCATTGATGATTTGGTTGTAGACTTGCAGGAGGACACATCAGGTTCCCCAGAGCAGCTTTCAGTCCCTGTTGGACGTTTTTAAATAACCTCTGAGAGCCTCGGCTACACGTTATTTTGTTGCGGGCAGAGGAGTGGTGCTTATAAATTGTTACTATGCTGGATTGATAGTTGCTTTGCAAACCATTCATTTTATTTTCAATAATAATCTTCGATTCCGGCAGGATGTTTACAGCCCGCTGAGCCTTTTATTAAAGGATTACATGAGCTTTTGGATGCTACTTCTGTAGTCATTATCAAAACGGCAGAACTCCTCTAACCTGTATTTTTTGAAGTTAATAATAGTTTTGATGTATGTAGCTTTGCATATTGCCTGAGTGCACCCTTAATATAGTCTTTTAATTTTGCCATCTGGTAGTTTCATGCTTGCAGTTTGAGTCTCTGAGAATGCAGACAGCCAGGCCAAGGTTTCAAAAGGGACTAGTGATTCTGGTTGCTTCAAAATATGGATGCCTGACTAGAGAGAACTTTAAGAGGGGCCTGGCTTTTAGAAGGAGCTCGGTACTTCATGAAAATTGGGTCCTTTTGAAGTGTCTCAAGTTGGGGACCCAAAAATGGAGGCACCCAAAATCATGAGTCACATCTAAAAGCCTTTGCTCCGGCCTTCAACAACGAGCATCTTTGAATCAGTACTGAGACCAAATAGAGTCACGTACCATTGAAGTGACACAGCTGCATGAGTGCGATAATGTGAGGCAGTGTTTCCTAGTGGCAAGAGCACTGGGGCTCGGGAGATCTGCGTTCTAGTCAACTGATGAAAAGTACAAGAGCTGGGTATTACTGTTATAGTATACAGCAATGTTATTTGTTAACTGGCTCTTCTCTAGTTCTGGTCATTCTAGTCTGAATGCCTTCCCAACATTTACCCCCACAGCACACCTGTGAGGCAGGAAAGTCCTACCTTCATTTTACAGATGAGGAACTTGGGCAAAGAGAGGTTAAGTGATTTATGCAACGTCCGCAGGAGGTCTGTTGCAGAGCTGGGAATTGAATCAGGATCTCCTCCTTCCCAGTCCAGTATGCTAACTGTAAGAGCATGCAGCTTGGAGAAAAGACCCGAGTTCTAGTCTTGATTCCACTGTGACTTGCTGCATGACCTTGGTGAGACATTTATGCTTAAGTTTACTCACTTGGACATGAGGTAGTATAAAAATGCTAACCTCACAGGTGGGCTGTGTTTCAGATTTGCGGTTATCTGGTGGTGATGTCTAAGGACCTGATTCTGAGGGGTGTTAAGCACCCGTAACACCAATGTGTGTCAGTGCTGGTGGGTGTTCAGCACACCTGACATTAAGACCTAGTAATGTGATACAACAGTTGACTGGCATCTGAGACCTGGGCTCTGCCCTTGGCTCTGCCACTGATAATGGGGGTGACCTTGGGCAAGTTGATTTCCGTCTCTGTGCCTATTTCCCTCCTACCTTTCACGATCTAAATAGAAAAGGCAGACAGATTCTGCAGGGCAGGGACTCTCTCTTACAATGTGTTCGTACAGTGCCTAGCACAATGGAGCCTCAATCTCACTTGTAGTTTAATACAAATATTTCATGATGGATCATCAGCGTGGCTGCAGGGATTGGAATTACTGAGCACTTTCTTTACTTCTCAGAGACAACAAAAAAGGGCCTTATATAATGGACATTCTTGAGACGCCTCCTGTGTTTGATAAGAACGGCTCCAGCTGTTTCCTTTTTCTTCGAAATATTTGCTATATTTATTGGGGTGGAAAAAATACTTAACCAGTGATGTGGTTCTAGAAATCTTGTTTTTGCTTGTTGCAGAGAGAAGCTTAACAACAGGCGAGTGGCTGCTTCCATAACTCCAGATAGCTCTCGAAATACACCTCGGGGATAAGATGGCTACCAGGTTGTGGGCCAAACTGATTGGGTATCATTCATTAGTTTAAATATAGCTGTTAGGAAGAGGCCTACTGTGTATTATTTGAAACCACTTCATCCTCCAAGTTCAATGAGAGAAACGTAAAAGTAAAAGAAGCAAAAACTGCCGTTATTTTAGATTCCTCTGCTTTTACTATGACACATGCTTGCCAGGTAGCGTATTTGCAATTCTAACTCTTGTGATTTTTATCACAAGTCTCCTTATGTTTATTGCTTTCCTTAAAGAATCTTTCATTTAACAAATAAGGGAAGTTTTAAGCCCTTGTAGTTGCAGAGGAAAGCTGGAAAATATGACTGGAGTGTGTCCCGAAGGCTCAAAAATGAGAGAAAAAGAACACAACATTTAATATTATTTACAAAAATCTCAGGATTTGGTGGGGAAGGGGGCAACTCACGATTTTTGGACACTTGGGTAGGTAATACTGAATACTTGAGCAGAAGCTTTTATAAACTTAGTGGGCTTTGTCACAAAAAGTCTGGCTTGTCTCAAGATGAGACAAGCTCAGGACTAGATACAGAATAGATCAGTCTTTTTTTGGGTAAATGAGAAAGCACAGTTTGAGTGGTGGGGGTGGCAGTTGGTGGTTGTTTTATGGCAGTAACTAGAGTTGGGTCCCCATTGTGCTAAGCACTGTACAAAGGCACAAGAGAGCGTGTCTGCTGTGAGGAGTTTATGATCTAAATAGACAAAGCATGGGATGGGTAACAGAGGCCGAAAGAGAAGCAATTTGCTCAAGATCATATAGCAGGTGAGTGGCAGAGGTAGGGATAGAACTCTGGGTGAGATCCTCACTTCTGCTCTGACCTCCGTACAAAAAGCACTTGGAGATCTGCTGATTATATAGGACAGGGGTCATCAGGACAAATTATTTGGTGTCCTCAGAGTGTGGCGACCAACTCTTGCTGGTGGCCGAGCTCATGCTTTTTCCTAAAATACTTAATTACCCTTAGGAAAAGCAAATAAATATGCACAAATACACATCCAAATCATTGTAATTTATTTATTGCTAGCCAGTAAGTCTGCTATGAAAAGCGATATGAACAAACATACAAGTATCACTTTTCACAGCAGACTTACTCAGCCCCGGCAAGTCTGGGGTCAAATTAAGTCCCGGACAGAGGATCGGGGGAGGCAGCGGGGGCCAGGGGCGATGGGGGCGACAGGGATTGGATGGGGAGGCAGCAGGGGGCCGGAGCCTGAAGCCCTACAGCTAGGGGATGGAACCCAAAGCCACGCAGCCAGAGCCTGCCTTCCATGCCACTCCTGGGCTGAAGCCCAAAGCCTGAGCCCCATCACCCCATGGAAGGTGGGGAAATCACCAGCTGCCTGCTCCACCACCATTGTATCCCAGGTGTCTCCAGAGGGGGGCAGGGCACAACTGGAAGCCCCAGCAACCAAGGCTGTGCATTCAGGAGCAACAGGGAGCGAGCGGGAGGGGCCACTGCTCCACCCCCTCCCCTCCAAATCACAGCCCGGGAGGCTGTGGCTGCAAGAAAAGCCCATGGTGGCCACATTTGAGAAACACTGATATGGGAGCTAGGTATTCTGTGTAATTATGACACTGGATAAAAGGGCCAGATCTGTGACAAGGGGCTGTGAAAGAAATCCCTGGATGTGGAGGATTCCCCAAGGAAAGGAACGGAGGAAGACAGCACTCAAGCTTTCTTCTAAGGACTCCTCTTGCAAGCCTTGGCATAGGGGATGTGCCAGAAGAGGGGATGGGTAGGTGTGTTGGGGGAAGGGTCGTGGCTTGCTTCACTGCAGCCCACAGTCAGCTGAGGCTAGTCTGCTGTAATTGAGACAAATCCCTGGGGTGGTTTATGTCAGGACCCCCCACGGAGCAGCCCAGAATTCGGATGGTGCAAGAGTGGCTTAAAGCTGCTCCCTCCTTGTTTCCAGACAGTGGTTCTTTGTGTTGAGCGGGATCCTAGTATGCTCTTCTGGGTCGAACTGAACTGAGTCAGTTCTGTCCACTGAACGTAGGGTTTAGAGTCCAAATACTATTTTGTGGATGAGTGAAAAATGTAATACACTTTTTAAAAAAAAAAGGACACTGTAAGGTTGGTTTTGGCCTCCACGTTAGATGCTTTCATTACACCTAAGCCTGATAAGATTGTTCCTGTGAACTTTTAAACTGCTTTTACTGGAATTTTTAAACACTTTCAAAATAAATATCCATTGCCCTGCAGTGTTTACAACCCAGAGACTGCAGCATTGTCCGGAGGATAAAAGTGAGGCAAAAGTGAAAAGCTGCCCAGGAACAAAACGTATTAATTTATTTAAGCCAGAATGTCCTAAAGGGGGTTAAAAAATTTAAAGTGAAGTCCAATTTCTGCCATTCTGTCCCTCTCCGTTCCTCCCTGTGTTGCCACCGCGTCTCTCCAGTGCAAAAGAATGCTATTGGAATTTTAATCCAAATCAATGCTGTAATCCCTGAGATGAAATTCTGCTCTCGCTCACTCTCTGCCTCTGTCTCTCTGAGCACTTTTGCCTGAGCTTAGAAAGGGGTCCAAATTATCAACATTTTAGTTGATAATTAAACTATGTTATGCTTTTCTTAAATAAATAAAACCATGCTATTTGCTAATGGATTCTAGCCTATATTTTCCTTCTCTGTCCTGTGATTAGGATGTATCCGAGCGTTTAAGACTCCAGTATCATTTCAAAAAAGAAAAGGCAATAGCCTCTTAAAGGATTTTGACTAGAAGAAGGAAGCCCCTAAAAGTTAATGAATTACACTTCTCCCAGGACATGCATGTTCTGCACCTTTTAAGCTGTAAGCTACTGATGATAAGGGACTTCTTATGGTTCAGCTTTTTATTAGGTAATGCTTGCTTTATAGAACTCCTGTGAAAGTAAAGTAGTCCTTATTTTGAGACTTGCAATTATACTTCACATGGTGAACTGTGTAATTAGTTTGGAAGACTTATGCTTAGTCATTGGTTTATCCTAATCGGCTTTGGCTTTTCCCAACAACAAAGTGAGCTTATTTTGCTAAGCTGAAACAACTCTGCTCCCTTTGTTCCTGTCTTTTATTGTCTCGTTCCTTTCATTCTGTTTTACTGCCAAAGTTTTGTTTCATTAGGCCTACAAGTCATTTCCAATCCAGTGGGCTGCTACAATCAGGCCTTTATAACTCAGCTGCCCTGGTTCCCATGTCCCTTCTGGTGTAATGCCAGGACTTGTTGTTTGACATGGTGTTTTAACCCTTTTCTGTATCCTAACTATATGTTACCTTTAAGAAAATTGTTTGGAGTTTTAGCTGTTGCTGAGTGGTGAAAAGTCAAACCTGAGAATTTAGGTCAGAAACACCACTTGAGTTTAAGAATGTTAAAATGTCACATTTTGTCCGTTAATAGATGCATTAATATGACTGGGCTTCAGATAAACTTTTGCCCTAATTACCGAAAGGGAATTGTGTAAAAAATTTTCTTGAAATGCTCAACTTGGCCTTTGTGGGAACAATCTGTTGAATAACGAGGCTACAGTATTTTCAGCCTATTTAACCAGGACAATGGGGACACACACTTGCTTAAAAGGTATGGTATGTTTTGGTTGGTTTAACCTTCCAGATTTGTCCATGCATGGTATCGCCACATGAGACTACCCTATTCAGAAATATAAATGTACTTCTTATCCTGTGTGTGGGAAAGGCTGTTTTAAAAAATAATTGGTTAAAAACAGATTTAGAATATTTCTATGGTGAAGAGATTTAAAATATCTCTCAAATGAATTTCACATGTTGAGATTTTAAACCTTTCTTTGAAATCTTTTAAACCTTTCTGTAGTAAACTGCTACGAAAGCCATGATAATTTTGCTAGCCCAGTCTGCTTTATTTGCTCTGAAAATCTTCAAGCAGGGTCCAGTTCTTCTATTTCATCCTTATTTTTATTGCTTTCCTAAAATGAGATGTTTGAGGGGTATGGCAGTCAGGTTTATATTTTAAATTTAATTCTGAAATTGGAACAGAACAGCGTGTATATATTCTATTTGTTGTATTAATTTTCTTTTCCTGGCTTATGTGTGGTGTCTTGGACAAACTGTAGACGTGTTCCAACTTTGTTTTGCAAAGATTGGATCCTCAGGAAGGCTTTAAGATATAAGGTAAGTTCAAAACATCAGGATTTCTGAATCTCAAAGGATCTCATACAATTGCTTGTTGTTTCCCGTCAGGAGCAAAATAAACCAGTTGAGTAAAGGTCTTTAGCTTCTGATATTGTTTTTCATGAAAAAATTGTGCTTCAAAGGATTTTAATTTTCTAGCATCTTCCTCTTGCAGTCTTGGTTTGTGGGCTAGTTATAGTTAAACTATGTGGGAGAAAAGTAACTCCTTAAGCCCTTGTCTTCGCTTCAGGCATATCTCAACATAGCCATAGTATTGTATCGTACGGCAAGAAGATTCAAGTTTTAAACCAAGTAAGCTGCAAACAACAAAATGTATGAATCAGTGCCCTATAGGTAACCCTTCTTTGTGTATACAGTATCACACACTGGAATAAAGAGAGTAATGTTTAACCTTTTGCTGGTTTAAAAAAATCGTGTGAGTAACAGATGAGGAAACCTCTATATTTTCTCCTATTTTTAACTGGTGTGTGTGGGGCTGGGGGCGGAGTGGAGGGGAGAGGGAGTTATCTACACTAAGGATTTTATCTTAATCAGGTAGTTTACATAATTTGCTTTCTACATGCTTCTCTTTTGACAGCTGTGAAAATATAACACACAAAAACATGAAAGAAAGCTCCTCCTTGTTTGGCCAGGCTGTCTGGGTGTGAACGAGTTAATGCACCAGTGGAGAAGTAAATGCTCCAAAGGTTTACTTTTTCCTAAGACCCTGGGTATGGCCTCTGAAGATGTTATTATAATAGAGTTGTTAGCATGAAAAAAGAAGGCTTTCTCTCCATGGGTTCATTTCAGGGGGATTTTGGAAGTCTACATGTAAGGGCTGGTCCACACTAACCCCCCAGTTCGAATTAAGATACGCAACTTCAGCTACGTGAATAACGTAGCTGAAGTCGAAATATCTTAGTTCGAAATACAAGGTACTTACCGCGGGTCCACACGCGGCAGGCAGGCTCCCCCGTCGACTGCGCGTACTCCTCTCGCGGAGCAGGAGTACCGGCATCGACGGCGAGCACTTCTGGGATCGATTTCTTGCCGCCGAACCAGCGGGTAAGTATAGACGTACCCTAAGAGTGTCAGGAGGAGCAAGGAGTCGTGCTCTTCTGGAAGACTTGGCGTATGGTCCAAATCATATTGTTTCATCTATTGCACACTGATATGTAGATTTTGTGGTCAATAGGATACATGGATGGTTTATTTTTAAAGTAGTTGCTCTGCTGAGAAGTGGTTTTTTTGATTTGACAGCCTTTTAAATTTTCAGTGTTGTATTTCCACCATTGGTGAATTAGTTACGGTCTGTGAAATAGAAGGGCAGGTCTGGACTTTATTTACACTCTAGTCTGTAATAGCCAGAGTACCAGAAAGATTTTAATATGCAGTAAAGTTAATAATGTGTTGGTGTTTTGGTTTGGTGTTTTTTTGACTGCTGCTAACCTCTCCACTGCCTTCAGAAGCAATCATGAGCTATCTAGCTGATACTTAATAGCTTTTAGCTCATTTTCTCTCTTCCTTCATTCCTTCCCATCTAAGTTGACCTGAGTTTTCAGCAGAAAACAAGTCATCCAGTTGCTGAATTTGAATAATACAAACCTTTAAAACAGAGACTGATACACCATTGTTTAAAAAGTTTTGGACAAGTTACAAGCAATTAAAAAAATGTTTATTAGAACTATTTTCGTATGGTTGTTAGAGAATAGCTTTTGGTCCTTCTGTATATTGCCTGCTGTGTTCTTTCCATTTGCTTTCAGTTCCAGTATTTTGGATTTCAGAATTTTGTGTGTTGAGTCCATGGTGTACACTAAAGGGATAATATGGACACTCCTTTAAGATTTTACTTTGACATGCAATGATTATAGTGATCCTTTTTAGCCTTAAATGTATGTTTTTATAATTTCTCCCACCACAACTACCATTTTTTTAATAAACCAGAAAACTTGACCATTGCATTAAAAAAAAAAAAAAAAAAACACTTTTTTTTTTTTTTCATTCTCTCAACTAATGCTCGCGTGCAGGAAGCCAGTTTTTAGGTGGTCTGTAATAAGACACATGCTTTGTGGAAGTTACAAATTACATATTGGTCACAGAGGTTTCTAGCTGGATTTTATAAAAGGAGGTACTGTTAAGGTGTGGGGTTTGTCGGGTTGGAGGGGGAAGCTGCATCAGAACGCTGAAGAAAGTTGGAAATGTTGTTTTCTTTCCTTTTTGTTAAACAATTGAGGAAATTATCATGATTTAAAACTGAGAACTGGCATGGTCCAATTGATTAGGCACAGGACTTAGGAGATCAAGGTTCTACAGTATTTCTGACTTGGTGGCACAGAAGGTTTGTGGTCTTGTGCAAGTTGCTTGATCTCTCTATACCAGCAGTTTTCAAGCTTTAACAACCGGAGGGCCCTCATTTTGATTTAAAAATTTTTGCGGACTCCCAAACCCCCAGCTCAGCCCCAGGCCCTGCCCCCACTCCACCCCTTCCCCCAAGGTCCCCCCACCTCTTCCCACCCCCTCTCCACCCCTGCCCCTTCTCTTTCCTGCATCTTTCTTCCCCCTCCCCTGAGTGGCGTCTGGTCCCCGCTCCTCCCCCTCCCTCCCAGCACCTCCTGCACGCCAAGGAACAGCTGTGATTGAGAGGTCTATAGGGGGAGGAGTTGATCAGCAGGGCCAGCAGCCCGGACAGGATTCTGCCCCGTCCCTGCTCCTCCCCACCCTCCCAACACCTCCTGCATGCCAGGGAACGAGGCACTGGGAGGGAGGGGGAGGAATTGAAGGAGGGAGAGGGAGGAGTCGATCAGTGGGGCCCACGGACCCCCTGGAGTTCCTGGGGGTCCGCAGACCCCAGTTTGAGAAATGCTGCTCTATGCGTTTCTTTTCCCTTTCATGCTTTATCATCCATATTTTGTAAATTCTTTAGCGCACAGAGACTCTCTTACTAATGTGTAAATGCAGCATCGAGCGCAATGGGACCCTGATCTCAACGGGGGCCTCTGGGTGCTACCATAATACAGAGCACCAGTACCCTCCACTCCTAGCGAGGTCTGTGGGCAGTAAAGGCTAGAAGCATCTTTCCAGGTTGGCTCCCGTAGCTCACTTCAGTGCGAAAATGGAAATTAACAAAATCAACACAGCCCTACTTGACATAAGTGTCACTAGTCCCCTCCCTCGTGTCTCATTTACTTTAGTATAATGCCATGGCTGGTGTCATGGCCTTTATTTCGATCATACATGTTCTTGTAATAAAATAGGAGCGGCTATGGCCCTGATCCTGCAAGTTGACCCCTGCATCCGCACACAGCCCAGTGAAGTCAGTGCAGATCCCCTTGCATGGTCAATTGCTGGGTGAGGGCCTGCGTTAGTAGCAGTTATTTTAATAAATTCGTGCTCCCCCCCCCCCCGCACAACTTTTTACCCTATAAATGAAATTTGTATATGCGTATAGGTTTACAGGCATGCCACACATCACTATCAGTAGAAACACATTGCTATTGAGACAGTGACTTGTATCTTTTCCAGGCCACAAGCAAGTTGCTTTCACTTGTTTGTCTTGTACAAAACCAGTAAACTGTATATTGGGTGAAAAATGTCACTAATCTCATACTAAAAGTTACTCGTCTCTTTTGTCTGAGGATCTCGGAGCCTGTCACAATGCCGAATGTTTTATAAATGGTCTGGTTTGTTCCTGAATTACGGCTCCACAGAATAAAACTGTGTGCAATGCTGAAAGAAAACTATTTTGGCAGAGCCAAGCAGGACCCAGTCATGATGTAGAGCGCCACTGTGCTCGGTGCTTTACAGACACAGAACAGAAAGATGGTCCTTGCCTCAAAGAGCTTATGATCTAAGTATAAGGCAACAGATCACAGGTAGATATCAAGACAGAAACGGGGGGTGGTCTATTATCAACCCTCTAATACTTTCCATTGAAATTTTTGAACATACCATGACACTACATGAAACCACATTTTAATACCTGCCCTTCTCAAAGTGCAGCATGCTTGGCCTCTTAAGAAAAGTATTTTGATAGGTAGACTTTGCAACTCTTTACCCATTTACGCAACAATCCTCGTCCAGAATACTATGCCATTCATACTTTTACTAACCTCAACTGACTAGACCAAAGCTTTGCTTTTGGAAAAACTTCTCTTTTAACATTGATTTATTAAGGAAAAAAATAGCCCCAGTTACTTTAAACCTGGTGTGGTGCAAATTAAGCTTGCAAAGTTCTACTTTTGGCTGGCGTGTGTGAGTGTGTGTGTGTGTGTGTGTGTGTATGTATGTATGTATGTATGTATGTATGTACGCTTGTCAAGTAACATGGGGTGGAGAACACTTTCAATTTAGAGAATGCTCATGTGATCATGATATCATCATGTTACAGAATATTTTAACATTCTGTGATACAAGTCATGTTGTTTTTTGTTAAAACGTAGCTTTTCTGAGCTGAGCAGTAGCAAGAGCAGGGCTCTTCAAAATACCTGTGGGAAGCTTAGATAAATAATTCCTGACTAACATGGAAAAGGAACACACATTACTGGAAAGAGGTGGAATGACACTTTTTTCCACATGCATGCGTATGGCCATAATCATTCACTCATAGCCTGTTCAACTGGCTGTATACAGTGAATGGTATTATATGAGTAGAGAAGGATTTCAGTCGATTGCTGCCCAGAAGAATTTGTTGTTCCTCTCTTAAACAGCTCTGTGATGTTGTGCCCAGCCCTCTCAGTGCTTTTTGCACACAAGTCCACTCTCTTGAAAAAAATGATTCATTTTTAAACCCATCTTTGAGTCACTGTGCTAGGGGGGTTCTCTTTGTCTCTCTGAAAAATTAGGTCAGCTTGTGGTTTACAGATCTTGGCTGGGTTTGTGGAGCTTACCTAGATTGCATGCTCTTTGGCGCAGAGACGGTCTCTGTTTGTACAGCACCTGGCGCGATGGGACCGTGGGCTCTATGGCAATGCAAATAATAAGTGATTGCAGAGCAAGCACACCATGGTGTTGTGGAAGTTACCAATCCAGACCTGATGGGTTTTGTGCTATAGACCTCTCAATCTGGCAAAGCCACCAAGAGCCAAGAAGACTTCAGGTGGCAGATTTTACCCAGTTATATCACTCCTACCTTCCTCTCTGGTCTAAACTCTGCCCTCTCTTAGGGCTGCTACCTTCTTTTAGAAATACCTCCTTCACTGAAGGGCTGGCCACAACGGAGGAGATGCAGAATAGCACTGTTCTCAGCTCTCTCCATCTCAGTGTCTCTGTGCTCAGTGTTCATCAAAAGCACCAACCATTGTCCTGGGCAGAAGAAGTGAGAGCATTGACAGACTCCTCCTTTGAGCTCTGACTAGGCCAGACTCAGAGCTGCCATCCCGGATAGCCAGTCACCGGGAAGCAGAGTGAGGTGGATGAGCTCCGGAGAAACCAGATCACAGATGTGTCGCCTCTCTCCTGTCCCCAGAATTAACTGACCACTATTGCAGGGTGTTTGGGAAATGAGTGTCATTCCAGAAAGAGAAGCCGTCATTTCTCAGACATCACGAGTAAGATGGCAGAGCCTACGTGTGCCTCTTAAAACAAACAGACGTGACCCCAATGGAATTCCTAAACGGTGAAGATGCTCTGAGAGCCCCATGGAAGATGCAGCAGTTGTCATTCAGATGAGATAAAGTATGGTCTCCACCCCCTCCTGCAGGGGGGCAGCAAACTGGTCATCTATTGTTTTCTGTAATGTTAAGGGCTCGGTTCATCCCTGCTTAACCCCACTGTAATCCCTGGTGTTGCCCCAGAGGTGAATTTAGCCCATGCTTTTTATATGGGCTTCAATTACTTTCCTGCTTAATGTGCATCTGAATGTCAGCTGTCATAGGAGATGTCTCCCCAGTATTCCCTCCCATCACCAATGGGGTTTGGCAGCTCCTTACACTTACATTTTGTGTTAACCTTGTTCAGTCTGCAATTCAGAATCTTTGTGTGGAGGAGCCCAGACAACCGCTTAAAGATTCCAGCAGCTCTAGGGATATCTTTGGCAGGGTCCTTTCTGGCTGGATTATTTTGTCTTCCTAGCTTTTCAGGCATACTGAGGAAGTTCTAGACTTGAGAGAGAGCAGGCTGTGGGGAGGGAGGGGAGAGGTGAGTTGGTCACAGCGATTGAGGAGTATCAGTTGGAAGATCCAGTGAATTTTACTAGGTGACATTTTCTTTTCATCTTGTGTAATTAGAATAATGCTGATGGAGTGGGGAGGACTTTCTTGCAATAAACTTCTTATTGCTTTGATATTCAGTCACTTGCCCAGGCTGTTTGTTGGTTGTAGCGGCATGAACATTAATTCTTAATTACACTGTTTCCGATTAAGAGGGAGACTTTCAAAAGCACAAAAAGTGACAGGGGTACCAAACTCCCATGTATGCCTTTGAAAATCTACCTCTAAAGACCACCCATAACTCTGAGGCTGTGCACAGGATGTGTCCTTGTTGTTGGTTTTTTGTTTTGTCGGGATATACTGTAAAATTACATTTTGAAGTAAATTGAGCTGGTTGGAGAATAGGTTTCCCCCTCACCCATCCACCCACCGCCACCCATGGACAATTTTGACTTCATATAAGAAAACTGAAAACTGGGTGGGAGGGGGAATCATGTTGGCTGATTTTGGGGTTTTTTTGTTTTTTTAATTGAAAATTTTTGAGGTAGACACTTTGCATGATTTTTTTTTTTTTTTTGAAACCTCACATTTTCCTTGAAAAACTTCAACAGATAATTTTCAACCAGTTGTAGACGTAAAATATGTATCTGCTCTTCACAGTATCTTTAGGAATGGGCAATTTAATTGGACTTGCACTAGTCATGCAGAGAGAGTTAGAACATGAAATACACTTAAGTTCAGATACTAGAATATGTAGAACTCTGTCAAGGGTTTTTAACATTTATTGTTCTGGGGGAAAAAATGTGAAGCTGGGAGTATTTCAGTAAAGGTTGAAGCAGAGTGATGTGAAAATGGACTATTTGAGAAGGCTAGGAATAAATGAACCAAAATGGTTCATTAATTTGTTTTCATTTTAGCAACATCAGTAACCACCTAGAACTGGGTAATATGTCCCAGACCCGGGTCCATGAGAGAGAGAATGTGTTTTTAAAGTATGTATATAGTGCAGTATATGTGTATATAAATAAATCTCCAGAAATTGGGACAAGGGCAAAGTAGCTCAGATGAAGAGCCAATTTAGATAATCTAACCAGAATGAGGATTAACTGCCTCTTAATCTGAGGGATATCCAGAATGCATGTGGTCAGATTAGATCAAACCAGTGCTTGTCCCCATCATGGACATTCACAAATCCATGGTGTTGCATAATTAACAATGATAGTTCTAATTTTCCTTCCCAGGCAGAATGGTTTTGAAAGATGGAATGGGCTCTAGATTGTCTAGGTGGCACAATATATATCTGTGTTGTCATGTCACCACTTTGGTAATTCGACCCTTAAACTGTATGTAAAGGAATGGAGTATTTGCCATCAATTCTATTATGCTGTGTCTGTCTCATATACAATGGGTTCACAGTTTTCAGATTGTAGCTTTCTGGACAAGAAGATGGGTAGAGTACCACTTTTTCTTTGCCAGATGGATGTTGGTCTGTACTTTCTTTTTTAGAGATGACTTGTGAAGGCTGGCTTAAATTTTACAAGAGTTCATTTCTGAAAGCTGTCTAATACTTGAAGAGAAGGCTCTGATAATTTAAACAAGAATGCTGGTACAAGTACTTCTCAGTGTTAAGAGACTGCAAGCATATCCCTGTTGCAGGGCTTTGATTTCAAAGCTGAGTTTGTGCCGGCATGAATGTGATTCTGCTTTGAACATCAATTCTTTTTAAAACAGATGCTTGACCTTGAATGCATTGGTTCTGGTGGGGATCTATTGCCTCAAGATACTACACAGTAAACTTTTCAACGTGGGGAGCACCTGCTGAATGGAGTGAGGCTGGGTTTGCGGAGAAGTTGCTGTGTGGGTGACTTTGCCGTGGGAAGGTTTTGCTATTAACTCTATTACCATGAGGAGCTGTTTAACAAGTTCAAATTGGTGCCATCTTAATTGTTAAAACTGGGAGGGTGGGAAGCAAATTTCACCAGAGGCTATGGAAGCTATCCAACGAATTTCCACTCTGCTTCTCCACTTGGCAAGCCAACACTTCACTGTCATTTCCTAGATATAGGTTTATTTTGAAGGGTCAGCTATTGCCACTATCCTTTTCTCCCCTCACACCCTCCCCAGTAAAGAAGGCTGATGAGCATTTAATTTCCCCAACAGCAGGTGCTTGTCATCCATCTGAAGATAGCTGCCAACATCTGGTGCAATTGCCTCAGCAAATGCAGTAACAAGGGGGCCTGCAGTTCAAACGCAGAGAGAGCATCGCCTCTTTAATGATAACAAGCTGTTGGCTTCCCCTCTGAGATGAATTCATCTCACAGATGTTTGTCTAGTTTTGGCAATCTTATCACTGTAGCTTTGGTGATTATGCTCAACTGGAGACTATTACTATAAAAGAAGTTTGAATTTGTTCCATTTTTACTTTTTTTCCTTCCTAGATATAAATTAGATCAACAACTGTAATGTTGGTCCCATTACCCAAGTACCCTTTACTTTTTTTTATTGCATCTGTAGAACAGTTCACCACTGGTGAATGTCTTTCAGCCATGCTGACATTTTCAATGTTCCTTCTCAACAGCTTTGTGGTTTGAACCCTCTGTTTAGCACTACATTTTATGCAATTACTTTTAGCTCATTCTGTGAGCTCTCCCTATGACTATGGGTATACATATATATTTTTGTAAAGCATGAATCACCGAGACCATTCTGAAAGCCTTCTTGTGGACAGTAGCACTTTTGTGACCTTAGCAATGGTTTATAAAGAACGCCTCTGACTGTCTAACTTCCATATCCTAAATGCTTTCAGTTGCACCATGGATTTATGAAGCCGTATGTGCTGTGATCTGAAGACTTGGTGCCTTGTACAGTATTGTTTTTAACATTCCTGCATTGCTGCACTATTTTTTTTAAAGTAGGTATTTTGTCCCCCAAGTGTGTGGAATTTAATTCTGGTAAATAAGATTTATTTTCAGAAGTGTGCTTATATGAGTAGGTGACTCACACTTGAGTGGAGATGTGTCACTGTTGGTGAGGACACCACATGTATAATTTCTTTGTCCATAAATAGATACTCATCCAAGAATGGGTGACACCGCGATGTTTTGGGCTGGCTGTATAATATCTTCCAAGAAGAGGTTTGAGAGCTTCAGTCTCTCGTACAGGAGGAATTGTTTCTGAAATAAGTACCGTATTTTGAAATATTTGGGTTTTTTAAACATATAAAGTTTAACAAGGCAGTGGCACATACATCAATCACTTATTAAAACGCTGGAAGTACATCTAATTGTCATGATAGAGTGGGACATTCTGACTGTGCTAAATCAGGGTCGGACATACCAGGCAGGTAAGATCACTCCAGAATCCATTCATTACACAAGAGATCCAGGTACTCCTTGAAGATTTTAGTCCTAAATTATTCTGCTTTGCTCTATAGTTAGGAAAAATGCATCACCTCTGAGTTACAATAATGATGCTTGTAGTTTTATTTTATTATGCTTTTCAGTTTCAAAGTATGTTATAAGCAGCAAATTAATTCTCACACCAGCAATGTAGGTCCCGGTTTTATTCCTATTTTGCAGGTGGAGAAGCTGAGTCTGGGAGTTCAGGAATTGGCTCAAGGCCACTCAGGGTGTCCATTATAAGGCTATGAATAAAATCCAGAAATCCTGGCTCCCGGTCTGTTGCTTAGACTAATTTCCGTCAATGTTTAGAGAGCTTTTGAGCTAATCTTTCCGAGTGCAAATTTGCTTTCTCCATGTCACTGGAGATTAGAAATTGATTCCCTCCAATGCATTGTTCGATGACACAAACGCAACAACACAATTTGTATGACTTAAATTTCATTTTTTTTGGCTCCTGCTGTAGTTACAGTATTATTAAAAATACATTAAATTTTAATGGACATCATAAAGTATGTGCTCCTGTGAACGCGTGCACAGATAATTATTTCTGATGAATAAACCAAAAGGACAAGTATGTGAGAAGTTCATACTGCAGCTTTCAATTTTTATTATATACATCTCCTGCAGGGGCAATCATTGTGATGCTCCAGCTGGTTATTTCTGTGGCCTACCTCTCCCTGGAGATGGCTGATGATAATGCAAACTTGAACTAGCAGAAGTGCCAGTGTTTTTACTGGTATATTTATAGATGCATCGTTTACCAGGGGAAGTAAACCAGGGCAAGGCGCAGGATACTCAGAGCACCTCAGTACACCAGCTCCCTGCAAGGTTGTGGGGAGGGGGTTTATTTGTTTCATATTAACAAGGCGGAATCTTGTAAAAACTGTTATTTCTTATTGAAATAAACCCAAACCATAACGATATGCAAGGTATCGCTGCTAAAACGCAACTGCAAACCAAGCAAACTGCTTTTGGCGGAGAAGGTCTGTGGTAGGCAAGGGAATCGTTAAAAATAATACATTACATTGTCCATAAAGTTTCATGCGGTATGTAATGGTCCATGGGGGCCTCACCTACTTTCCCAGATATGATACGTATATTATGGTTACAGCTTCTCGTTTAACTTTCACACCATATTGAATACATCTCTCTTTAACCCCTCCAGGGTTCATGCTACTTGTCAAGCGTTTCTTAATAAGTGAACTTCTATATTTATCATATTGCTCCCGCTGCCGACAGGCTGAAGAAGGTGTCTCTGCCTCTCCCCTCTCCATTTCGTTTTCTATTCGTGATCACGTTGGACGGAATCCAGCCTGGGCAAGAGCGATGGGGTCTTCCCCGGGATTCTCCTCGTCTAGAACGCTGGATTTAAAAATGGTTCTGTGCCTGGTCTGCTCTGGGCGGGCTGGCATTTTGGGCCGTGTTTAGAAGTGTGTCTGCCTGCGTGCGTTCAGCCCAAGCGTGGAGGGGAGTCTAAGCAGCTTCTAATGGAAATGTGCCATCATCTTTCATTGCAGTGGCATGAGCGCTTTATGTTAATACATACTCATAAACTCTCTCAGGCATTCAGCAGAACCCACCCCAGATTTGCCTGATATTAAGGGTATCCTTTTTCCCGTGGGAGTGGGAGGCTCCTTGCCAAAGCTCTAAGGATCCTCCAGTTTCTCTCCTATTTTCAATTTCTTCACGCGTCTGGCCTTGTATCAAATCCACCATCCTTGAAGTTCTGGAGACCAGACTAGAGACATCCTTGATGACTCATTCAGTGGTGCTTTTTAAATGGCAGGGGGTGGTCCCTTCTTCTGGCAGTCCAAGATCTGGGGTGAGTTTACCTAACCGTGTGCACAGGTGCAAGTCTGTTGAAATCAGTGGAGTGGAGCAGGAGTTGGGCCTATTTATATTTGATTTAGCCATAAATTCAAAGTTGAGAAATGCAAGAGGGTCATGAGTGGACCCTGTTGTTTGCATAGCAGCATGCGCCATTAAGCTTCCATGATATTCCAATTTCCAGGTCATGCTGTATGTTGCAGAGTTGGTGGTAGCTGAAGGAGTGGGATCATTTTGCTCACAGGACAGAGCATATTGTGGGCTAGAATGGCCTGTAATTAGAGACTAGGAGTAAGAAAGGAAAGTTGGGGTTTGTGGTTAAGGCCCAGAACTAGGACTCAAGAGATCTGGATTCAAATCCTGGCACTGCTACAGGTTTCCTGTGTGACCATGGGCAAGTCAGTTAATCCCTCTGTGCCTCAGCTCAAATCTGTAAAATGGAGCAAACAATAATTCTCTTATCTGCCTTGCCTATTTAGACTAAACTCTTTGTTGCAGGCGCTGTCTCTGTATGTTTGTACAGCACCTAGCGCAGTGGGGCCACATTCTTGACTTACTTTTTGTATCAGCCTAAATAACTAAGTTCACTTTTACATGGGGGAGGCCCTGCTAATTTTGCTGCCTCTGACATTTCCAGCCCTCTCTGTGAGTGGTTCTGCTATTACTCCTGCGATTAAAGAGATTGTTCAACTCTATTCTGTTTAAAAGTTAAGCTTAAAAAGATGGTGTGGGGGTGTGCAAGTGTAGGAATAAAAGTCTGAGCTGTGTTTGATCAGACAGACTACCTATTATAATATTCAGGCCCAAGAGTATGACATGTCAGACCAGGGTTCATTATAGGAGTTGGGGTTCGTGAAATGTTACAGGGGGTTCTTGGGGGGAAAAATTCACTAATGGTGGACAGAGCTGTCCCTAGGGACCCCGGGCAGCACGGGGCCAGCAGCCCGGAGCCCCTGGACTTCCAAGAGCTAAGCAGATCAAAGCAAGCATATCTGTCACAATGAGGAGATTTAAACTTCAAGACTCCTTATAAGAAATGGAAAGAGAGGTGAATATTTTTTTTGCTGTTTTTAAAATTAAATAGGCAGCTAGTATTGTTTTTAAAATGATTATGAAGAACAAGTTTAAGTTTTGTTGTAACGGGAGTTGTTTACTTGGACTGCTCAAGACCTGAATGATTGTGTAGGAGGAACTCTTTGATTTGGCTTCTTAAATACCTTCATGCTGTTTCACATCTGATACTCCTTGATGAAACATAGGAGCCTTGTCTTATAACAGGCTTATTCAAAGTGATACAAACTACGAAAGTGAGATCTTGGAAGAGTGTTGGCATTTCCATAATGTAATAAAAATACTGTAATGATAAATAATTAATAATAGTGTGTAATAAGCATGTCATAAAAACAAATTTTATATTTCCAAGGTCACTGCTTTTATAATTTATAGTCCGGTAAAGGAGAAAATCCCTGGAAATATTAATTTTTAGGAGGGGGTTTGCAAGACTTGACATTTTAGTGAAAGGGGTTCTCAGGTTTCTAAAGTTTGGGAGCCACTGTATTTGTGTGTAGTATTTTTTTTTCTCATGCTTTAAGGGGCTTGGGAACAAAGCAATAATAATAAAAAAACTTAAGTAAAATTTCAGAAGTACCTGAGTCCCCCTGACTTTGTTAGACTCCTAAGTGTCCAAGTCATTTTTGAAAATGGGAAATAGGCACCTAAACCTATTAGGCACTAGGCTGAAAATTTCATTATCCCTGAACTTCCAGCTGTGTTTCAGCTCCTAGAAGGTGGAAATACTCTGAAGACCAGATCTCATGTTATTTCAGTTCAGAAATTGCTCCTTGATGTGCAAACAGTCCCCCATCCCCAAAGAAAGTGAAAACCATGCATTGTTTCAGGGTCACTTGAAATCATTCATGTTAACCCAAAGGCTATTTGGGTTCTTCTGGGCCCCATGCAAACCCGACTTTCAGCTGCAAATTGCAGTTTTATGTGTGCTTCAGACAAACCCTGAAATCCATCACTTTTTTGTGTCACTTAATTTTCTTATTTCTTTTGGTAACTTAACATCCCCCCCCCCGTCATAAAGCAAGTGAGTTAACAATAGACCGTGATGTGGGAGTAAGTTACCATGGCTGTTTATAAAATCTGGATTCATTTACTTGACGGCCTCCGCTGGCTCCTCAGGCTGCGACGGCTCCAAAGGAGCTGATCGTGTCAAATGAAAAGAGCTGCAAAGATTAAATACCCGGTGATTGTGAAAGCAAGTGAATCAACACAAGCATCACTCTGTCTTTGGTTTCTGACTCTCTGGAATTTGACCTTGTCTTTTGATGCTGCGAGTTCCTGAATATCAGTCATGCCAGACGCTCTGTCAGAATAGTCACCCCTTACAGAGGAAGCGCTTTCCCACTGCTGATGTGACCTTGTGTCACTAGACACTGAAAATCGCATACCCTGGGATGCCAGGGATCTGTCCTCAGAAGTTACTTCTTAGTGAGAGGGAATAAGGCTAAATTGATTATTTTAGTGAGTGCTGCTTACAACCCCTTTTTTCTTTGCCTGCGTCCTGGTTGTTAGGAGTCTTGCTTTTGTTTTTATTAGCAAAGCGTAATTTAAAGCGGTCAGGGTAGTGCCATCTTTAAATATAGCGGTATCGGGGAAAATTGGGTCATCCCTTTCGCCCTTGTTTAATGTTTTACTTTTCCTTCTGTGCTTTAATTGCCAGTCATAGTAACTTTATTCCTTGTGTCCCAGCTTTAAACCAGTGTTGTAAGGAGCCTCGTTCCTCTCAGACATAATCCTGTTCCTGGGACAAGTTGGGTTCCCGGCTTTTTGTCAGTACAGAGTCTGAATATGGCAAGTTTCTTCAGTTACCTGAATGCGGTAGTAGCTGGGGTTCTCTGCATCCATCAGCTTGGCCACGTGTGATAGAGCTTATAGAGATTTCTGAGCAGGTAACAAGAAGGTAGAGCAAGAGGAGAAATGTTTGAAGAACTGTTCTTAACACATCAGGTTAGGGATTCAGCAGCATGTGGCGCCATTGGTGGTTCGTGGACCGTAACTTCATGAAGGGCCACCTTCTTCCCTCTTGGGGCATGGCTACACTTGTGAGTTAGAGCGCATTAAAGCAGCCCCGTGTGCTCTAATTCACTCCCCGTCCACACTGGCAAGGCACGTAGCGCGCTCTGACTCCGCGGCCAGAGCGCTCCTGGTAATCCACCTTGGCGAGGGGAATAAGGTTTGATGTCCCCCCCCCCCCCCCCCGCTGGAGCGCCGCAGCACCAGTGTGGACGCCCTGGTCTGTTAAAGCGCTCTCATCGGCCTCCAGAAATGTCCCACAATGCCTGTTCTAGCCACTCTGGTCATCACTTTGAACTCTACTGCCCTGCCCTCAGGTGACCAACCATCAGACCCGCCCTTTAAATTCTCTGGGAATTTTGAAAATCCCCTTCCTGTTTGCTCAGCAAGGCATGGAGTGCTCGCAGCACATCTTTCCAGGTGACCATGCCTCCACGCGCCAGGCGATCCCTAGTATGGAGCAATGGTGAGGTGCTGGACCTCATCACTGTTTAGGGGAAGGAAGCTGTCCAGTCCCAGCTGCGCTCCAGCCGTAGGAATTACAATACCTTCGGGCAGATATCAAGGGACATGATAGAAGGGGGCCAAGACTGGGATGCAGTGCAGGGTTAAAGTGAAGGAGCTGCGGAGTGCCTACTGCAAAGCCCGTGAGGCAAACTGCCACTCCGGTGCTGCCCCCACAACCTGCCATTTCTACAAAGAGCTGGACGTGATACTTGGGGTGGCCCCACCTCCACTCTGAGTACCACCATGGACACTTCAGAGCCCAGTTCAACAAGGAAGGAGGAGGAGGAAAGCAGGAGCGAGGGTGCTGAGGAGGAGGAAGACACCCTGGCATCCCTAGATGCATACACCCAGGAGCTGTTCTCAAGCCAGGAGGAAGGTAGCCAGTCGCGGCGGCCGGTGCTTGGGGAAGGACAAAGACCAGAGGAGGTGCCCGGTAAGTGGCTTTTATTTTGGGAAGGAAGTTATTCGGTGCAGGCTCTTGGGGCGAGGAGGATTAGGGCTGCATGCATGCCTAGATGCGGAATAGGGCGTTGATGTGCTCTCTCACATCGCGGTAATTGGCCTCAGCAATCTCTTCAAAGGTCACATCCAGAAGTTGGGTAATGCACTTGCTCAGGTTTCTTGGGAGAGCCACTGTGGTCCTTGTCCCAGTCAGGCTAACATGTCCGCACCACTGTGCCGTGAGGGGCGGGGGGACCATTGCTGCACGCAGGCAAGCTGCATATGGGCCAGGGCGGAAGCTGTATTGTAGTAGAAGACCCTCCCTTGCTTCCCAGGTCACCCTCAACAGCGAGATATCTTCCAGGACGAACTCCTGTGGAAAATGTGGGGACAGTGTTCAGAATAGGAGCCCCCTGCAGCTGTTGACTCTCCCCAAGGCACAGAAACCCAGGACAGTAGGGCCATGAAACAATCAGTCCCCCGTGACTCTGCTTACCCACCATGGGTTATGTCCGCTTGCTTTGGGACGGGCAAATTATGCTATTGTGTAGACCGTGCTTGCCCTTAAGTACGGGGAATCATTGCTCTGTCTGGTGTGAACAATGCTGCCTCTGTTAAGTGTTGCATTTTGCCTTTACAGATGCAACCTTGAGATCTCAGCCGTCTGTGTTATCAATGGCCGAAAGACCCCAAAGAATTAGGAAGAGGCCACGTAGAAGCAAAGAAGACATGCTGCATGAAATAATGCAGCAGTCCCTTAATGAGAATCTAAAAGCGCAGGAGTGGAGGGAGAGTGAAAGGAGGATCTGCCAGCAGAATGAGGATCGCCGGCACAAAAGCGCGGAGCTCCAGCAGCAAAGCACGGATCGGCTGATAAGCATCATGGAGCGCCAAGAGGACTCGATCCAGGCGCTCGTAGCCATGCAGGCGGAGCACTACCGTGCCCTCCCTCCCCCCCGCAGCCCTTGTCCCAAAACTCCTTCCCTTGTGCCCCCATGTCACCTCCAACCCACTTTCCCCAATATCCGGGTCGCCACCAGCTGCCTACAACAACTGTAGCTTCACCACCCAGTCCTGAAAGCTACGACCCTTACCCACTGCACTCAACCCCCATAACCATGCAGTATAGCCATCCTGAAGTGCAGCACTCATTGCACAGCACTCCAGACAGAAAGGCTGAGTATGATACCAGGAGATACGCAAATCTGTGATTGTACCGATCCCCACCCCATCCCCTTGCCCTTTCTGTTTCCCAAGCAGTTGTGTTTCTTTTCAATAAATGAGTTTTTTGGCTTTGAAAACATTTTTTCTTATTGCATAAAGTAAAAGATACCTTAGCCCAGGAAAGCAACAGGCACTGCAAGTCAGCGTAGCAAACACAGATTTCTACTACCATTGGAACCACTGACTTCACTTCCGTGCAGGGCACCAAACATTACTGGTGACTTTCAGCCTCAAATAGCTCCCTCAAAGCATCCCTAACCCTTGCAGCCCCACGCTAGGCCCCTCTAATAGCCCTGCTCTCTGGCTGTTCAAATTCAGCTTCCAGGTGTTGAACCTCCGAGTTCCATGCCTGAATGAATCTTTCACCCTTCCCTTCACTAACGTTATGGAGGGTACAGCACGTGGATATAACCACGGGGATGCTGTCATCGGCCAGGTCCAGCTTCCCATACAGAGAGCGCCAGCGCCCCTTTAAATGTCCAAAAGCACGCTCCACAGTCATTCTGCACCGGCTCAGCCTGTTGTTGAACCGCTCCTTGCTGCTGCCAAGGCTCCCTGTGTATGGTTTCATGAGCCATGGCATTAAAGGGTAAGCGGGGTCTCCAAGGATCACAATGGGCATTTCGACTTCCCCTATGGTGATCTTCTGGTCTGGGAAAAAAGTCCTGGCCTGCAGCTTCCCGAACAGGCCAGTGTTCCGAAAGATGCGTGCGTCATGCACCTTTC
Organism: Terrapene triunguis; assembly: GCF_002925995.2. Taxonomy (NCBI): domain Eukaryota; kingdom Metazoa; phylum Chordata; order Testudines; family Emydidae; genus Terrapene; species Terrapene triunguis. The sequence continues at coordinate 11,932,183 of NW_020664582.1, forward strand.
CGGGCCAGCCTGCGTTAATGTCCATGAAATGCCCACAGTGATCCACAAGTGCCTGGAGAACCATAGAGAAATACCCCTCCTGATTAACTGCTCGGAGGCTAGGTGGTTCTGGTGCCAGAATTGGAATATATGTCCCATCTATCACCCCTCCGCAGTTAGGGAAACCCACTTGTGCAAAACCAGCCACAATGTCCTGCACGTTACCCGGAGTCACGGTTCTTCTGAGCAGGCTGTGATTAATGGCCCTGCAAACTTGCATCAACACGATTCCAGCGATTGACATTCCCACTCCAAACTGGTTAGCGACCAATCGGTAGCTGTCTGGAGTTGCCAGCTTCCAGATTGCAATAGCCACCCGCTTTTCCATTGTCAGGGCAGCTCTCAATCTCGTGTCCTTGCGCCGCAGGATGGGGGCAAGCTCCTCACACAGTCCCATGAAAGGTTTCAGAGTAGCAGCCGTGTTAGTCTGTATCCGCAAAAAGAACAGGAGTACTTGTGGCACCTTAGAGACTAACAAATTTATTTGAGCATAAGCTTTCATGGGCTACAGCCCACTTCTTCGGATTTTTCTCATTCGAAAGTTCTGCAGCCACTGCTCGTCATCCCAGACTTGCATGACGATGTGATCCCACCACCCAGTGCTTGTTTCCCGAGCCCAAAAGCAACATTCCACGGTGGTGAGCATGTCTGAGAATGCAACAAGCAATCTCGTATCGTATGCGTTACTTGAGTCGATATCGTCTGAGTCCTCACTGTCAGTTTGGATCTTAAGGAGTAACTCGACTGCCAAACGTGACGTGCTGGCGAGACTCACTCAGCATATTCCTCACCAGTTCGGGCTTCATTCCCACAGACCGAAAGGGAAGACAAAGCGCGCAGTACAAAAAACGTTGAAAGATGGCGCCAAATGTGGACGGAAGCACAGGGATGCATCACGGGGCGTTGGGACAGGATCCAGAATGCCCCGCCCCCTTCCCACAAGCCCCAGCGCCAGAATGGGAAGAGGTGCTCTGTGGGATAGCTGCTCATAATGCAGTGCTCCCAATGCCGCTGCAAGTGCCGCAAATGTGGCCACGCCACTGCGCTTGCAGGTGTCCGTGTGGACAGACTGCAGCGCTTTCCCTACTGCGCTCTACGAAGGCTGGTTTAACTCCCAGCGCTCTACATCTGCAAGTCTAGCCATGCCCTTGTTTCCCTAGTGCAATCTCCTCCCATTTATGGTTGCACAGCTGTAGCTTAGGCAGGCATAATTTGGTCCTGTGCTTTGAACATTTTGGAAGTACTGTGCTACATTACATAAATGCCTTTATTATAGTGTTGTCTAAAGTCTTAAAAGTGACTCATGATTTTGGGTGTCCAACCTGAGAGATCTTAAAGGGCCTGCATATCAGAGGGTGGATTTCCTCATCACGTTCTGAAAATACAGGCTTCGTTAAGGTGTCTAAAATGCGGCACTCAAAGACTGAGGCACCTAAAATCATTAATCACTTTTGAAACGATAGATCTATATATCATGAGGTGCACATGCATACAATAAGCTTGTAAGTGTAGTGTTTTATTATACTTGTAGATATGTTACCATTTTTATTTCCCCTCAATAATCTCTCTATGTCCTCACTGACCTTAATCAGCCATGGAAACGTCAAGGAAGTGAACTCAGAGAATAGGAAGTATCCCAGCAGTCTAATAAGGGGTCTCCAAGTTTCTGAACAGAAAATCTAATTTATTTCTCCAGACTTTTTTCCTCACAGTGCAAACAGCACCTCTGATTATCCCTTTAATAGATATGGGGCACTAAAATAACCTAGTGATGCTTAATGATGCAAATAGCCAGCTGTGGGCAAAACTTGCTAAAAAGATTCTTCATACTTTCAGCATAGTCTTTCTTTTAGATACATAGAGAATGCAGGAATATACTTGTGAAAGAATGTGACATGGAAAACCCTGTAGGTACTAATTGGGTAATAGTATTGCACATTGGCTAGAACCATTCAGAGTAGGGTTTTTTCCTGTCCTCTGAAGCAGCAGCGATTGGCAACTGCCAGAGGCAGGATACTTGGCTTGATAAACCAATGATCTGAATTGGTCTGGCACATCCCATACAAACCATCCCTTAAAGTGCCACTGAATCAAATAGTTTAGGGCCAAAAATAGACCTACCAAAAGTGACTATAATTTTTGGTGAGTTTCTCTGGATACTTCATAAAATAAGGATCTGCCTTTAGGATTTGTTTTCTCTCTTCCCCCCCCCCCCCCCCCCCCCCCCCCCCCCCCCCAACTTACAAAATGAAATGCAAAAGCCTGTAATGTTATGGCTGCATGGTTATGCACATTAATCAGGACATGTAAAAGCTAAGGTTCCCAGAGTAACACTATATTTGCATGGTTGGCTCAGCAGTTATATTTTCTATTCCTGCTTTTCTCGTTAAATGTACAGATTAATATAGCGCTACTTGATCTAAAATGTGTGCCATAAAACATAAAGGAGGTGCGAAGTAGCTGAGCTAATGTTGCTATTGGAACTGAGGCTTGATTTTGACCTCCAGTTACACTAGTGTAAATCAGAAGTGAGTCAATGAAGCTGTGGTGTTGGAAGGCAGAGGAGGGTTGCACTAATTTTTGTTGACAGTGTAGCATTAACACTGTATTAATGCCATTTTACATTTTAATATATAATATTTTGCAGTGGTCTGTAGTGCTTCAGAAATAAAAGTCTGACATGCGATTGACATGTTGGGCCAGTACCTCAGCAGGTGTAAACTGGTGTAGCTCCATTGAAAGTCAATGGTGATTTACACCAGATGCAGATAAATGAATGTGACCCTGACTTCAGTGGTGCTGAGAGCTATGTCAGTTTACACCAGCTGAGGATGCATTAAAAATAAAAGTGCTGGTGTACTGTACGAAAGAACCAATCTGCTGAATGAAAAGATTGGTCTGTGCTCTTAACTCTTGCTGTTCTCTCTGCCCTCATGGACTCCACACACAGAAGTTGCTTAGCAAAGCGTCAGTGTCAGTCATACGCATGTTCTATCCTGAATGAGTTTGCTTGCAGCCCGGGAAGAAATCTGTTCACTTGCTCCTCATGCTGCTGAAATATTCACGTGGAACAAATCACACAGTGTAAAGCGAACATCAAATCAAGGTGGGAAGAGATGGAGTGTTTTACGGTGCCCATGGCTTGTAAGAGTAAATGTTTGAATTGCCTTCTGTGGAATCCACTGGCAGAGTGCATTGTAGCTGAGAGGGTGGAAAGACCTTTTGCAGTCATGATGTGTAATTGGTTAAAGTCCTGTATATACTTCACCCGACACCCGTGCCTGCCTCGCCCTCCAATTTCCTCTTGGGAGTTAGGGTGAAATGGGAGGAAGAACTTAGTCTCCCACCATCTGTGGCTAATTGTGAAAATATTTGGAAAAAGTTAAGTGCAATTGGACTCCAAACAAACTGTTTAAAGCCATTATTTCCCCAGATGGTAAATGCAGGAGACATTTTAAGCAAACTGCTTTAGTAACAAAATAATACTTATATAGCACTTTACATTTTCAAAGCGCTGTCCAAACATTAACTAATCTGTCCCATATTCTTTAGAGCTGTGTAGTTAAACTTCAAGGATATTGGTCTAGATTAATTTGTAGCACTTTATCAGATGTGTTGTGGGTGAATTTTACTCCTGCTGCTTGGTACTATAGGAGGAAACATTAACTCCTCCTGAGTATATTGAAATTGATCCCAGAATTTGTAGTGAAAAGAGTGATCTTTAGTGGGAAAAGAGAAATTTCAACCCATTGAATTGTAAACAGAATAAAATATCTTTAAAGGAAACACATTCACTCTTGGGTAGATTATAGAACATCTGTCTGAACATGGACCTTCCCTATCTGGACCCACTTTTCTCCTATGGAACAACCTGACTCTTTTATACACATGCATGTATGTGATGTATCCTCACATGCTGTTTAAGGAGATGATGGCTAACAGCAACTTGTATCTTTTGCACAATTGTCGTGTTTCTCAGTAGTCAGCCTTCAGTTGGAACTGCCTGTTGTTGTACTTCTTGATCTGCCAAGCAGGGATAGCTCTTTAAATTCAGCCTCACTAGTTAAATCTGTGTATTTCCAAAGTTTTGAATTGGCTATCTAGTTATTTATCCTATACTCATCACTGTGATGTTTCTAAACTTCCCTTGCATCAGTCTCACTTTATATAATACCGGCCACAATTCTGTAGTTCATTGACGATATATATATATATATCTATATATATATATCGTCAATGAACTACAGAATTGTGTGTGTGTATATATGTGTGTGTGTGTGTGTGTGTGTAATAATATATATGATGTAGGATGAGTCTCTGCCTCATATCTTTCTATTTTATATAATTTCTCCAAGGCTTTATTTTTACCTTAAATGTATTTGCAGAGAATGTTACATATGGGGAGGAGGAGGAAGGAGGGAAGGTTTGCACAGCTGCATGCAATTAAGTAGTTTGTGTTGTATTCCTTAATCTTTTATGACAGTCTCAAGGACAGTATGTTTAATGTGAAACTGTCATAAAGCCAAATGCAAAATAAATAAATAAAACACTCTACACCCCAGTACGCATGCCACTTCCGTTGTATCACAGTGTTGCTCCCTGACCCTTCCAGATATTATCCCAGATAGTAAAACAGAGTTCTGCTGAGTGCTGACACATGGCAAAAGTGCTGGAATGTGGACAGACAGATGTGAAGTGATTTGCTGTGTGTTTAAAAGTCCATAATGATAGGGATAATAGTACCAGATATATAAAATCTTGGAAAGAGAACCTCGTGAAGAATGTGTAGGCAATGTGAAAATGTAATTAAAAGAAAAACCCTAATGGGATGTTAGGGGGAGATGTAGCTAGAACTAGAAATAAGCAAGTGTAAAGAGGAAGGAATGAGGCTTGTAAGCTTTCTGCTAAGGCCCCACTGGAAATACAGGGCCATATCCACAGCTGGTGTAGATAAACTTGGAAGGCAATGGAGCTTTGCTGAATTACTCCAGCTGTGGGTCTGGCCCATAGTGTGTATTCTTGTCATCGGTCTTTTTATAGGAAAGGGCTTTGGAGAAAGAGGATTTGGCATAATGCAGAGGTAACATGAAGGGCATTTGATCTCAAGGTTGAATGATAAGTGCTGTGAGAACATAGTAAAATATTTAGTTGAAGTGTCTTGTCTGGGGAGAGAGGTAAGTTGTTATAAGCAAGCTTAATTTAAGTATGTAATACTTTAAATTATCTAGATAATTCAATTGGTGTGGAGTTTATTTTAAGTAATTGACTAGATCTGATCCTGAGTGGAAGTAAAAGCAAACAAACAAAAAAACTTTAATTACTATTAGCACTTTCCTTTTATTCCAGAGGTAATAAAATACAGCAGAGAGGGTTTTTTTTTTAGATATGACAATTTTGCATGTGTGTTTCCAAATATATTCTCGTATGTGGTACTGGTTAGAATTCAGCACTTGCAGGGTCCAGATCAGGATTTTCCCTTCTAAAACATTTTGTCTCTACCAAAGTGGATATTTTTAAGTTCCTTAGCAGTAGTGGTCATTGTGGGGTATTGCTGAGTAGAAGGCAGTCCTTAAGTCTCAGTTTCCCCTGGACTTGACTCCTTTTGTGAGGATAACATATTTAGATGAGGTCCCTTTGATGCAGTTGGGTTAGGTCAGATGAGGTCAGAGCACTAGTCATGCCAGAAATCCCACAGATGCAGGAAACAAACTTCTGGAAGAGGAGGGCTGAACAGCTTTCAGATAGTTATTTCTGTACGTTTTCTCTCTCTCGCTCTGCATTTGTTCTATAAGCTAATTTTCTGAAACAGAAAAACCCTAAGCAAGTGCAAATCAGCGTGTAATGAAATTAATGTCCACCTCTTACTGAGCCCTCTTCAGATCTGAAAGTAGTTTACATAGGTGAGTAAGAATTATCCAAAGTTAACAGATGGCGAAACTGAGGCTCAGAGAGGGGAAGTAAGTTGCCTATGGTCACCTGGCAGGCCAGTGGCAGAGCTGGGAGTAGAACCTAGGTCTCTTGAGTCCTCCCAACTGGACCACACTGTTAACTCCATCAACATCAATGGAGTTAGGCTGACTCACACTAGCAGAGGGTCTTGCTCCTAATTCCCACCCCCCTCTCATACATTCTTTGAATTTCACCTTCACAAATGTAGCCATAGCATCTGTCTCCTTCCTTTACAGTCTGTTACCTGAAGATGGAACGTGGTAATCATCCAGCCTTCTTTCTAGCTATTGTTTTTATAGTTACCATATGAAAGGGGGAAAACACACACACAACTAAACTCAGGTGTCTCTCTCCCCACCCCACCCCCCAAAACCAGAAATCCCAATGCCAGACTTCACAGGAACTGAATAAACATGAATGCAAATGACGCCTTTGAGATACGGTGACTGTACTGCCGGTACAGTAAAGCATCTTCTTTCGTTCATACCACCTGTGCTAAGAGTCGCTGAATGTGAAAGCTGGCTTTAACCGTATATCTAGTAACCAAACCCCTCTCTAGAAAAAGATGATGCTGGTGATAAAACCACAATGACAAGGTCTGTATTTTACCTTTCCTCTCTCACCCCTCCTTCTCCCTGTTTGAGGCCAGTAAGATTGGATCCAATGACATAGCTTCTATTTCTCAGATGCAGCACAAAACAGATTTTTCTAGTGGCTGAATTTAATCACTTAGATGCAGAGCACTGATAGACGGAATCAATTTAATTTCTATTGCTTGTGACTGGGTGGGGAAGATGGAAGAAGGAAGGTCATAATAATTTAGCGAGCAACAATTTGGTTTGAAAATGTTTCCAATAGATCATTTCTCTCTCTCTTTTTTTTTTTTAGTGTAAAGCCTGAACAGACAAAATAAACATGGCAATGACCTTAGGAACTTGGAAAGTAGGAGAGCTAGCATTCTGCTCGAGGCAATGGATGGTTTATTAGTCTGAGCATTGAGGCTGAAATGCCTTGGGTGCTTTTGAACCATAGGTTCATATCCCACCAGGGTACATGCAGCCCTTCTGCCTGCCCAAGTAGTGATACCGAATATAGTGCCATTTCAGTATGTATTTCAGATGAGGTCTTGAGAAACGAGTGCATCTATGTGTTAGGTACTTTATCCCGTCCCCGTTACCATAGCATCTGAGCACTTCACAGCTTTTAACATATGTATCCCCACACCACCCCTGAGATGTGGCGAAGTGCTGTTATCTCCATTTTACAGATGGGTCAGTGAGATATAGTGAGGCTAAATGACTTCCTCAAGGTCACGTAGGAAGTCTGTGGCAGAATAGGTCTCCCAAGTCGTATGCTCATGCCCTAACCACTGGGCCATCTTTCTCTCCTCAGAGTCCTGCTCTGAATAAACATGAAAACTCCCATGGTGATAGGTGTCTTTTATAAATTCATGTAATGACAATAACTCTAAGGCACTTCTTGTAAAGAGGGGCAGCTTGCCTTGATACATTTCGCCAAAAATTCCCCCACTTTATTGCGGTGCAGTATTGAGTAAAGAGCCTTGAAGTGCAACAGTTTAATTTAGGGTGGTGGTGTTTGTTTTGTTTGTTTTTGATTTTTTTTTGGGGTAGCCCAATGCCCATTTTTCTGACATAGTATTAGTCCTACTTTGAGATCCCAAACAGATCTACATATATAAAAATCAAATATATAAATTTAATAACACTCTCCTCCCTCCTTTTGGTATGTTGCTTGTCTTCTTAGAATATAAGGTCTTGCGGGGAATGGACTGTGTCAGCGTTTTGGGATAGTGCATTGCCTAGTGGGGTCCCTGATTGTGACCAGCATTGCGGGCGCTATTGCAGTTTAAATAATAGACCCCCTACGAATGGAGGTATGATCTCAAACATTAACCCAAGCAGGCTATAAACATTTGTTGTATCCTTTTAAAAAAGTCCTCTTCTGCCCAGCCGATCATCAGCGAGTCTATTAATGCATCAACGCTTGAAAATTAGTCTTGGTGGACTCCTATGAGTGGGACTATGTGTGTGTTGTTACATAGCAGCCAATCCAATCAGATGTCGTAGTGTGCAATGTGTTAACGACGGACGTGTAGGATGGAGAGCAGCAGCTAAACTACTATGGCTGTGTCCTGTGTGCTTCAGCTATTGTCCCTCAGATGGTGCTCCTCCCCATGCCACAACACATGGAGATCCAGTTGAGTGGGGAAACCTTACCTCCAAATTGCTATAATCGCCTTGTTGATGGGCTTTAGAAGCCGTCCTAATTTTTAAGCAAGACATGTCATAGTGACATGAAGTAATGAAAGCAAACTTGGCCAGCTTAACAGCAAACTTGGTGCACTGCCATATCCATCAGCCCACATGCACCACGGTAAATAAAAGCTGTGGTTGAATTTCTTTGAAGTGTTCTATAATATTCATTATAATATATAAGTAAAGAGGGATCCCTCTTATACATAGCCTTAGCAATAAATACATAAAAATAAATCGGATCCTTCTCCCGCTTTCTAGGTAGCTAATTGTAGTATGGTCTAAGGGTTAGAGCAGGAGACTGAGTCATATTCTAGGTTCTCTTATAGCCTCTGCCAGGGACCTGCTATGCAATATTGAGCAAGTCACAAGCTTCCTCTTTAAAACAGGTCTAATATTCCCCTATGCAGGGGCTCCCCTATGATGTTTCACTTGGTGGAATGCTCTTGTATGCGGGGAGCTGTGCATTACAGTTCTCCATTCGACAAAACATATGGGATATCAGGCCAGTAGACATTCACTTATGTGGCTGGTGAGCCCAGAATCTGCTCCTGTATCACTCGCTCAGCCCAAAGAAGTTGAAGGTCGAGCAAGAGCTAAAACGATGGTGGTGACAGCGAGAGCTAAAGGATGGAAAGAGAAAGTGAATGTACTCATTGCAAGTCAGCTTAAAAATAAACCAGTCTATTTATAAAGTTGGCAGAGTGCCATGGCTTTTTTTTTTGTTAATGAATAGTAAACCCAGTATGCCCTCGCACTTTGTATATCCGTGAGTTTGCATATGGATGCAGAGATAAGTATGTTTTATATTCTAAGATTAAATATGCACATTTATTTGCTCTGTGAGAGGCTCTAGTGGCTAAGGTGCTGGGCTGGGAGTCAGGAGGCCTGGGTTCCATTCTGGACATGGCCACTGGCCCGCTGCATGACCTTGAGCAAGTCACTTCACCTCTCTTTCCCCTCCTGATCTTTGACTCTCTTGCACTCTTCAATTGTAAGTTCTCTGGAGTGTTTGTACAGTAGTTGGCACGTTGGGGCTACTGTGATACAATTCATAAATGTGCATGTTTACGTATGTGCACTTCATAGCTGCCCTCAAGCACAGCAGAAAGCCACTCTTTGTATTCAGACATGCGGTACAATATAAAGCACTTGTAGCGACATGACTAGAGCCGTAGCAATACCACCACTGCAGTTCAAGCATTTGGGTGTCTTTTTCTTCTATGCATGTGTTGTGAAATGCCCAGCTAATGTGTGGGTGGCCTTGTGCTCTGTTGCTGGAAACTAGAAAAGAGGTGTAATATAAACACTTGTTTAATTGCCACATGGTGATTGCAGATGAGTCTTCCAATTTATAGACAGAAGGTAACATCAGAGCCCAGGTTTGTTTCACTTACAGTTAAGCAACATCAGAAAAGAAGCAAAAAGCAGGAAAGCGAATGATGTGCTACACAGACAGGCACCCAAACTTACATACCCCCTTGTGCCTGCATTTGTCTGTTTAATGAAGTGAAGCTTTGTCTCCTCATTTGTGAACCATGTTTCCTTAAATACATGAAGGGGGCTTGGCCCGATGGAGGACTCAGGGCAAGGCTGGAAACACAGTTAACACAACGTGTTATGTGTGATGATCTCCCTCTGGTATCTGGCCCAGCAGCTAAGAGAGTCTGCTACTGACTGACAAGTAGGGAGGATTGTGCTTAGTGTTGTTGGGGGACGGGGGCATTTTAGAAATTGCGTAGCATTGGTATAACTCTGCTCCCATTGAGGTCAGTTCTAAAATTCCTATTGACTTCAGTGGGAGTAAAGTTAAGCCCAGACTAAATGAATGCTTTTGAAAATCTAACCACAGCCTTGTCCAGACACTGACTGACTAATCATCACAACACCCCTCTGGGAGGTGGGTAAGTAGTAGTCCTATTTCACTGAGGGGGCACTGAGGCATGGAGAGGTGAAGTGACTTACCAGGGGCTACAAAGCAAGTCAGTAGCAGGAATAGAACTCAAGCCCTCCGAACCCTATACTTATTCCTCTATAGCACATTGCCTCTCTCCTCTCCTCTGACAACGGTGATAAGCAGCTACAGTTTACCTACGCATCTTTGTTTTAATTATTAAAGGGGGACACTATTTGTTTTTTTCTTTCTTCCATGGTTCTAAACTGGTGGAGTTGATATTTGCTGCCATTGTCAAAACTTCCCAAGACCATTTATTGTTGAGTGGAGAAGCAGCGTGAGAAAGTTTTGCCCAGTGGAAAGTTTGTGAGAAAGTTGCAAAGGGATGAAAATAGCAGCTTAGAAGCTCAAAGAGCCTCTTACTTCTGTTTGCGATGGCTGTGATGTTGCTTGCACCAGCAGATGAAATGGGAAGTCCGCAGCTGAGGATCTAAGGGAACCAAAGGTTGTTTCAGACTTTGTTAAAAGTGCAGCATTAACATTTTAAAGCTGTTTGTTTCTCCGTTTTGGAGTCTCACAAACGAATTTTCCATTAGTGCTCAGCCTTCCCCTTGCAGCGTCTCCTGTCAGAAGCGCTCAGGGTTGTGAAGAAGGGAGGGACGCGTATGTCTCCAGCAAGATTTTGTTCTTTGCTCCTCCGGATAGTGTCATGTGCCCACTAGCAGCAGCTGTTGATATTGCCTAATGAGCTTCAGGGGCAGCTGCTTTCCCTTGGTTTTAGAACACCCTGGGAACTCATGAAGCAGCTCATATTTTACAGCATGTTCTGTGCATCCCCCAAATGAATGAGGTGCAGGGAAGGAATGAAACTTTCAGAGGGAGTAGCCCTTACATAGGGAATACAGTGGCCTGTGGGAACCTCTCCTCTCTGAGGATGAGAGAGCAGAGGGAAAAACCCCTGCGATCTGTGACCTGATGGCCAGTTTCTGGATGCCCAGATTTAATATGCTGGAGACTGTGAACCTCATTCTCTTACTATAATACAACTATAGGCTCCCTATCTGCTCCCCCCGCCCCCACTAGAGGGGGACTGCTGGTGGGTGCTCAGCACCCATGATTGTTTCCCTGTGGGTTCTCCAGCCCCGGAGCACCCATGGAGTTGGTGCCTACGCAAAGAAGAGGGGAGGAAAGACCCAGAGGAGCACTGCAAAGGGATAGCAGGCAAAATTCCCATTGTCTTCAGTGGGGCCACGATTTTGCCCCATGTGACTTGATCAGTATGTTGTTTGTGCAGTAGATCACAATGGCTCTAGCAACAATTTGAGCCTTTCTGATAAATGTTGATTTTTTTTTCTGCCTAAATACATTTTTACCTAGAGGACCCTTTACCTACATTAGATATGCATTTTCAGTAACATTTCATGTCGAAGCTTTTTGCACTTGAAATAAAACCATCTGGTTGTATTCCACAGACAATGCAGGGAGATGAATGCCTTTTTCTCTGTACACAATTCACAAAAGGGCTGTATTTTTTTTTAAATGGGAGTTTGTGAATTTTACATCACTGTCAAAGCCCAGGTTGTCAATTCAGGTTTGAAAGTTGTTTCACCCATTGACTAAATTTAAAGACCGAATGTCTGCCTTAAATTTTCAATTTCCTGAGCTTTTGTTGTTTTGCATCACAACCTTGCATGTTTTTAAACACTTATTTTTTTTTTAATTTGATCAGTTATTCTTTTAAGTAGTCTTTATACAATTAAGATTATAATGCATAAGAGACATCTATAATTAGAAGGGGGATTGGTGCTATTAGACAGTGTTTTAGTGAAGAAAATTATAGTGTTCATAAGCAGTTTAGAGAATGGAGGCAGCATATATTAACATGCAACAAATTTTATGTAATCCAAGCTGAGGATTGACTAATGCTCACCTCATTGAAAATTGGAATATTCCTTAATCTTTACCCAAATAGTTCAGTCCACTTCCTCCTTCTCATCCATCCCTTTGCTGTGGCACCTATATTTCTGGCAGGGAGGATGAACTAATAATTCCCAGTGGAGCTCATGGTGCTGGCTGGCTGGCCATGCTATCTAAGACAGATCTTCTTTCCTCCTGGAGTGGAGACAAGAACAATCTCATTTCAGTGTATTGTGTAGCCTGCTGCCGCTCTGCTGCAGGGCTGACTTGGAGGTTAGAATGTTAAATGAGGTTTACCCATTTAAAAAACCCCAAAAGCTGGGATGGTCTGAGTGCTGATAAACCTTGCGCTCTGCATGTCTTTGGAGAAAAGCTTTCTGAGCTCTTGTTCTCTGCAATTAGGATTTTGGAAATAGAATAAAACGCGAGAGCTTTGTTTGGAACCTCTTTATTTTTATAAAAGTAGTAAATAAATCATTTTCCATAAGAATAACAGTACTTGGCCACTTACACAGTGATTGCACTTTGATCATGTTTGGCGAGATTAGCTTCTCTCCATATTCCCCATTATACGTATAGGGAATGTCTCCCAGACAAGTAAATACTTTCAAACCAGTAGAAGCTTCTTTTTATGACTAATTACACTGCTCTACAGCCAAAATGCTTCTGAAATAAATGTAGTCAAACTTTACTAATTCTGGGTCACTGAGAATGAAAATGATGCTTAAAATTGTTGATTGGCTCTAGTTTTCAAGATATGCTATTGGGTCAGTATATACGACCCTTGACTTGGGAATGGCGGAGGATAAGTGAGTTATAAAGGTAAGGGATCTCAATTTAAACCAGAAATGACTAAAATACATCTTTGTCTGGATCTATGAATAAATCTATGACTGGGTTTGGACAGTACTTGCTTTTTAGGCAAAACAATGAATGATGCAATCTGAAGCTGGTATTGTGTCATACATGATATGAATTGCATCATATTATTCCTAGAAGTCATGGATGATGCAATCATAACGAAGCTTACATCACTCTGCTGAACAAATTGCCCTATATCAGCTCTAGAAATCATACAGTGTCATGCTCTCTTATTTGTCAGTGTTTGATTTTGCAAAGGGACACATTTCTGTTTAGCCAAAGTGAGCAGAGATGCCTCGTACTTGTGTGAACAGTGCAGATTACTTCTGCTATGTTTGTGGTGAAGTGACTTTTGCATCACAAAAGCGCAGTATAACCACTATGGTTAAGAAAGCCTATCACCTTTATTTTGGCTGCCAAATTGGAGATCAGGACAAGAGGTGGGCCCCACACATATGCTGCAACACTTGTGCAACAAATCTTCGCCAGTGGTTGAACAGGAAAAGGAAATCTATGCCTTTTGCAGTGCCAATGATTTGGAGAGAGCCAACAGCTCATACCAGCAATTGTTACTTCTGCATGGTGCCTCCAGTTGGGAAAGGTGTGTCAAAGAAGAAAAAGTGGACTGTGCATTATCCAAACATTCCATCAGCTATACGCCCAGTACCCCACGGAGAAGGACTGCCGGTTCCTGATGCACCAGAATCATTCTCACTTGAGTCAGACGAGGAAGAGGAAGAGGATGAAACTTCTGGTCCTGAACCATCAATGTCACAGGACCCACATTTTCTCCCATCCTCCTCCTCTGAACCACACCTCATAACACAAGGTGAACTGAATGACCTTGTCAGGAATTTGGAAGTACCCAAGAGTAAGGCAGAGCTGTTGGGCTCCAGACTACAGCAGTGGAATCTCCTGGCAGGTGATGTTAGGGTTTCCATGTTCCGTGACCGTCAAAAGGATCTTGTCCCATTCTTCATCATGGAAGGTGATCTTGTAGCCTGCAACAACATCGATAGTGTGATGGCAGCCCTCAACATCGTTCACGATCCAGATGAGTGGAGACTGTTCATTGATTCATCGAAGACGAGTCTTAAAGCTGTTTTACTGCATAATGGCAATGTTTTGCCATCAATTCCAGTTGGTCATGCAGTCCATATGAAGGAAACCTATGACAACATGAAACAACTTTTGAGGTGCATAAACTATGACCAACATCAGTGGCAGCTTTGTGGCGATTTGAAGGTTGTTGCTCTCTTGCTTGGTCTGCAGACTGCATACACAAAGTACTGCTGTTTTCTCTGCGAATGGGATAGTCGTGCAAGAGATTCCCACTACATCAAGAAAGACTGGCTACTCCGACAGTCATTGGAGCCTGGGAGGAAAAGTGTTCAGCATCCACCACTTGTTGAATCAAGGAAGATTTTGTTACCACCCTTACACATCAAGCTGGGTCTGATGAAGAACTTTGTCAAGGCCATTGACAAAACACAAGCAGCTTTCAAGTACCTCCATGGAAAATTTCCAAGGTTAAGTGAGGGTAAGATAAAGGAAGGTGTGTTTGTTGGTCCTCAGATTCGTGAACTTCTTCCAGATGACGCATTTGACCATGCACTGCGTGGCAAGGAAAAGACGGCATGGAAAGCCTTCCAGTTAGTAGCAATAAATTTTCTCGGAAACAACAAGGCAGACAACTACAGGTTGTTGGTGGAAAACCTCCTCAAGGCATACAAAAGCCTTGGTTGCAACATGTCACTAAAGATACATTTTTTGCACTCTCATCTAGATTTTTTTCCACCGAACTGTGGAGCAGTGAGCGATGAGCACGGCGAGTGATTTCACCAGGACATTGCAACAATGGAGAAACGTTATCAGGGCAAATGGAGCCCATCAATGCTTGCAGACTATTGCTGGACAGTGACAAGAGATGCTCCATTTAATGAATACAAGAGACAAGCCAAGAAGCGCCGAGTAGACTCTGAATAGGACTAAACTATGTACATAATCGTTTTTTGCCTTTTGTTTCATAATAAATTTTATTTATATAACCCCATTTGCTGATTTTTAAAGTGTTACATAAACAGGACAGGTGAAATATTATCATGTAAAGCAACCATAAACACATGAAAAGACCTAGGTTTACAATTTATGATTAAAACTCTACTATCTACACAATATACGTAGACATAAAATGTAAAAACTTAAATATCTTAGAAACAGTAGCCAATCAGTTGTTTTAATTGTCATATTTGAATTCAGCACATCAAAATACATAATAAATAGCACATTTTATCTCTGAAGCAGACGACTTCTCAAAAATTGTAGACCAGTGTTACTATTGCACTTTTCATCCATAGATCACAAAGGCCTGATTTTTCCATTGCCCTGCATCTTGTGTTGTCATTTGCAACAGTGCAAAGTGGGTACAAAATGCTCAGTTATGTTCATTTTGCACTGGTGTAAATGTCTACAAAAGTTTCAGGACAGTGGAGAATCCTGAGCAAAATGCTTGAGAAAGGGGAGTAATTACCATTGTCCCCATTTCATGAATGAGGAAAGTGAGAGACAAAAGGAGTTTAGTGATCAGTGCGAGGATCCACAGCAACCCAGTGAGGGAGCCAGGAATTGAATCCAGGTCTCTAGACTCCCAGTTTCATGTTCCATTCACTAGAGCACACTGCCTTTTAGATTCCAGTGGCCCGCACAAGACCAGCTTGCAGGCTGCCTGTGATCTAGACTGCTAGCACTCCACAATCTCTGTAAAACTCTAGTGTCATAGAATGCTCAGTTTGATTTAATTGCCAGCTAGATACATGACCATCCAAAGCTACTTGGCTACTCACATTTCACAACAGATTGCATGTTTTGTAACAGCAGTGGGGACTTTATTCAGATAGGTAATGAAGCTATTTTTCTTGATGGGAATATTGAGAATAGGGAATATTTTGTATCTATGTGGCATGCAAAAAATAAAATCACCTGAAGATATATGACTATATGTATGAGATGCTAGTATCCCAAAATATTAGAAACCTCAAATAGCCAAACACTCACCCATTTCCAAAACAATGGGGCAATGTTAGGACCGGACCACTTTATATTAAAAGCCATTGCTTCCTGGTGTCCAGTTCTTCAGGCTAGTTCTGTACAATTATCACTTCCTCCAAACCTTGCTGCATATGATATCTTGTAAACTGCTAACTTCAGACTTGTAGTATGTCTAGAAGGAGCAAAGGAGTGTTGGGAATATATTTGAAGGAAGAGACTTTTTTTTTTAATTTATTCAGGTCAGGTCACTTTAATTTTCAGTCTATAAACCTAAGAAAATGTTGTTTAAAAATATACTAACATAATGAATACAACTTATTTTGCATTTTCATTTCTTAGTGTGATTTCAAATGGGTTTATTAGACAACGAAGACCATCAATTAACACTTCAACAGCAAAAGGACAAATCTAGAGTTAATTGTGTGCTTGCAAGCCAGGTAGAAAGCAAACTGCTTCTCAGATTTATTTTTATTAATAGTACCAATGAATGATTATTAACTAGGGGTGTGTGTGTGTGTGTGTGTGTGTGTGTGTGTGTGTGTGTGTGT